>NC_133618.1:320797211-321122211 GCF_048593235.1 Sminthopsis crassicaudata
TTAGCAAAATAGATTGCAGAACGTTCAGAGACTTTAGAAATCATCTTTTTCAAAACTTCTATTTTATAGAAAAGGAAATAGATCCAGAGAAGTTATGTAAGTTGTAGAAGATCATCTAAGTCCCATTAACTTGTGGACTCTCCAACAAGGCGTAAGGTTCCTGGACCTCGGCAGGAGATGAGTCCAATGGGAAGAATCAGGTCTCTTTTCTTTTCTTTCTTTTTTTTTATTTTTTTTTTTCTGAGTCTGGGGTTAAGTGACTTCCCAGGGTCACACAGCTAGGAAGTGTTAAGTGTCTGAGATAAGATTTGAACTCCGGTCCTCCCGAATTCAAGGCTGGTGCTCTACCACTGCGCCACCTAGCTGCCCCAGGTCTCTTTTTCTTTAGGAGGGTTGTGATGGGAAGCGTGTAAAACACTTTGACAACCTTAAAATGCTGTAGACTTGGACAATATATAAAAGTTATCTATAAATGTTGTTACCAAATAACAGTAAAACAATTATTGTCATTCATTTGAATCCCAACAAAATCCCATCTTTTATTGGGAACTTTTCCTCTAGTTCCATTGCCTTCTCTATTAAAAATTTATTTAACCTGTGTATAGATTGTGCCTTTTTGTTTGCACGTGGTCTGGCCCATGAGAGTGCAAGCTCCTTGAAGGTAGACCCTTTTGTATGGAGCGAGTAGCATGCTGCCTGGCACACAGTAGGCGTTTAAGGAGGCGTTTGTTTATTAGCTGTTTGTCCGGGTGAGATGACATCCGTTAATGCCGTCCTTCCAGATTCACAGCGCCTGACCAGCCAGCGGTTGGGGGTCTGGGAATGGCCCACCGGACCATGGGATGTTGCAAGCATATGATTGCAGCCTGCCCTAGGAACCGGAGCCAGAGGGCACTCGGTGCAGCTGGACTCGGGTGACGTTGGCTGAGCCTCAAATAAGGTGTCCCCTTATCCCTCTCACCGAATAGGATTCTTGAATTCCAGCGCCCGGCGGGTTTCTGGGTGGCAGAACACCAGCTCGTCTCCACAGCGGGGAGCTCCCAAGGTGATGGCCAAGCTGGTGAGTGAGTCCCGGTCCTAGCCGGCAGGGGCCGGGGGCGGGGCGAGCGGGGGCGGGGCGATCGGAAGAGGGCTGAGCGCCTGTGTCTTTAAGGGGCCGGTCTCCGGGCACCCGCGGCCCAGACGCCGGGGACGTGCCGCGGCTGCCTCCGCCCCTCAGCTCGGTCCGCTTCCTGCCGGGCGGCGACACAGGCACCTGAGTGGCGGCGGCGGCGGTGGAGACGGCGGCGGCGCGTCGGGACTGGGTTTCCCCCACCGCTCACGAGCTTCGGGACCAACCTCAGCTCCTCCAGCCTCCGCCCCTTTTCCCTTTCACCGGTCCCGCGGCCGCCGCGCACGGTGAGGAAGGGAGGCCGGGAAGGAGGAGGGCCGGGCCGGAGTCTGAGAGCCTCTGGCCCCGGGGGGAGGGAGGGAGGTAGGGAGCGAGCGAGCGAACGAGGCCACGGCGGGCCGTGCCCGGCTGGGCTGGGAATGGGGCGCGGCCGCGGGGATTCATCCCGAGGCGCGGCCGGGCCTCTCTGCCTTAGCGGGCTCTAGGCCTTGGGCCGCTCGCTTCTCCCGGCCTTCTCCCGGGACTCTGTGGCGGGCGGAGGCCCAGGCGATGCGGCCCGGTCCGGGGGACGGGACGGGGGCGGGGCAGGGAAGTCGGGGCACGGGCTCAGTTCTCTGTCCTTTCGCTGTCTTTTCCACACTTGGCCCCGGCGCAGGGCACCCGGGAGGACGAGGGTCTCCTGAAGTCACCGAGCTGCCCAACGGGTCCGCGACGTCTCCTTCCGGGGGCTTCTCGGGAATGTCCGAGGCTACTCCGAGAAGGGTGGCGAGGTGACTGTCCGAGGCACCTATTTTTAGCCCGACCCGAGGCCTCTCGGAGGAAGGGAGGATTATCGCCTGTAGCCGAAGAACAGGCCCTCCCTCCCACTCTGCCGGTGCCGGGCCATGCCGCTGCCATGCTGTTGCTCTCGCCCCACTTTTTCCCACAGAGACTTCCCGGCTGTTCCCTTGCCCAAGTTTTTCCCGCGCCCCTTTTTTCTCCTCCTTTCTCCCCGCCCTCCCCAAAGCGAAGCCTCTGAAAATATGACCTTAAATAAATGAAGTCAGAACCTTGGAATGGAAGTAGCCTTCCTGAGCAGCTTCCTCTCCTTAGTTTCCGCAGGCAGATTTTTTTTTTCGTGCTATAGAAATCTCAGTGAAAAAGCGGGACTGACTCAGAAAAATCGGTAATAAAAATGCCTTATATATAACAAGAATAGGATAGCACCACAGCTACTTATATTAATCTCTGGTGAAGAAGCATCTAATTGCATTGTGAAAAGTGGGACCAGGAAAGAGACATACAGCACTATGCAAGAGTAATTTTAATTTTTTTTTTTCAAGACAAGATTCTTTTAAATTTAGGTTCTTAACTAATTTTGGGTTAAATCAGAACTGCTATAGAGTCCTGGTGACTTTAATGGAGCGAACTATAAATTATAGTTGAGGTTAACTTTTAGAAATTTGCCACTGTAATTAGTTGAAATATAATGTGGAAAGTTTATGTAAATAAGTTTTTGTGGTGAAAACATCGTATTAGAGAGGAATTGAACAAAAAAAGATACAGATTTCTTTATTTCTTGTTTGGGCTTATCCAGTCTTTTTATGATCTTTTTAAAAACTTCCAATTTTGATTGTTAGCTTAGAGCTATCTCACTCATCCAGTTTCCTCAGCCTCTTGCTCTTCAGATTGAGGTTGAGTGGACTGATTTCAACTTTTTAGCTTTGAAATGACTGTATAGACATATTGTTGAGTTGATTTAGATATTGGGTCAACTTTTGTTCTGGACTTTTTCTTTATGAACTCATTATTTATTTATTTATTGGCTTAGAATGTTGTGGGAAATGTTGGTTAGCTAGTTTAGTGTTTACTAAATGCTAGACACTATGCTAAACTCTGGACATAGAAAGATTTTAAAAAAAGACCTTTTCAAGTAACTCATAGTCTAATGGGGGTAAATTGCTATATGCTATAAACATGCTATAAACAAGATGAGGGTAAATAAACAGGAGAAATTGGAGGTTATCTAGAGGCAAGATATCAAAGAGCACCAGGAAAGGCTTCCTGCAAAGGGTAGGATTTTAGCTGAGACCCGGGAAAAGATGAGGGGAGAGCATTTCAGGTATGGGAGACAGCAAGTGAAAATGTCTAGAAATGTAGCTTTTTGTATGAGAAACTGTAAGGAAACTGTAAGGTGGAGGGGATTAAGTTGTAAGAGTAGTAGAAAGGTATGAGAGGGCCAGGTTATGAAGGACTTAGAAAATCAGAGAATTTTATATGCAAGTAGGGTAGCTAGCATTGGAATTTAAGTAGTGAGGTTGACTTGAGAAAGATAAGTTTGACAGCTGAGTGAAAGGTAGATTAGGGTAGTGAGAAAATTGAGGCAGGGAGATTGAGTTTATGGAAATGAACCAGGTATGAACTAATGAGTCTGCATTAGGGTGGTGCAGGACTAGAAAGGGTCATATGTTACACTGGTGGAAGGAAACAAAGGGTCTTGACTACCGATGGAGTAGTCTCTGTCAGACTTTTTTTTCATTGAGTGCCATTGAGAATGACACCTACTTTGAGAGTCTGAGGGCATAATAGGGAAGTTCAGAAGAGGAAGGATTTGAAAGGGTCAATTTTGAAATGTGGAGTTTAAGATCTATTTGGAAATTTGTAAAAGGAGGTGAGAGAGCTTAGGACTGGAAAAGCAAATCTGGGAACTATTTGCATAGAGATAGTAAAAATCAAGTCTGATAGTATGAAGGGGGAGAGGAGTCCCAGGACAGAGTCTTGAGGGGATACACTATGATAAGTGGTCATCACCTTGTTGAAGATCTAGCTAAAGACACAGACTGGTAGGAGATCCAGGAAGGCAGTCATGAAAATGTAGAGGAGAATATCAGGGCAATAATCATTTCATTTTTAGAAATGGAAGCTAGGTAATCCCCATATGCTATGAGGATTGAGAAAAGACTTTAGATTCCTATTGAAGGCTGAAATTGGAAGCCAGACTACAAAAGGTTAAGCAAAGTAAGAAGAAAGGAAGGGAGGGAGGTACCTAATTCTAAACCACTTTCTTCAAAAGTGTTTAATAAATTCAAAATTTTCTTAGTTTTTTTTTGTAATGATGTTGCACCTGATCTTTTCTAAAACTGCAGTACCTGTATTATTTTGTGCCATTGTTAGAAAAATCTTGTGTCCTAAATAAATGAATTTTATAGATATATGAAATTTACCCTTTCAATGCCTAAAATCTTTAATTTTTAATAAATTTTTTCAAAACTGTTAATCTTATATTTGTGGATGTCTTTTTGTTACTTCTGTTACTTAGCAAGACATTGCCATCCTTTCAATCACCCAGTCTTGCTACATAGGTATTCTAGTCTTTATATTATTGTCCCATTCTTTATGTAGCAATGTATTTATAAATCCTGCAGTTTGTATTTTTATAACGTATCTCCTATATACCCTTTCTGTCTTTTTGCATTGCAGCTACTTTGGTGCAGACCCTCATCTTGTCACTCCTGATCTATTGATGTAGCCTTTTCATTGATCTCCCTACCTTAATTCTCTCCTCTTTCTCTTCCCTTCCCCCCTCCTCCCCATTCTCCTCTTAGCTGACAAATTAATCTTGTTAGAGTTTTACCCCTAATTAATAAACTCCAGTGATTCCCTATTATCTCCAGGATTAAATATAAAAGTCCTCTGAGTTTTAAAGCCTTTAATAGTTTAGCCCCTTCCAACTTTTCATTCATACACCTTATTTCTCTCAATGTAGTATTTGGTTCGGTGCACTAGCCTCCTTCTTGGTGCCAGGAGATGCTCGTCTTTATGGATTTTCTCTGGTTCTCCTTTATATCTGGACCGCTCTCCTTCCTTATCCACCCTCTTTTGGCTTCTCTGGCTTCATTCGAATCCCAGTTAAAATCCCACTTTCTGTAACCATCCTTTCTAAGTTCAGAAAGGCTCTTTTTGCCTTTTTTGGTTATCTTCAGAGATGAGCAGTGCCTGCTATTGTTCTTTTTTGTAAATACATGTTTTTGACTTGATTTCCCCTGCTTTCTTAGGGGATATTAAACTATATTGTTTAACCTTTTTCCAGACTATATATATATAATGATATATATATAATCATGAACATCTGTTATCGTATAGTGTTCTAATTTGAATTGGTAAATGAATTTAGTTTTGTCTCCTTCGTAATCAAAAGTCATTTTTATCTTGGTGCTGACCTCCAATAATGTGGATCCTCCACTTTGCTTCATATTTGCTGTAAGCTGGGGAAACTATAAGTTTTAAGAAGTGATTTTTATACTTTTTATTATTGTTGTTGTTTATTGTTGTTGCTGGGTCCAGCTCTTTGTGACCTCATTTGAGGTTTTCTTGATAGGAGATATTGAAGTGATCTACCATTTCCTTCTCCAACTCATTTTACAGATGAGGAACTGAGGCAGAATTGTGACTTGCCTAGACTCAGTTAATAAGTTAATAATAATAATAATAATAATAATAATGAGGTCAGATTTAAATTCAGGAAGATGAGCCTGACTTTGTATTTTATGCATTGCTTACCACCTAGGTACACCATTCCACTGAATGAAGTCCCTAAAGGATCACATGACAACTTTGAGAGGGCTCAGAGACCACCTTCTTTTTTATTGCTGAACACTGAGATTATGATTGGTGTCTTTTGATATTTTATTAGTACTGTGTTCTTACCATTCCTTTGTATTTTTCCTAAAAGAGGAAATTTAACTTTTAAAGGCCTCAAAATGTAATTACTGATTTTTCACATGTTAATTCTAATGTTACCTGAAATCTTAGTAAATAGTTATGATACAATTTAGATTCCTACACAAAATAACCTGACAAATTTAAAAATTAAAATATTGCTGAATTGTATGATCTTGCCTTTCCAATGTGTGCTACTTACTCCATCAAGTTCTGTTTTAAAAAATAAGTCCAGAGTATCTTTTTTTGGGCAGGGAATAAAAGTGATTCGATTTCTTTGTGTAAGAAAATGTAGATTAATTTAAAAAAAACCAAAAACTTTTTTTTTTTCCAGTGTATGCTAACATAACTTGACATTGATTTTTAAAAAATAACAAATGTGGGAAAACATTTGAATTAGATGAATGAGTAAATGCTCTGTAGGTTTTGTGGTAGAAATTGCAAGAAAGAAGAATTATAATTTGTCAAGTTACGAATTGGAATTTTTTTCAATGTTTTCAGGGCTTGGAGAGAGTAGACTATACATTTTTTAAATTAATAGTTGTAAATACAAAGGATAATTGGGGAAAAATGGTTGATTTGATGAATAGCTATCATACAAACCCACTAGAACAATTCATTCGGAAAGGGCAAATCACAATACAAATTTGCATATAGTAATATTATTTATTCATATGAGATAGAATATTTTTTGCTATTTCTTTTTTTGTGGGGAAGCATTTGGGGTTAAGTGGCTTGTCTAGGGGTCACACAGCTAGTGAGTAAGTGTTAAATGTCTGAAGCAAGATTTAAACTCAAGTCCTCCTGACTTTAGAGTTGGTGCTTTCTCCACTCAACCATCCAGCTGCCCTCACTTATTAACTTCTTTACCTGATTCAGAGGTAATGGGAAATTTTCAACCATTACTTACATTAACTTTAATAGCATGATTTGCTTCAATTGATAAAATTCAGTTAGCTTTGCTTGGTCTTAGTGATATTTAGTAGATTATGACCTATTGTTGTCACCTCTTAAGAGATGTTTCTTTGTCATCTTCCTAGAAATCAGCTTGCTCATCTCTATCCTCTTAGGGTAGTTTATCATTTGACATGGGTTTTCCTTTATATTTATGAAATATATAAAATATATGAAACATCTATGGAGAATGTAATGAGAGTACTGGAGTGCAATGAGGAAAAGTAGAAGGTTTTTTTTGAGTATTATATAATGCAAGGAGATATAGCATTGGAGTATTTTGTTAGAATGTTATGAATTTTTCTTTTGAGAATTGAAATGATTAAATTTTCATTATTCCCCTTTGCAATCAGAATCTATACTATATAATAACAACTATATAATAGTTGCTGATTCTAATATATATTGAAAAAATTTACATGGAAAAGATTGTCATTTTAGTTTTGACATCAACTCCTTATAATCTTATTCCCATGTGATCTTTGAATAGTTTCCTCATGTTAAAATGGGTGGTTAAATTGGTAGCTGGAGAATCTGGCATGAATAAGGACTTAACCCGTTTGGATCATCTGATTTTTAAAAAATCACCATATCAAAAGTCCTGTTTTCATGCACTGAGAAAGAAAGTGGAAATTGGAAAAAAAAAAAAAGTAAAATAACCAATAACCATAACCAGTCCTTTCCTTACACAATGAAATTGAATCACATAAGTTATTAGAGTGGAATGTTGGTAGACACAATTGAGAATTAATTGAATTGACTTAATCTAATGTAAGAGTATACATCTGTCAAAAAGAGCAAATTAAAGACAAATTAGGCTTGGGGCATAAGGGTATGTCCTCCTTTGACAACATTTGTACTTCTTCTTTTTTCAAATTGCATTTCCAACTAGTATTGAACCTCATTTCAGAACCACCCCTGATAAAGGATATGAAGCTTTGAGTAATTCATTTGCAGGTGAAAAAACCAGGAAACACTTGTCCTTTTCACCAGCCTTTCCTTTGATTTTATACAGAGGAAACTGAGGCCCAGCAAGGTTGAATGAATTGCTCAGGGTCATGTAGGTATTAAGCATTAGGTCCACTGACTTTCAGAGCTTGTTCTTTCTTTTATTTCTTAAATAGTATTTTATTTTTCCAAATACATACAAAGATAGTTTTCAATATTCACTTTGTGTTCCAAATTTTTTCTCCCTCTCTTCTTCTTCCTCCCCCTTCCCCTAGACAGTAAGCAATTTGATAGAGGTTAAATATGTGCAAATCTTCTAAACATTTCCATATTTGTTATGGTGGTCAGGAAAAATCAGATCAAAAGTGGAAAAAAACATGAGGAAAAAAACCCCTCAAGCAAATAACAACAAAAAAGGGTGAAAATACTATGCTTTGTTCCATATTCATTCTCCATAGTGTTCTCTGTGGATGCAGATGACTCTTTCCATCACAAATTTATTGGATTTTCCTTGAATCACTTCATTGGAAAGCTTGTTCTATTCTTGGGAGTCAACTGATAGCACAAGGGATAGAGCACTGGGCCCAGAATGAGGAGGAGATGAATTCAAATTTGACCTTAGATTTTAGCTTTATAACCTAATTGGTCTCAGTTTCTCCATCTATAAAATGGGGATAATAGTACCTATTTTACAGGGTTATTGAGAATCAAATATGATAACTTTTTTTTTTTTTAAAGTGCTTAGCACAGTACCTGGCTTATAGATGCTGTGAATAAAATAAAATTCACATAGCATTTTCCCCTTCCCCTTTGCTTTTTGCTGAGTGCAACTGAAGGTTTTTATTTTTTATGATCAACATTATCTAAATAGTTAAATTTGGCCAAATCCTACTTTATCCCATGAAATAAATTTCTTTTTCTTATGTTTCTTATTTAGGATTTTATTTTCTGGATAAAATTTTAGTTGTTACGCTGATTCTTTTGTAACAAAGTCTTTGCTGATAAATGCCACTCTGGGTATGATTGATGAACAATTTTAGATTTTGGACTGGACAACTGTGTTGTTAATATAGAATAACAGCAAGTAACTAAAAAGACAGAACACCTTATTGCTATTGCTTTCTGTATGGGAGGAGAGGAAGATTCATATTTTTACCTTCCTTATTATTGGGGTCATAAACTAGAAGACATATTTAGCAAGGAAGTATTGCCATCTTTATTGTTCTTTTGCTGTCATGTCAAGAATCTATTTTTGTCCAACAAATCATTTCCTGCACAGTGAAGAATATTAGTTAGAAAATCAATTAGATTTAAAAGTATTACTCTCCCCCCCCCCCCCCCATTAAGTGACTTGCCCAGGGTCACACAACTAGGAAGTGTTAAATGTCTGAGTCACATTTGAACTCGGGTCCTCCTGAATTCAGGGCTGGTGCTCTATCCACTGCACTACCTAGCTGCCCCAAAAGTATTACTTTTAATTGTAGTACTCAGTATCCTTAGTCTTCTATCTCTGTAAAGAAGGATAAGGATAGTTTATTTTCTCATCTTTTCAGGGGAGGGCCCCTAACTTTCTAAATCTGTCATTTTACAGATGAGGAAGCTGATTCCATAGATATTAAATGACTTGGTCAATCTTAAGTCCTTCAACATTTGTGACTGTTTAAGGGTTTAGGACCCCCATGAATGGGGAAAAAACATGGCCCCACCCCAAATCTTTTATTTTTAATAATTCTGATCTTTCTTATTTAACACAAAAACCCACATAAAATAAGATACTACCTGAGAGAGACTAGAGTCTTTGCAGCCCTTTGCAGTTTAACTGCAGCAGTTGCTTCATGATTTCCTTCTATGAAAAGCTCAAGATGCAAGGGATAACTGCAAGAGAAAAATCACCTAACTGTGTCTGAATGGTAGAAAGATTAAAAAAGGAGGCATTCACAAAGAAAATTCTTAGCTCACAGTTCTTTAGAACACTGAAACTTTAAACAAAATTTAACTTTATATAATAAATTTGTATATGGGTACTTAAGATCATAAGTGATAAAGTAGATGAATAATGCATTTTACTTAAATTTTTTGTTTTCTTTACAAACATGCATTGTCTGTGATTTTCCACATTACACAGTAAATTTCAATTCAAAAATTGAATTCACATTTAATTACAAGTTGTCAACCCATGAATAACTAAAACTGAAAATGTGAAACCCATGAGTTGAGGAATAACTGTAGTAGAGCTGATGTCTTCTGTTTTCAAATCCAATGGTATTGTTAAATATCTTGAAGTATATTAGTTGAAATGTTAAGCAATTTTTCCCCTGTACTTTTTTCACTAAGCTGTATGAGTTCAGTAGTTTTGTAATTAAGATATAAATTATAATAGCTGTTTTTCTTTCCTTTTTCTCGTAAATTCATCCCCTATAATGATGTGGTAAAATCAGAGTTTTGTTAAACTCCTTTAACAATATTTAAAATGTTTACATAACTATTGTTGAAGTTTTTTATTTTTTTTTAACTTGGGGAAGTGTACAAAAAGGAGAGATAATATCCAATAAGAACTGAGAAAAATGTAAAGAGTAACAGTTGCAAACTAGAAAACAAAGGCAAATCACTTTTAATCCAAGTGCTTTTTATTCATTTAAAATGTTTTTAAGTTATACTACTTGTTAAGTTATGTTGGGGAACTGATTTTCCCCCCAAAATATAGAATTCATGTAGTTCTGAAAAAGTACTTAATTACAAAAAGTTACATATTCATATTTTTGTTTTGTTATATACTTCATTGCTTTATGGATGAGATTGTCAGTTGAGTAGATTATTTATTTCAAGGACTTTTTCCCTCATTAATCCTTTGATTTTTGCTAGGATAATTGAACAATGACTCCTAGATCAATCACTTGTTTCACTGCTAAAAGTAGTTTACTTGGTGTTATTTAGATTAAGAAGGGAATTTAGGGATGATCTACCCTAATAACATTTATGTTATTAGAAGAACCTGAAGCCTAATGAGGCAAAGGGAATTGATTAGAATTGAGCAGATAGTAATAGTAGAGTGTAGGTTCTGTGTAAGTTGTGACTTTTTTTTTTTTTTTTACTTCTTCTATTCATCTAGTCTCCCATATTTGAAATATTAGTTTTATCTTAAAGGCTTCTCATGAAGATAATTAGTCAAAGAGACATGCAACCCAGATACCTTTCTTAGCATTTTTAGAAATTTCTTAGCATTGGTTAAAATGAGATTTTTTTTCCCCCCCATGCTTTTAGGTGGTAAGTGAAAAAAAAATTAAGTGATTTTCCTTAAGTTAAAGTGGGAAGTGAATATGAAAGGCATGAGTAGTATAAAACCCTTTTGTCATCAAATTTCAAATACTAAAACTAGAGAACTGTACTTAAAGGATATAAGTTTAGGGTGAATAAATTTAAGTATTGATAGAAAAGATGTTTTTGCAAATTATAAAGTGGTGACACCTTTATAAATAGGGGCTTCCTGTAGCCGACTAGAATCAGTCTTATTTTCATCCCTTTTTATTAACTATCTTTTCTTTGATAAACTGATAGCTTCTTAAGCTATCAGTCAAGTCTGACTTGGGAGTTTTCAAACCTTTCAATTCTCCAAGGAAATATTCTTACTGAATTCATCCTTATACCTTTTCCTTCAAACTTAACCCCTGAAGTTTCAATAAATGTTACCAAAAGCAAAATGGGTATAATTGTGAAGTGTTGGAAAAAATCTGCTTTTTAAGATATTAAGAATACAGCTCTTGAATTAACTATACTACATTTAAAATAATATCTAAGGGGAGAGTCACCATGGAAAGCTAGGTTGGGAGTTTGATAGATGTAAGTTCAGGTCCAATTCCTGTATAAGTTGCATAATATCTCAGATAACTTGTCTAATTCTATAAGTTACCAAACAATTTTGGATCTGCATTGGTAGAGGGAATTTCCTAATTGAGAATTTCTTGTAATAATGAAATCTCAGATTAGAGTAAAAGTACCTATCAAAACAACAACAGCATCATACCTGTTGGTCAATGTTTCTCTTAAATAGATTGGGTAATGAACAGAAACTTGAGCAGATGTCTAATTTGTTGTGACAATACCACTTTTTGTATGGACCTTTGCTATGCTGGGATATAGAAGTAGATATATAAAACTAGATAATGTATAAAATAATTTTGGGGTAAAAAGGAATTTTTTAAAATTAAAGTTATTTTATTAGAAGAATGTTATGAACTGGCTTAATTAAAATTAGATCAAGAATGAATGGAATTTATAGCTCCTGAGTGAGTTAAGAGAAGTTTAAGGATAAAACTTGGACTTTCTAAACATTTATTTTTTTTTTATTTTTTTGGTGTTAAGTGACTTAACTATGGTCACACGGGTAGGAACTATTAAGTATCTGACATCAGATTTGAACTCAGGTCTTCCTGACTTAAGGGCTGGTGCTCTATCCACTGCACCACCTAACTCCCCATTTATTTATTTATTTTTTAAAGATAGAGATTATGGAAAATGATTCAAGTACTATGTTACATCATGTACTCCTAAATGGTCAAGTATGGTAGCATTTACTGTCTTTTAAAATCTATAATACTTTAGTGAATTTATGATCTCTTTGATGTGGGAATTCCCTTCATCAATACAGATTGTGTGATTCATCTGTAAGTTTTTATCCATTTCAGTTAATATCTATGTTCTGCCATAGAATCTCTTAAAAGAATTACTTAATGTTTTGGAAACACACTTCCATGTCTTTTTAAATATTTTATGAGTACCAATTCAATATCTGTATTGTAAATTTGTTATCCTTTACTCTAGTCACAGGACTTAATCATTTTCTTTTTCATTATATATTTTTTTGATGCTCTTTATCCTCTTCTTTGTGTTTAGGTGATAACTGGAAATGTATTGCAGCCTACTTCTACCGACTAGGTACTTCTTTTTGCTCACATGAATTTTTTTTTTTTTTTTTTTTTTTTTTTTGGTATATCATGGTTTTCAAAGAATCACAATTATACAATTTTTTTTTAAAAGCAGAATTTCTATACTATTAGAAATACAGCAAATTTGCCCAAACACAATGCAGCGTATTCTTCTCAGTTTTCTTAACTCTTTGCAGTATAATTGCTTATTTCATCATTCAACTGATAGGTCTCTTGTAAGGGGCTAGAACTGAGCAAATGCACTTGGATAATGGAACACGTGAGACTAATTGCCAATTGGACAATTCTCTAAAAATATGTTTGAAGGATGACCTTCCCCAACTATTCTGTGCTGGCTCGATTGGTGGGACAAAGAGGGGGAGTGACTTGTGTGGGTGGAGTAGGAGGAGGAAATTGAGGCATTCTCTTGTCGGTGGAGAGAGAGGAATGTAGTCTAGAGATTAGTAGATCTAATCCCCTGACTGGACCTCAAAAGACCAAGAATAAACACTTTTGATTAGCCTGACTCCAGCTGATTTCTGGGAAGACAGAGTTCCAGCAGTCTCTTTTCAACTTTACCAGTCTCTTAATTACCAAATTGAATGGCCTTTTCTCATTCCTCATACTTCCAAACCTCTTATAGATTTTTGACACTATCAATCACTCTTTTCTTCTTGATATTTTCTTCTCTGTAGGTTTTCTTGACACTGTTCTCCCAGTTCTCTTGTCTGTCTAATGACTCCTGAATCTTCTTGCTTGATGTTCATCTGGATCATGCTCACCAAGGATATCTTGTCACTCTGTCCTGAACTCTCTTCACCTCTGCCTTTTAATGATATTATCAGCTGCTTCAGATTTGATTAATTTCTCTCTGCTGATTAAGTCTCAGATTTACTTATCCATGTATACTTTTGTCTCCTTCTAGTCTCCATTCTTTAGCCGGAACTTGATAAATGTTTGTGGACTGTGTTTCTATCTTGGTAAAATCTTTCAGCATTTGTATTTTGAAAATGTGCTTAAAATATGAGAGAGGAAAAAGCAGGATGCATAGTCTCTTGAACAGATCACATCTTCACAGTCACACCTGAATGAAAGGCATAAAGAATTCTATATCCTGCAGTGCTAGTTTAATTAAAGAAGCTTAAATCAAAGAAATAGAGCTGGAAGGAACCTTAGGATATGATCTATTGAACCCTCTCCATTTATATATGCATAATATAAGATCTAAGAAAGGCTAAATGACTTGCCCAAGGTTACAAAGTAGTTGTAATTAATCTGGTCTTTGGGAAAACGGCCTCGGTTCTCTAAATTCAAATTCAGCTCTTATTAAACTTTTATTTTAGGTTGGTCTGAAGCATTTATAAAGCATTTATTAACTTCCTATGTATTATCCCCTGGGAATAACAATAATAGTTGGGATCAGGAAAAAATATCGAAGGTAAATGATAGAAAGTAAATTGAAGGAAGAAAAGGAATCTTTGAGGTGAGGTTAGGATGGAAGTACATTGAGATTTGGGAGAATAGCTGGTTAAGGTACACAGTTGGGAGATGGAATGCTTTTTTTTTTGAGGAGTGTTAATTCACTTTGGCTATTCTGTAGAATTCGGGGGCGATGGGTGGGTGTAATTAATGTGTAACAAGATTGGAAAGATAGGTTAGGGCCAGATTGTGAAGGGTTTCCAAGCCAACCAGAAAAATACCTATTGTCCTAGAAACAATAAGAAGCCATTGGAGTTTATTTGATAAGAAAGTGATATGTCAGTTCTGTGCTCAGAAAAATTATTAGGGCAGTTGTTTGGATTTGGATTGAAGAGAAGTATGAAAAGACTGAAGACAAGGAGACCAATGTCCAAGAAGCCATATAGGTTACCTTGATAAGGGCCTGAACTATGATGGTGATTATAATTATGTAGAAAGGCAAGATTTGGCATTTGATGGCATATAGGAAATGAACTAGAGCTAATAATAAGAAGTTTGTTAACCTGGAAGAATGACTTTGCCTTCAACAAAAGACTATTGGATTTTTTTGGGAAAGATCATTAATTCTGTTTTAGACATGCTGAGTTGGAGTTGTAGCTGGAATACCCTGTTTGAAATGTACAGAAAATAGTTTTGGTGAGGTGTGTTTAAGGTACAGAATAGGACTGGATATGTATATCAGTCATTTGCACAGAAATGATACACAGGAATTCTTAACTTGGAGTTTGTAAACTTTGTTTTTAAGAAAATGTTCATAACTACATTTCAATTTAATTTGTTTCCTTTGCAATGATACATATATATATATATATATATTTTTTTTTTTATTTAATGCATTTAAAAACATTGAGAAGTCTTTAGACTTTATCAGATTGGCAGAATCCCTGGTATAAAGAGAGAACAGAAGTATGCTAATACCATAATTTATTCAGCCATTTTACAATTGATGGGCATCCACTCAGTTTCCAGTTTTTTGCCACCACAAAAAAGGCTGCCACAAACATTTTTGCACATGTGAGTCCTTTTCCCTCCTTTAGTATCTTAGGACAGGCCTACATGTCATTCTCGTGCATCAGGTGTGGAATTGGTATAACACAAACCAAACACTTAACATCTAGCAGATAAAATAATAGCTGAAATATGGGAAGGCTACTGGGCAGGGATATAATATTAACTCATTTGAAAACAGCTTTCCTGATTGTGTTAGCTCTGCTGTTCTGCTAGTCAGCAGGCTGAGGGAGTTGCTCCTGACTCTTTTTATTTATTTGTTTTATTTTTATTTTTTTAATTAAAGCTTTTTATTTACAAAACATATGCATGGATAATTTTTCAGTATTGACCCTTGAAAAACCTTTTGTTCCAAATTTTCCCCTTTCCCCCCACACCTTCCCCTAGCTGGCAGGTAGTCCAATACATGTTAGATATGTTAAAATAGGGGCAGCTAGGTGGCGCAGTGGATAGAGCACCAGCCTTGAATTCAGGAGGACTGGAGTTCAAATTTGATCTCAGACACTTAACATTCCTAGCTGTGTGACCCTGGACAAGTCACTTAACCCCAGCCTCGGGGGTGGGTGGTGGGTGGAGAAGATATGTTAAAATATATGTTAAATCCAATATAGGTACACATATTTATACAGTTATCTTGCTGCATAAGAAAAATCAGGTTAAGAAGGAAGAAAAAAAAAACTGAGAGAAAACAAAATGCAAGCAAACAAACAACAACAGAGACAGTGAGAATGCTATATTATGGTCCACACTCAGTTCCCACAGTCTTCTCTCTGGGTGTAGATGGCTCACTTCATCACTGAAAAATTGGAAATAGTTTGAAACATTTCATTATTGGAATAGAGCCACGTCCATCAGAATTGAATGTTGTATAGTCTTTCTTGTTGCTTTGTATAATGATCTCTTAGTTCTGCTTATTTCACATAATATCAGTTCATATAAGTCTCTCCAGGTCTCTCTGAAATCATCCTGTTGGTCATTTCTTAAAGAACAATAATATTCATATACCATAACATTCCATATGCCGTAACATTCATTTACCATAATTTATTCAGCCATTCTACAATTGATGGGCATCCACTCAGTTTCCAGTTTTTTGCCACCATAAAAAAAGGCTGCCACTAACATTTTTGCACATGTGAGTCCTTTTCCCTCCTTTAAGATCTCTTTGGGATATAAGCCCAGTAGAAACATTGTTGGATCAAAGGGTATACACAGTTTGTTAACTTTTTGAGGATAGTTCCAAATTGCTCTCCAGAATAGCTGGATCCGTTCACAGTTCCACCGACAATGTATCAGAGTCCCAGTTTTCCCATATCCCCTCCAACATTGGTCATTATTGTTTCCTGTCATCTTAGCCAATCTGACAAGTATGTAGAGGTATCTCAGAGTTGTTTTAATTTCATTTTAATTTGCATTGATCAATAGTGATTTGGAGCACCTTTTCATATGACTAGAAATAGTTTCAATTTCTTCATCTGAAAATTGTTCATTTCCTTTGACCATTACGTATCAATTGGAGAATGGCTTGAACTATTATAAATTTGTGTCAGTTCTCTATATATTTTAGAATTGAGGCCTTTATCAGAACCTTTGTAAAAATGTGTTCCCAGTTTTTTGTTTCCCTTCTAATCTTAACTGCATTAGTTTTATTTCTACAAAAACTTTTTAACTTAATGTAATCAAAATTATATATTTTGTCATCAATAATGATTTCTAAATTCTTCTTTAGTCACAAATTCCTTCCTCCACAGATCTGAGAGGTAAACTAGTCTATCTATGTTTTTCTAATTTGTTTATAATATCATTTGTTATGTCTAGATCTTGCTATTTTGACCTTATCTTGGTATATGGTGTTAGGTGTGGGTCAATGCCTAGTTTCTGCCATACTAGTTTTTAATTTTCCCAGCAGTTTTTGTCAAATAGTGAATTCTGATCCCCAAAGCTGAGATCTTTGGGTTTGTCAAATACTAGATTGCTGTTGTCACTGACTGTTTTTTTCTCTGAATCTAACCTATTCCACTGATGAACTGCTCTATTTCTTAGCCAATACCAAATAGTTTTAGTGATTGCTGCTTTATAATATAGTTTTAGATCTGATACAGCTAGACCACTTTCATTTGCTTTTCTTTTTTCATTAATTCCCTTGAAATTCTTGACCTTTTGTTCTTCCAGATGAAGTTTATTTTTTCTAGGTCAGTAAAATAGTTTTTTGGAGTTTGATTGGGATAGCACTAAATAAATAGATTAGTTTAGGGGGTATTGTCATCTTTATTATATTTGCTTGACCTATTCAATTGCATTTGCTATTTTTCCAGTTGCTTAGATCTGACTTTATTTGTGTGGAGTTTTGACTTTCCCTTGGCAGATAGATTTTCAAATATTTTATCCTATCAACATTTATTTTAAATGTAATTTCTCTTTGTATCTCTTGCTGTTGGATTTTGTTAGTGATGTATAAAAATGCTGATGATTTATGTGGATTTATTTTGTATCCTTTAACTTTGCTAAAGTGGATTACTTCTAATAGTTATTTAGTTGATTCAGTAGGGTTCTCCAAGTATACCATCATGTCATCTGCAGAGAGTGATAATTTGGTTTTCCCATTACCCACTCTAATTCCTTTAATCTCTTTTTCTTCTCTTATTGCCAAAGCTAGCATTTTTAATACAATATTGAATATTAATAGTGTTAGTGGGCAACGTTGTTTCATCCCTGATGTTATTGTGAATGATTCCAGTTTATCCCCATTATATATGATGCTTGCTGATGGTTTTAAATAGATGCTACTGATTGTTTTAAGGAAAAGTCTATTTATAGTGTTTTTAATAGGAATGGATATTGTATTTTATCAAATGCTTTTTTTGCATCTATTGAGATAATCATATGGTTTTTGTTAATTTAGTTACTGATATAGTAAATTATGCTAATAGTTTTCCTAATATTGAACTAGCCCTGCATTCTTGGTATAAATCCTACTTGGTCGTGGTGTATTCTCCTGGGGATAATTTTTTTATAATCTCTTTGCTAATATTTTATTTAAGACTTTTGCATCAATATCCATTAGGGAGATTAGTCTATAATTTTCTTTCTTTGTTTTCGTCCTATCTGATTTAGGTATCAATACCATGTCTGTCATAAAAAGAATTTGGTAGGAGTCCTTCATTCCCTATTTTTTTCAAATAGTTTATATAGTATTGGAATTAATTGCTCTTTAAATGTGTGTAGAATTCACATATAAATCCATCTGGTCCTGGGGGCTCCTGACTCTTAATGGGCTGGATTTTTTGTACTCTAGGTTACTAGAAAGCTCTGTGAAGAGCTTGAGCTTTAACTCTCGAAATTATTTCTATATCAAGGATGGTTTCAATAATTAGTAAGGAAAAACTACAGATAGTGCTTTTGTTTGCATTTGGGGAATGTCCCTCACTAAGGGGATATATGGTACAGGAACTTAGAAGAAACAGCCAAAAAAATAGGAGAATCAGGAGAGAAAAGTGTTCTGAAAACCCAGAGAGAAAAAGAGTATCCAGGAAGAAAGATGGTTTATAGCGTCAGATGTAAAAGAGTAGTCAAGGTGAATAAGGGTTGAGAAATTAGTATCAGATTTGGCAACTACAAGATTGTTGGTAATTTTGGAAAGAACATTTTGCTGAGTGCTTAAATTGGAAATCAAATTGCAAGAGAAAATTTGGCAGTCGAGTCAGTGAGTGGTAGCAACATTTTTCTAGGAATTTGGCAAAAGAAAGAATGGATAGATATAGAGGATGATAGTTTGAGAGGAGAGTAGGTTCAAATGAAAAGTTTATTTCATTTTTTTTTTTAAGAGGGGTCATTGCCAAGTTTGAAAATAGAGGTGTGCCAAAATGTTTGTGGCAGCCCTTTTTGTAGTGGCTACAAATGGAAAATGAATGGATGACCATCAATTGGAGAATGGTTGGGTAAATTATGGTATAGGAATCTTATGGAATATTATTGTTCTGTAAGAAATGACCAGCAGGATGAATACAGAGAGGCTTGGAGAGACTTAAATGATGAGACTTACTGATGCTGAGCGAAATGAGCAGAACCAGGAGATCATTATACACTTCAACAACATTACTGTATGAGGATGTATTCTGATGGAAGTGGATATCTTCAACAAAGAGAAGATCTAATTCAGTTCCAATTGATCAATGATGGACAGAATCAGTTACACCCAGAGAAAGAACACTGGGAAATGAGTGTAAACTGTTTGCATTTTTGTTTTTCTTCCCAGGTTATTTTTACCTTCTGAATCCAATTCTTTCTGTGCAACAAAAAATTTGGTTCTGCACACATATATTGTATTTAAGTATACAATAACATATTTAACATGTATGGGACTGCGTGCCATCTAGGGGAGGGGGTGGAGGGAAGGAGGGGAAAATTCGGAACAGAAGTGAGTGCAGGGGATAATGTTGTCAAAAAATTACCCATGCATATGTACTGTCAAAAAAGTTATAGTTATAAAATTATTAAAAAAGAAAGAAAGAAAATAGTAGGGAAAGAGCCAGTAGATAGAGAAATTAAAGATGAGAGAAGGGATAGTATGGAGGAAATAGTTTTCTGGAAAAGAGTATATGGGGTCAAGTGCCTTTGCAGCATAGCAGTATATAATGATGTATTGTCTGTGGTTAGGGAAAAAAATGCAGTTGACTTCACAGAGCAAAATGTCATTCTCTTTGAACAAGATGTCGCCTATGTATGACAAAAGCTTATTGGATAAATCCAACCAGATTGCTCTGATCAATAATAACTTCCTCCTTTCCTTATTAAACAAGGTAATTGTGAAGTTTAAATGAGCAAGGGATTCAGAAAGAAGAGGGGATTTCCTGTAGATAATGACAGCTATTCTATTTGCAGAATATCAACTGTTTGAGGGAATAGATTTTATTTTTGTTTTTTTTTCTTTGAATCTCCAATATTTAGCATCATTTTGTTGAATACTAAGTTCTTGATAAATGCTTTTTGTTGATTGTGGATTGATTGGTTGGTTGGTTGCTGACTTTCATTTCTTTTTTTTTAATTTTTTTTTTTATTAAAGCTTTTTATTTACAAAATATATGCATGGATAATTTTTTCAACATTGATCCTTGCAAAACCTTTTGTTCCAAATTTTCCCTTCCTAACCCCCATCTCCTCCCTTAACTGGCAGGTAGTCCAATACATGTTAAATATGTTAAAATACATGTTAAATCTAATATATGTATACATATTTATACAGTTATCTTGATGCACAAGAAAAATCAGATCAAGAAGGAAGAAAAAGAAAAACTTAGAAAGAAAACAAAATGCAAGCAAATAACAACAGAGAGAGCTATATTGTGGTCTACACTCTGTTCCCATGGTTCTCTTTCTGGGTGTAGATTGCTGTCTTCATCATTGAACAAGTGGAACTGGATTGAGTCATCTCATTGTTGAAGAGAGCCATGTCCATCAGAATTGATCATTGTATAATCTTCTTGTTGCTGTGTATAATGATCTGAAATGTTTTGTTCATTTCATTTAGCATCAGTTCATGTAGGTCTCTCCAAGCCTTTCTGAAATCATTCTGCTGGTTGTTTCTTGCTATCCTTCATTCTTGAAGAAGATCAAAATCACTATGTCCCGTTACGGTGTGTCCTACTGTAGCTGATCAGAACTATATGAGCTCCAAATACTCTGCTACTAGTTGGACACAAATAATCCCTTTGAACATTTGTTGTTGTTGTTGTTGTTGTTGTTTGCACATCTTGTATTTCTTCTGAGCTAAATCAGTTCTGCTTTGCTCCCAGAGCATAGCACCTCTGATCAGGGCATACCATGCTTGGTGGTCCTGTGTCAATGTCTCTCATGCTATGCAATCAATTCTAAAGTTCTTAAGAGAGACTTTGAGGATGTGTTTTGTATCATTTTTTTTCTGACTACCTTATGATTACTTATCCTTTGTGAGTTCCCCATAAAATAATCTTTTTGGCAAGTGTATATTTGACATTTGAACAGTGTGGCCAGCCCAATTGGTGTTGGGCTCTCTGCAGTAGAATTTGAATGCTTGGTAGTTTACTTGGAGAAAGAACCTCAGTTTCAGGTACATTATTCTTCCAAGTGATCTTAGAATCTTCCTAAGACACAGCTATTCATTACAGTTTTCTTAGGGAGATCCATCATTGCTCAAGAAAGTGACCCTAATAATCAATACAGGAAAAAATTAAATAAAATTTTAAAATAATTTCAAATTATAATTAGTTGATTGCTACTATTTCATGGAGCAGGGATAAGATTGCTCTTATAAAAAACAGCTAATTTCCCAGATACTGGAATCTTCAGAAATGAAGTAAGCATGATGACTTTTGCTCTGCTAAGAAGAGAAGTCAAAGTTTGCCAAATGGAAAATGTCTTCATTTGTATGAGTTGCTATATAGAAATATCTATTAATAAAAAGTTCTACGGAAGCAGTTATGTTAGTCAAACTTTAGTGTTGTCTTATTGGTTCTTGGTGTTTCCCATGTGATAGAACTTTTGAGTTATGGTTTGAGCAGCTGTTGGGGCTTAAAAATTTTATTTAAAGCACATACCTACTCTCCTTGGTTTATTAACATTCAGGGTGCTATTTTCATGAGTGTCTTCAGTATTGGTTACACACAGTTATGTGATATGAATTGTGATCAGTTAAGCCAAATAGCTCTACTGGCTACTAATCTATCCTGAGTGACCAAGCATTTTTTCAACCAAATATAGATATCCTCTAATTCTTGTATCTTCTATCTTTTCATTACACGATTCTTCAACTCTTTTATTTTTATATTAAAACATATGCATAATATTTACATAAAAATAAAGCCTCAAGAATTATGATATTATTTGAAAACTTGATGATAGAGAATTTTGTAGTTCCTTTGGTTATTATAGCTTTTCAGGAGTTCTGTCATATCATTCTTTCTGTGCCTCTTCTGTCACTATTGCTTAAATGTATTTCCTTGGAATGGCTGTTTTCAACATAGCAATTGCTGAACTGGAGCAGTACCTTGAATATTTTTTTTAAAGAATAGAGACATTGTCACCTTAGGTTATCTATCAGACTTATCTTTTCATTTAGATCTGTCCTGAGAGTCTTCAGAGTGTTATAGAGAATGCAGAAAGATGGTTTAAAAACTGATTTATCTGTAAAGAATAAGATGGTTAGAAGTCTACTCAACAATTTTATTTTAGAGAATCCAACTTGTAAAAGCCTTCAAAGACTATATTATTACCTTATTGCATCTATTCCTGATAGTCATCAGTGAACAAGCATTTATTAAATACTTACTGTGGCTAAGCATCTTGTATGCTAACAAATTTTATTTTGTAAAGAGTCAGTGAGTACATATTTCAGGTTTGGCAAGTCATGAGGCAAAATTGAAGTTATTGAGTAGACATAACAGGAGAAAAACAAATTTCTAAAAATTTTTATTGATGAAATTGAAAATATAACGAGAGTATATACATATATATATAGTAATACACTAAGAAGAATGAGTTTTTTTATTTTTAATTTTTTGAAGGGAGGTGAATAACATTTTGCTTAATTGGGATTCAAAGTTAGTGTCCTGATTATAAAAATTGGTTGCAAATGTCATTTAATAATGCTGATCTGTAATAGGATCTTATTTCATAGTTGAAAATGTCTTTTCACATGGGTAGGCACTATGTCAATATAGGAGCATATAATTTTAAATATATTCATCATTTGGAAAGCATTTATAGAATCTTACTATATTCTCTTCATATTTGCCTTTTATCATATAGTCATTACATTGCAAATTGATAACTTCCAATTGAAATTTAGATAGAAACTCCTTAATTATACAGTTAAATGGATTTTTAAATATATTAATTTCTTTTGTACTTGAATTGAATTTCCCCCAAATGCTGCTGTGCTGGTATTGTAGTTTAAATTTAGAAAGTATATCCATTGCAAATTTATGTAGAAATGGAGATTTTCTTCCTTGTTTGAACTTGCAGCCTGGGAAATGTATAAAGCATTTTACTCATTACTTGTGATCTAAATGTTACATGTCATTGAAGTAATTTTGTCACAGTCTAAGTTTTGTATGTATGCATTGTTTTATCTAGGAACTTTGGGTCAAATTCTGTAAAAAACAAAACAAAACATTATGAAGTATGCAATAAAAGCAATTTTTCCATATTGATTTAATCTTTGATAATACTCCGTACAAGTAGTTCCTTTATGGAAAAATTTCAAATTTAGCCTTGACATAAAAAATTGTTAAGTATCTTTTACTTTTGTTTAGACATGATGGGTATGCACTAGTAATTTAAAAAAATGTTATGGTATGTGAAATGCATGGTATTCTGCATTATGGAGTTATATCTCTGTATTCTATATTCTCTGTGAGAATATAGCACTTTTAAGCAGTGAGAAAGCCATATAAGTTTCTATTGCAACCATGCAGTTCAGCTGTTATAGCGCAGAAGAAGCAGTCACAGAGAATACAAACAAATTAAGTGTGATTGTGTTCTAATAAAACTTTATGGAAACCGAAATTTCAACTTCTGAAACTGTCACATGTTATGAAATATTCTTTTACTCCCCCCCCCCCCAATTATTTACAAATATAAAAGCCATTCTTGGCTTGTGTGATGTGTTTAAAAAAAAAAAAAAAAAGTAGCCAAATAACCCCTGATCTAGACTTTGCTTCAATATTTTCGAAAAAAGGTAATGCTTGAGGTAGTTCATTGCATTTTTGCATAACTTTGCTTATTAAGAAGTTTGTCTTTACATTGAACTTAGCTATTTTATCTTTTTGTGTCTGTAGTTTCTACCCAATTGTTCCCTAGTTTGTCCCTGTGGGGGCTAAAGCCAAGCATAGTAAACCTAATCCCTCTATCAGCTATTAATTTCTCCTTTTCCATTCTCTCCCCCATTCTTACCTTTTCTAGACTAAATAAAGAGCACCATTTTCTTCACAACATGGCATGATATTGAGATCCTTTAATATCCTTGTTGTTCCCTAACCTATAAATGCCTTTGCTATACTGATATACCCAGAAGCGAATATTATGTTACAAATATTGTCAGACCAGAGTAGATTTTATTGGGACTTTAGATACATCTACTCAATTTAGCCTAAGGTTGTATCAGGTGTTTTTTTTTTTTTTTTTTTTGACTGCTGGTGAAGTGATATCAAGCATTCCTTAAATCCCTGAGATCTTATAAAAATGGATTGATATGTAGCTATATTCCTTATTTTATTTTTATGAAGGGTTTTGTGGTTTTTTTTTTTTTTTTTTTTTTGAGTTCAAAAGAAAGGCTTTAATTAAAAAATAATTGTTCATGCCTGTTATTTTGCAGATGTAGAGAAATGCCTGGGAGGAAACACCCTCTATCAGGTAAATCAATAATTGCTCTGCATCTTAACAGTCTTTGAATTGTTTGGGGACAATCAGAAGCTTTTTTGTTTTGTTTTGTTTTTTGTTATTATTACATGTATTATTATTATTTTTATATTATTATAATATATTAATTTTATTGTTAATACATGTTTTACAAATCAAAATGCAGCCTGCAGGGATCTTTATGTTGGATTTAGTAGCCCCTGTTTCTATTAGAGTTTGACACCACTGACCTATACTTACTTATTTCCTGACAATTGATAGATTTGTGATGCAGAATGAAAAATACATTTTTGGACCAGATGATGTGAGAATTTATTTTGTGCTTGATTATGCATATTTGTTTCAAGAGGTTTTTTTCCTTTTTTTTTTTTTTTTTTGCTTTTAAAACTGGGGGTGAGTGGTAGGAAGAAAATAAATGTTTGTTAATTGAAAATGAAGGGAAAGTGTTACCATTGCCCCTAAGAAAGGTATGACAATGTATTCTCCTATGCTCCACTCAGGATGACTGTGATTGCAGAGTTAAAGACTAGCTATAGAAACACTCCATTTCCTTTGCTTCCACTCTTACTCCTTCATACCCATCTATGTTAGTCCCATCCCACGTGACCCTCACTTTATCCGCCTTTTCTACAGAGTCCTCTAGAGCCTCCATTATATTACTAACAAACTGCCTTTTAGAATAGACCTCTTCCTCTCAGTCGTACATATTCCATCTACTTTCAATGTCAGAAATCTGACTCTCTTTAGAAGACACAGTATTTCTATCTTCTCCAGGACTGCAGACACTTTCTTTCATGCCCTCTGACATCCTGGAGATATATTTCTTCTTGTCTATTATTACTTTTAGGACTTTCTCCTCATACCATCACTCATTAGCTTCTCCTGAGATTCTATCCTGATGTAGCACTCTAGAACCTGGGGCTGCAATTTAACTCTTTCCCCTTTTGTTTCTTCCTTTCTCAAGGAATTCAGAGCCACCTGGTCATACTCTTCCTCTTCATTCCAAGGATTGCTATTATTACATGGAGACCTCAAATTCAAACACCCTTGCTTACTTAATTCAGACAATGAGAAGTTAAATGACTTTCTATAATTACACAAAAAGCATTTGGCAGATAGGACTTTTTTTCTTTCTTTTCCTTTTTCTTTTCTTTTTTTTTTTTTTTTCCTGAGGCTGGGGTTAAGTGACTTGCCCAGGGTCACACAGCTAGGAAGTGTTAAGTGTCTGAGACCAGATTTGAACTTTGGTCCTCCTGAATTCAAGGCTGGTGCTCTATCCACTGCGCCACCTAGCTGCCCCAGGACTTTTTTTCTTAATGGTATTTTATTTTTTTCTAATTACATAAAAATTTAGTTTTCATCATTTCAACATTAAAAAAAAATCCCAAGAAAGAAAAACAAACAAAAATATGTTGTTTTACATTTAGTCTCCATAGTTTTTTGGATATTGATGGCATGTTCCATTATAAGTTTATTGAATAGTCTTGGATCTTGATAAGAAAAACTAAGTCTTATCATAGCTTATCATCACATAGTGTTATTCCTTTATACTGTGTTCTGGTTCTGGTCACTTCACTCAGCATCAGTTCATGTAAGTCTTTTTAGGTTCTTTTGAAATCCACCTGCATCTTTTTTTTTTTTTTTTTTAATTAAAAATTTTTTTTTTTTATTGTAACTTTTTAATTGACAGAACATATGCTTGGGTAATTTTTTACAACATTATCGCTTGCACTCACTTCTGTTCCGACTTTTCCCTTCCCTCCCTCCACCTCCTCCCCTAGATGGCACGCAGTCTTAATACATGTTAATTATGTTGTAGTATATCCTAGATACAGTATATGTGTTCAGAATCGAACAGTTCTCTTGTTGCACAGAGAGAATTGGATTTAGAAGGTAAAAATAACCTGGGGAGAAAAACAAAAGTGCAAAAATTTACATTCAATCTGATTCTGTCCATCTTTATCAATTGGAACTGAATTAGATCTTCTCTTTGTTGAAGATATCCACTTCCAACAGAATACATCCTCATACAGTATCGTTGTTGAAGTATATAATGATCTCCTGATTCTTATCATTTCACTTAGCATCAGTTGATGTAAGTCTCTCCAAGTCTCTCTCTATTCATCCTATTGGTCACTTCTTACAGAACAATAATATTCCATAACATTCATATACCACAATTTACCCAACCATTCTCCAATTGATGGGTCAGTTTCTAACCACTACAAAAAGGGCCGCCACAAACATTTTGGCACATACAGGTCCCTTTTCCTTTAGTATTTCTTTGGGATATAAGCCCAGTAGTAGCACTCACCTGCATCATTTCTTATAGAATAGTATTCCATCACATTCATATGCCACAACTTCAGTAATTATTTATTAATGATTTATTTAATAAATTTATCTAAATGCATCTAATTATTTAGTGGCAGTTAAGACCTCTTGAATCCTAGAAAGGGGCAAAATCAATATTAAATTCAATGAAAAGATAAAAATGAAAAGTTTAATTTTCATTTATATATTATCCTGTTTAAATTATTTCATCATCCTGTTTAAGTAAACTATTGCCTGTTTATAGTGAAAAAACAATTTGTAAAGGAAAAGAATTGACTTTGAAGTTTAGTACCAATCAGCTAGTACAGTGGAGCAGTAAAAGAACTTCAAAATTACCTCCAATCAATAAGCAATATGAAACAGAGAGTCAGGTGGTACAGTAGAAGGAGCATTAAATTTGGAGTTATACTCCCTACATTCAGATCTTAACGATTACTTTCTACCTGTGTGACCTTGAACAAATCACCCTCTTGAAAAAAAAAATCAGTACTATTTTCTTTTTCTAGTTATATGTAAAGATAGTTTTCAACATTTATTTATTTATTTATTTTCTGTGTGTGTTTTCTCAATAGTATTTTTATTTTTCCAAGTACATGTAAAGGTAGTTTTCAACATTCATTTTTGGAAGATTTTGTCTTCGAATTTTTTTCTCCTCCTTCCCCAAGACAGCAGTTAATCTGATAGAGGTTACATATGTACAATTCTTTTAAACTTATTTCCATGTTTGTCCTATTGTACAAGAAAAATTAGACCAAAAGGGAAAAAAACATGATGAAAAAACCCTCCAAATAAAAAAAAAAAGGTGAAAATATTATGCTTCAATACACATTCAGCTTTTTGCATGTGGATTTTGTAAGAGTTTGAGTTCCAAATTTTTTTTCTCTCTCCCTTAACTCTTCCTTCCCCAAAACAGCAGCAAAAATCTGATATAAGCTATACATGTACAATTATTTTAAATGTATTACTATTTTATTTCCTGTCAAATGCTTTTGATGATATTGATCCATGCATGTATCAAGGTGAGAGAGATGGCAATCAAAGGTAACAATTATTTAGAATAAAATATATTCAAAGTTTTTTGGAGAGGGCTAATGGCAGATGAAGACTATTAGCACTTCAGGAAATTAAAAAAAAATCAATGGAGGGAGAAAAGTGATATAAAAAAAGCTTTAGTAACAGCTGTTTTAGCAAAACCATTGCTAAGAAATTTAAGATTGAAACTGGATAGCAAACAACAAACAAACAAAAGATGGAAAAGATCTGCAAGATTTTCTTTTGTAATACATTTTTCACCATCAAGAGTAATGGAGCTATCATATTTGGAGTTTGACGTCATATTGTGTTTATAAAAGAAGTGTAAGTGATACTGAATAAAATATGGGGAAAGAAGCTACACTATATCAAATTTACACTCAGGAAGTTTATGGTGGAGGTAAAACAATTCTTAGGGAATCTGAAAGAGGAAAAAGATATTTAAAGTATGGAAAAAATCTTACACCATTATTAACTGGAATAATGCCAACTTAAGTTTATGGATATTTCTTTGAAAATAATCATATGTATTAAAGGTGTCCTTGATCAATGTGTCAGAAAGGTTCCTCTCTAACACTTAGATTTTTTTTTTTTAATTAAAGCTCTTTATTTTTCAAAACATATCCATGAACAATTCTTCAGAACCCTGCAAAGCCCTATTTTCCCCCTTCCCCCACATCCATGTAGAGACATGGCAAGTAGTCCAATATATTTTAAATATGGTAGAAATATATGTTAAATCCAATTATTGTGCAGTACAAGAGAAAAAGGGAAGCAAAATAAAATGCAAGCAAATAATAACAAAAGTGAAAATGCTTTGTTGTGACCCACACTCAATTTCCACAGTCCTCTCTTTGGGTATAGATGGCTCTCTTCATCAGTGAACAATTGGAACTAGTTTGAATCATCTCATTGTTCGAGAGCCATGTCCATCAGAATTGATAATTGTATAATCTTGTTATTGCCATGTATAATGATCTCCTGGTTCTGCTCATTTCACTTAGCATCAGTTCATGTAAGTCTCTCCAAGCCTCTCTGTATTCATCCTGCTGGTCATTTCTTATAGAACAGTAGTATTACATAATATTCATATACCACAATTTATTCAGCCAATCTCCAATTGATGGACATCCACGTAGTTTCCCAGTTTCTGGCCACTACAAAGAGGGCTGCCACAAACATTTTTGCACATGTGAGTCCCTTTCCCTCCCTTAAGATCTCTTTGCAATATATAAGCCCAGTAGAAACACTGCTGGGTCAGAGGTCTGCACAGGTTGATAAATTTTTGAGCATAGTTCTAAATTGCTCTCCAGAATGGTTGGATCAATTCACAACTCCACCAACAATGCATTAGTGTCCTGGTCTTCCCACATCTTCTCCAACATTCGTCATTATCTTTTCCTGTCATTTTAGCCAATCTGAGAGGTATGTAAAGATATCTAAGAGTTGTCTTAATTTGCATTTCTCTGATCAGTAGTGATTTAGAGCACCTTTTCATATGATTAGAAATAGTTTCAATTTCTTCATCTGAAAATTAACACTTAGATTTTGGCAAGAAATTTCACAGCAAACTACAACTTTATTATCTTTTGCTTTCCTGAAAGATATAGAGCATTGGTATCAAGCTCAAATAGAAATAGATTTCTACAACTACATTTTGAATGTTAAATATTTCTTAATTACACTTTGAAAGTATGCTGTGCTTAGGAATTTTGAGCTATACTGGAGAGTTTTACAGCTGAGGATCTTGAGAATTTAAGAATTTAGCTCAGACACTAGTAATGTCTAGTCACTTATTCCTGTACTTCAGTTTACTCATCTGTAAAAATGAGTTGCAGATGTAAATGACAAATTCCAGCTATCTTTTGTCATGACTCCAAATGGGGTCATGAATAGTTAGGACTGAGAAATGACTGAACGAAACAGGCTGCATTATTGATTTAGAAAATTACAAGTAATATTACTATTTATGTTTTATTGTGTTTTCATTTACTTTTCTTAAATATTTTCCATTTTAATCTGGTTTGGGCCGCATTCACAAGTGTTATGAGCCATATGTAACTGATTGAGGGTTTGAGTCCTTATAATGAACTTTGATGAATATGAGAGCTTCACAAGATGGATCTAGCCTATATAGGTTGCTTGACATGGTTGAAGCAAACTCCTGAATCATGGTATTATATTTGAGCTTATATCTCCAAAAATTAAATTTCATGAATGTGTGAGGATGTAGCCAAATATTTGTTAAGGTATTGACTTAGACTGCCTGAGTCCTATAACTTCTAATAGATACATGTCTAAATAATTTTTGATGAGAATTTTCTTTCATCTAATAAACAGCTTTAATGAATGATGATTTTTTCAAGCCATGGTTACATATAACATCTTACTTTAAGTCATTAAATTGCTTACTCTGATAAACTTGTAATTAATTTTTTTACTAAAATAATCTTCATTTAAATTCTCAAGTTTTATCTTAAGATCTGTCTTCTGGGAGATATTGGTACTCTGTTGATTGATGAAAATGGAACTCCTCCTTAACTTTGTAGTTGTTGCTTTAGAGTTTCTGTGATCTTAAAACTTAGCCATACCTATGCTTAACGTGGTAATTAGTTTCGTTGACTTAGGTCAATATTTGGACACTTAGCCCCTATATTCAAAGACTTCTTACTTAGGGAGAACCTAGCCATTGATAATGCACTTGAGTATATTTTTAGTGACGGATGTATCAAAATGAATACATTATTATCTGATATTACTTACATATAAACTTAGGAAATCTGAACAATATTGATTTTTATCTTTTTAAATTCTGCCATAGTGTATTAAGTTAGGAATTGTGATTTTATACAGTTACTTGTTAAAAGAATGGCATTTGAGAATACTGCTTCCAATTCCAATTTCTCTTCTTTTTTTTTTTACTTTGAAGCTTTGAGAATAATTGTTATGGATCCTCTGCTTTGGAAATTTATACAAGGGTTCTAGTACTATTGTACTCTCATTGAAATTATCTTTTTAAATTATAAAATAGCTTTAAATATTTTTATATATTCTTTCCCTAATTGGATTGGGCTTCTTGAGCAGAGACTGTCTCAATTTTCTATTTGTTTCCCAATATGTAACATCGCTCATTTGGGTTCATGAGTTCAAATCATTCACCTTGTGTGTGACTGAGCTAGTCACTTAGTGCTGTTTACCTCAGTTTTCCCAGCTATAAAATGAGCTGGAGAAGGAAATGCCAAATCACTCAAGTATGTCTTCCAAGAAAACCCTAAATAGGATCAGGAAGGGTCAGACATGACTGAAATGAGTCAGACATGACTAAAAGAACTGAACAACAAATTATAGCACAGTATTTGGCATGTAATAGGCACTTACTGTGTATTGATTCATTTATTCTTGGATTAAGATTATGAGATCTTTTCCTCATACTTAAATAAGTAAAAGTAAGCCTAAAATTACAGAAAGAAATAAACTTTTGACTTCATTTATTCACAAATTTATTCACTGGTACCTAAATTAAAAAAAAAAATTATTGTTTCTCTGCCCCTAAATACTGATTTGGAATTTCATTTAGTATTGATTAGGCAATGGACCAGGACTCTCAGAACTATTTTTCTTTTTTTTTAAATTTTATTTTATTTATAAATTTTTTTTGACAGTATATATGCATGAGTAATTTTTTTTATAACATTATCCCTTGTATTCATTTTTCCAAATTATCCCCTCCTTCCCTCTACTCCCTCCCCCCAGATGACAGGCAATCCCATACATTTTACATGTGCAGAACTATTTTTCTTGATAATTTTACCTAGTGTTGATAATTGCTCGGTAGTAATTCCAGAAAGAGGAGTTAGTGATTCATATAGTAAAAATTTTAATGGAAAAATCATTTTTACATTATCAAGAAAAGGTTTTGCAATATATTTTAAGACATAATTTTACATTCAATCAAGCTTGTGCTATTAAGTTAAGCAGTGTACCTTTTGCTAAAACTATTTGGCTTATAAGACTCAGGGAAAACACTTTTTAAGCATTCTTTTCCTTCCCTTCCTATAATAATTTGTTAGAAAAATCAGGTTGGATTCTTGGTTAAAGAGTTTTAGAAAATTTTTCTACAAGTTACTTTTAGGTATATAGCAGTCAATTCATTTTTTCATTATATTCTATAGTACTCTAGTGACCTAATAATAGAATGTTATTGGGAAGGAGGAGTAATGGTGGTAGTAAGATAGCAAGCTCTCTCCTGTTGGTCTATTCCTATTATTTCACAGTTATGGAAATTATATAGTGTAGAAACTCCTTATACATAGTATGTTATGGATGGGATTTTAACCCGGATCTTCTTAGCTTTAAGTCCCTTCCCTTTATTCCCTTTATTTATCCCCTTTTGCTATCTTTGAATAAAGTTGTCTGGAGCTGCTATCAACACATCAGGATAGTAAAAACAAAACAAAACCTTGAAAATGACACCTAATAACCTGTATTGGATTTGTCTTAGAGAAATAAAGAAAAATTCTGGTTGTATTATCTCTGAAAGATCATGCTTTTAGGGAAAAATTGAGGGGCATAGAAAACAATAAAAGGAACAAAAATAGAAAGGAAAAAAGCAGCAATACTGTATTTTGAGATTAAGATGTGAATAGTGGATTACAAAATTTTTGACTGTTTAGGAGATTGAGAACATTCTACATTTGGTACAGGTGAGGAAGTGCTCCCAACATTGTAGTTCTTCAGAAACTAAAGAAGTGTGATCTTCTTTCTAAGTGTGTGCACATGTTTGTGCAAAGGTTTAATCCTGTCATTCTTCTGCTTATTAGGGGCCAGTGGTGGCTTTCTAGTCTCTCTAGGATCAAATAAAGAAGAACTCCTTTATAAGAAGGTATGAAAAAGATTACAGATCCTATTATCATCCAAAAAAGGTGATTCAGAAGACATTAATTGACTACCTACTTTCTTAGAATGATGCATATATGGTTTAAGAGTATACTTGATTAAAAATATGGAAAGGGAACAGAAAACTTCATTAGTCATCACACATTTGTCAGGTGGTTACTATGTCCAGACTGTATCTTGAGATAGACAAAAGCAAAAAACAATCCTTGTTCTCAAAGAGTTTTTATTACAAAGGGAGAGAACATGTATACCTAAAGATACATACAAATCAAATGTAAGGTAAAAAAGGCACTAACAGGTAGGGAAATTTGAAAGACCTGTTCTCATATTAGTTGGCACATGAGTTGAATTTTTAAGATAACAAGGGAAGCCTGGAAGTAAGGAGAGGGAGAAAGTGAGGGAGAAGGAGAAGGAGAGAGAGAAAAAATGAGAATTAAAAAAGTTTTTGTGAGTATGAACAGGTAGGCCAATATAACTAGATAAATTAGAGTGCATGGAAGGAGTAAAGTTTAAGAGCTTACTGTGCTCCTCTTCTAACATCTTTCCCCTAGCAGAGAAGGATCATCAAACTTTGGCCTTCTCTTTTTATAAAGCCCTCAAGCTAAAAATACATTGTTTTGAGATTGGTTCTTAACATTTTTTTAGTGCAATAACACATTCTTATCTTCTAAGGCCTACAAAAATAGATCAATTCATAAGATTTGTCCCTTAGGAAATGTATTACCCTTTACCCTCATCCTCTTGCCTCTTGAATAGTTTCTAAATTGGTTTCCCTGTCTTCTCTTCATTTTCATCTCAATCCCAAATTGAAATTCCTAAAGCCCAGATTGGTCTTGTTACTCTCCTGCTCATTAGGAGTTGGTGGTGGCTCCCTCATCCCTATAGCAAGGGTGTGGAACTTTTTTTCTGCTAAGAACCATTTGGATATTTATAACATCATTCTCCATCTGTAAAAGAGTATCAGCTTGTAGAACTCAAGCTGTAGGAGGTGGTTCTGTCTTGCTTCCAGCTAGGATCAAATAAAGACCATATCCTTTGTTTTACATTTAAAACACTTCACAACTTTACTCTACCCTTTTTGAGTATATTATTCTTCAATTCTCTTACACGTATATGTTTGTCTGGCTAGACTGACTTTCTTGGTTAATTAATGTTATTCACCATGTCTTTGTACAAATTGTTTCCCATTCTGTATGCCAAAGAGATAATAGAAGGAAAAGGACCCACATGTACTAAAAAATGTTTGTAGCAGCCCTTTTTGTAGTGGCAAGGAACTGGAAATTGAGGGAATGCCCAACAATTGGGGAATGGTGGAATAAGTTTGGTACATGAATGTAATGGAATATTATTGTTCTATAAGAAATGATGAGCAGGCTGATTTCTGAGAAGCCTGGAAAGACTTAAATGAAGTGATGCTGAGTGAAGCCACGAGAACATTGTACACAGTAACAAGATTATATGATGATCAACCATGATGGGCTTGACTGTTTTCAACAATGAGGTGATTCAAGGCAATTCCAATACACTTATGATGGAAAGAGCCATCCACATCCAGCCTGGAACTCTGGAGACTGAATGTGGATCAGAGCTTAGTGTTTTCACCTTTTGTTGATGTTGTTTGTTTGCTTGTTTTTCCTTGTCTTTTTTTTCCCTCTTTTGATCTGATTTTTTTTTTTTTTTTGCACAGCATGATGACTATGAAAGTATGTTTAGAAGACTTGCACGTGTTTAACCTATATTGGATTGCTTGCTGTCTTGGAGAGGGGAGGAGAGGGAGAAAAATTTGGAAAACAAAGTTTTGCAAAGGTGAATGTTGAAAACTATCTTTGCATGTGTTTGGAAAAATAAAAAGCTATTAAAAATTATCTCCCATGCCTAGAATATATTTGATCCTCTTTCCTACTCAGAATTGAAAGCTTATGGCCTTATGCTTTGGTTTCCAAACTATAGAATACTCTCCATCATCATTTTTCTTAAAAATTCTTGTGCCCCTTAACATTTCTTAAAATCTTTGCAAATAATTTTCTTAAGCTGTTATTTTATTCAAATAAGATCTTTTAAAGGATATCTTGACTATTGATGAACACACATATAACCAATTGGTATTTTTATGTTTTCCTTGTTGAGGGAAAGTTGGTAGAGGAGGTTATCAGACCTTTACATCATTTTGACTGCTGAGCATAGGATGGACTGAAATGGAGGAGATACTTGAGGCAGGGAGACCAAAAAAGCAGGCTAATAAAATAGTTCAGGCCTTGAAGTGATAGAGGGCCTGCATCAAAGTGGTGGCAGTATCAAAGGAAAGAAGGGGACATATATCAGAGATAGTAAAGGTGAAGCTGATAGGTCTTGATAACAGATTATGAGGATGAGATATCGTGAATTGAAAGATGACATCCAGGTTTTGAGCTTGAGAAAATTCAGTTCAGGAGACATATAAGCTTAAATTAAATGCTGGGACTACTGGATCATAATATTTGGGGAAGATAGTTATATGATGTAAGAAAATTTGAAAGGGGTGAGAATTAATTTATGAAGAGGTTTAAATGCCAAAGGATTTTTATATGTGATTCTGGAGATAATAGGGGAATCACTAGAATTTAATATTCATTAAAACCTATATTAACCTATGCTAAAAAAAATTAAATGTTTTATAATAGTAGCTAAGTGATTTCCTATTTGGATAGAATTCTGAAAAAAATATCACTATGATAAATAATTGTGCTACTATGTGCCAACTGAAAATACTCATTTGATTAAACTGAAGAATGGTTAGTATTTGCTGAAACTTAGAGAATCAAAATAGAATAATGCAGTTTTTTGGGGGGAATAGTCTTAACTTTTAAAATCTCTTCATCTTTACCTTTCTTTTGTCCTTACTGAGCTGAATAGCATTTAATTTGATAAGTCAACATTCAAGACAGTGAATTAGGTTGAGAATACAAATATATACAAAGAGAATACAAAGAAGAATAATAGCTTTTGCTTTCAAGGAATTTACTTTGTACTGGAAAGATGCAATATTTACACAAATAAGTTAATGAAATATAATTTGAGAAAGGAAAATAGGATAACAAATAGGGGAATTCAAGAAAGGCTTCTAGCAGGAGATGATATTTGAGCTGATAAGAGTTGGAGGTGAAGCAGAAATTCATTATAGGTTTGAAAGATAATCATGCAAAAATAAGGCATAGAGGTAGAAGGAGCAAGCAGGCCATTTGGCTGAAAAATAGAGCTTGTCATGGGGAATAAAATAATTCCATAAGCTGCATTTGAAGCCAAAATCTGTGAGAGACATTTATTAATATATGTGAATTTCTGCTTACAAAGACATTTAAATATGGGTAAAGATAACTTGGTCATAATTATCTTTGATCTAAGCAGTTTCTACTAAGTTTTTATAGTAATTGTGAAACAAAAGACAAAACTTTTACAGAAAAATAAAATAAAAATATACAGTTGAAATTTAGACTTTTGAATTTATTTAATCAGATTAATAGTAATATTAATGCTTGCACACCATTAGAGTAATAGTTTTTAGAAACATTTTTATAAGATTTTGAGTTCCAATTTTTTTCTCCCTCCCTTTTTAACCTCTTTTCCTCCCAAAGACAACAAGCAAGCTGATGTAGGTTATAAATGTACAGTTATTTTAAATATATTTCCATATTAATCATGTTGTGAAAGAAAAATCAGAACAAAAGAGAAAAACTATGAAAAAGAAAAAAAAAAACCAAATAAAAAAGGAAATTGAAAATAGTATGCTTCAATCCATATTCTGTCTCTATAGTTTTCTCTCTGGATGTGAATGGCATTTTCCATTGCAAGTTTTTGTCTTAGAGCTAAGTCTGTTATAGTTGATCATCACATAATCTTGCTGTTACCATGAATAGTGTTCTCCTGGTTCTTCCCACTTCATTCAGTATCATTCATTTAAATCTTTCTTGAAATCAGCCTGTTCATCATTTCTTATAGAACAATAATATTCTATTACATTAATATACCATAATTTATTCAGCCAATTCTTTATCCAGTCATTTTCCAATTCCTTTACTGGCTGATTTTTTGTATGGTTCTAGGTTAGAAGAAGTCACTTATGAATTGTCATTGCATTTTTGATCAATATTGGATCAGATCTCATTTTCATATTTTTGCCTGAGCTGGCTTGTGGGTACCACGTCATTCTGTCTCTGTTCAGGCATCCATCTTGGCTAGAAGTCGAGTACATTTTTTTTTTAACCAGTAAATTTAATCACTTTTCTCCTTCCCTCCACCCCCTCCCCTAGATGACAGGTCGTCTAATATATGTTAAATATGTTAAAGTATATGTTAAATACAATATATGTATACATATTTATACACTTGCTGCTTAAGAAAGATCGGATTTAGAAAGAAGGTAAAAAAACCTGAGAAGGAAAACAAAAATGCAAGCAAACAATAACAGAAAGAGTGGAATGCTATGTTGTGGGCCACACTCATTTCCCATAGTTTTCTCTCTGGATGTAGCTGATTCTCTTCATTACTGAACAACTGGAACTGGTTTGAATCATCTCTTTGTTGAAGAGAGCCACATCTATTAGAGTTGATCATCGTATAATCTTGTCGCTATGTATAATGATCTCCTGGTTCTGCTCATTTCGCTTAGAATCAGTTCATATAAGTCTCTCTAGGCCTCTCTGAAGTCATTCTGTTGGTTGTTTCTTACAGAACAATAATATTCCATAACATTCATATACTACAATTTTTTCAGCCATTCTCCAATTGAGAATGTCAGCATATTGTCTCCTAAAAACGGTAGCTTTATTACATCATTGTCCAATTGGCTCTCTCTCTTATTGCTATTGCCAGCATTTCTAATACATTATCGAATAATATTGGTGATAGTGGGCATCCTTGTTTCACCCCTAATCCTACTGGGAAGACTTCTAGTTTATACCTGTTACAGATAATGCTACTGATGGAATGGATACTACCTTTCATTTTAAGGAAAGCTCCATTTATTCCTGGTCTCATTAGAGTTTTTAATAGGATGGGTGCTACATTTTGTCAAAAACTTTTTTTCTGTATCTTTTGAGATAATCATATAATTTCTGTTGGTTTTGTTATTGATGTGGTCAGTTATGCTGAAAGTTTTCCTACTATTGAACCAACCCTGGGTTCTTGGTATAAATCCCATCTGGTCATAGTGTGTGATTCTAGTGATATATTGCTATACATCTCCTTGGTAGTATTTTATTTAAATTTATTATTATTATTAATAATTATTATTATTAATAATTTTTTGTCTGTTTTTGCTCTTCCTGATTTAGGTATTAGCATCATACTGTTTCATAAAAAGAGTTTAGTAGGACTACTTTGCCTGTTATTCGAAGTAATTTATATAATGTTGGAATGAATTGATCTTTAAATGTTTGGTAGAATTCACTTGTAAATCCATTTGGTCATGATGCATTTTTCTTGCCTTTAATTTTTACAATTTTCAATTTGATGTTTAATTAGGAATTTTTAATTTGTTCTTTTTTCTAATTTTTTTTTAAACTGCATACCCAATTCATTGATCTGCTTTTTTTCTATTTTATTGATATAAGTGTTACAAATAAGAGTTACAAATTTGCCTTTGATTATTGCTTTTGTTGCATCCTATAGATTTTGGTATGTTGTCTGATTATTGTCATTCTCTTTAATAATATTTTTTAAAGTTTCTATGATTTTTCTTTAACCCATTCATTCTTTAAGATTAGGTTATTTAGGGGAAGCTGGGTGGTGCAGTGGATAGAGCACTAGCCCTGAAGTCAGAAGGACCTGTGTTCAAATTTGGCCTCAGACACTTAACACTTCCTGTTGTGTGACCCTGGGCAAGTCACGTAACCCCAATGACCTCAGCCCCCCCTAAAAATTAGATTATTTAGTCTAATTACCTTTTAATCTGTTTTTCATGGTCCCTTATAAAATGTTATTATTAATTTAAATTATTGCTTAATAAATTATTTTATTTATTACTGTAATATTTATATTTGTTAATTAAATATATATTCATTAAATTATGATCCGAAAAAGGATATGTTCAATATTCCTACTTTTCTGCATTTAACTATAAAGTTTTTATGCTCTTATATGTGGTCAGTTTTTAAAAATAAAGGTATGATATTTAGCATGTATGGGACTGCCTGCCATCTAGGAGAGGGAGTGGAGGGAAGAAGGGGAAAATTCGGAACAGAATTGAGTGCAAGGTATAATGTTGTAAAAAATTTACCCATGCATATGTACTACCAAAAAAAAAGTTATAATTATAAAATGAATTAAAAAATTAAAATAAATAAATAAAAGAATAGAAGTGGGGAAAGCTTAAAATATAAATAATAATAATAATTTAAAAAAAATATAGGTACGGAGCAGCTATGTGGTGCAGTGGATAGAGCACCAGCCCTGAAGTCAGGAGGACCTGAGTTCAAAGTGGCCTCAGACACTTAATACTTCCTAGCTGTGGGACCCTGGGCAAGTCATTTAATCCCAGTTTCCTTAGTAAAAACAAAAAAACAAATAAGTAAAGGTATTATGTGCTGCTGAGAAAAAATAAATTCATTTCTATTCCCATTGATTTCTTTCTAGATACCTATCATATCTAGCATATATAAGATTCATTCATCTCTTTAATTTTTTTATTTGTATTTTGGTTAGATTTATATAAGAAGGGAAGTTGAAGTCTCCCTTTGTTACAGTTTTGCTGTCTATTTCTACCTGTATTTATCCATCTTTTCCTTTAAAAATTTGGATGCAATAGGATTTGGTACATATAGGTTTAATATTAACTCATTATCTATGGTACCTTTTATGATAATGTAGTTTCCCTGTTTACCTTTTATTCAAATCTATTTTAGATTTAATTTGATCTGAGATTTTTACTTCTACTTTTCTTGCATCAGTTAAAACATAATAAATTTTACTGTAGCCCTTAAGTTTTACTCCTTGTATATTTCACATTTTTTAATGTGTTTTTTGTAAACAGCATGTTGTCAGATTTTGGTTTTTAATGCATTCTGCTATCTCTTTCCATTTTATAGTTGTTCATGTGATTCACATTCAAAATTATTATTATTAATAGTACATATCCTTCCATTTTATTTTTCCTTACAGTTTATCTTTCTCAGCCTCTCTTTTTGCCCTGTCCCTCAGATGTGTAATTTCCTTCTAACTTCCACTTCCCTATTCTGTACTTTTTGTAAGAATCCCTTCCTTATCCTTTCATCTTATCCTCCTATTTCTTTTTGTTTTGTTTTTGAGATAATTGGGGTTAAATGACTTGGCCAAGGTCACATAACTGGTAATGTCAAGACACTTAAGGATCAAGTGTCCAAGAACAGATTTGAACTCAAGTCCTCCAGACTCCAGGGCTCGTTCTCTATCCACTGCCCCACCTAGCTGCCTCCCTACCCTCCTAATTCTTGATCTGGATATTCTTTTTAGAGTCTCTCACTATCCTCTGTCCTTCCTGTTTGTTTCTCTTTAAGAAGATTTAAAAAAAAAAATCTTTCTAGATGTATGTTATTTCCTCTTTAACCCAGTTCTGTCTTCAATTCCCTCTTGCCTTCACTGTAATACACTTCTTCCAAACTTGCCTGCCTCTCTCTCTCTCTCTCTCTCTCTCTCTCTCTCTCTTTTTTTTTTTTTTGCGATAATTGCTCCCTTTTAACTGTCCTTATCCAATTTTAATTTTTAGGATCATCTCATCACCCTTATCACAAAACCTTGTATCTTTGTATGTTCTTTCAAAACTAGCGTAGTAATGCTGACCTTTTAAAAAATGTTTTCATTCTTATGAGTTACAGAAAAAGATTTCCCATCTAACAAGCAGTTTGATTTTATTGAATCTCTTTTAATTGGTTCTTCATATGTTTCTTTTAAATTCTTGTAGGCTAAATTTTTTATTCTCTTCTGGTCGTCTTGTCACAAATATCTGAAAATCCTTTGATTCATTATATATCCCTCCTTATACCCTATGTAGGATTATAATTCCTTCCTTCTCTCCCTCTTTTTTTCCTACCTTCTTGCCCTCCTGCCTTCCTCCTTCCTCCTTCCCTCCCTCCCTCCCTCCTTCTCTCCCTCTCTATGTCTCATGCTTGTTTTCCTTGCTATTGTTTTCTGAACTCTTACATAGACCTGATCTCAGGTACTCCTCTTAACTCTAGTTATAAGCAGAGGCCCCAGCAATTGTATCACCACACACAGTCTTATTACTCCTTTCCCATGGCTGCAAGTTTAAGTTTACCACTCTCCTTTGGAACCAAAACTAGTGACTCTATTCCCCATTAGTGACCATAGCCAGCATGGCCCTCAACCTGTGCTGCACTGGTGTGTGACTGGACACACTTGTGTGTGATGGTTCCTTCTTGGCTACAGTCATAACCTGAAATCATGTCTAGTCAGTGCAGTTGGGCCCATATTCAGTGCCAGCAGAGTGCCTTGGAATCTTTCCTTGATCAGTCTTCTGACCTACTCTGTTCATGGGGCTAAAGTTCCTGAAGCTGAAGCTGCTACTTACATATCTGCTCCCAAGGGCTAGTTACTGGTAGTTTAGATGGTATTTGCACTTCAGTTATGTCTGATCACCACTCCAGAAGTCAGGTCTTTCCCAAAGTCCTCCCAAGTTGTTGCTTGGACAGCTGCTTTATCATGATTTTAAATTATTTCTGCCTCTCTGATGTTCATTTTGAGGCATTATTTTTAATTTTTGGTGGGGGAATTTGGGAGAGCTAGGTAGTTTCTTGTCCTATCTTCTCCAAATCCTCTTTCTAAACTTTATTCTAGGACTTAATTTTGAAAAGATATAGTGGTGAACTGCATAGATCCACTGCATATGTCAGCAGGAGCTTTGTCAACTAATAGTAAGATTTAATATCTATGGCATGTTAGCATGCTATACATTACTTAGAATTAGGAAGACCAGAGCTTAGAGCTATAAAGATTAGAGCTGACCTTTAAGCTAATTTAGCCACTCTATGACCATGGGAAGTCACTTAACATAATCTGAACTTGACTTTCCTCACCAATAAAATGAAGCTCTTATGCCTAATGTACTTGTTTCCTTAACTGTAAAAAAAAAATGGGAATAATAACAGTACCTGCCACTCAGGATTTTTATGAGGTTCACATGAGATCATAGTTAAAGTACTTATTTATTAGCACAATACCTGGCCCGAAGTTCACCTTATATAAATGCTTGTTTCCTTCCTTTTTTTTCCTTGTCTCACAAAACTGTTTTGAATCTTAAAATTATTTACATAAAGCACTGTTCAAACTTTAAAGGGATCTGTCAGTGTTGATTCAAGTTTCTGGCCTTTTTTTTTTGTCCCCCCCTTCAATATGGACTTCTGATGGAATCTGTAAGGGATATTTCTGCCTCAGCCAGTGCCAATCAGCAGCTTTTCTGGAACTTAAAGGCACATATTCAATTAATTAAAAAAAAAGTGAGCATTTATTTCCAAGATACATATATTTACTTAAAAATTACATATATGTGCTATATTCAAAAATGAATATGGAAAAAGATAACAAAAATGAAATTGAGAATGTTTATAATTTTTTTTAAATTAATGGCACCAAAATTTTTTTTATTAAAATTTTCTCAATATTTCATCAATGTTAAATATTAAATAATGAAGCATAATCTATTATGTTGCTGGCACTAAAATATGAATAATAGTGCTATAAAATTTTTGGTATAAAATTTTGTGACATCAGAAATCTGATCGATGTTCACTTTATATTAGTGTTATTGTTCAGTCATTTTCAGTCATGTCTGACTCTTTGTGACCCCATTTGGGATTTCTTGGCAAAGCTACTGGAGTGGCTTATTATTTCCTTCTCCAGCTCATTTTATTGATGAAAAAGCTGAGGCAAATAGGGTTAAGTGATAAGATTATATCATCATTTTTATTTCATAATATGTATGATGAAGAGTTTGTTCCAATAATGGTAGAAATATTAGTTCTATTATTTTTGTTCACTTATTTTCATGTAATTAGTATTCTAATGATTTATTGGTGGGAACCTTCTTAAATCATTTATTAATTTTGTGAAAATTAGTTTAGTTAAAGCTAGGTAATTTCATTCATAAATCTACTTAATTGTTTACATATACACTGAAGTATGTTAGTATGTTGAAAACTAATAAACAAGAAAGGGCAGTACTAGCAAAGGAGTACTGCCATTTCTTCCTTAGAATAATTTATGTAACATGTAACTATTTGACTTATGGACCAAGTATTTAAATGTTGGTGTCATTCCATATATTTAATTTTAGTAGACTTTTATTTCTTTTTAGGTTAAAGATAAATAGAAACAAAATTTGCTATTTTCTTCTTGTACCCCATTAGATTTTTTGCATATCTCTTTTTGGAGACCCTTCCCTAGGACTTGATATCTAGGTCTTTCAGAATGAAGCTTATTTTCTTTCTGTAATCCAAAGTAGTTTTTCTGGTTTCAGTACCTACTATTGTATATAGTTTTTCTACTGAACAGGTATTTTAGGAGCAGTGATATCCACTAAAGTTAACTATCCCTATTGAAAGATGTTTATACTTGTAATGGTATTAAAAATTGCCCAGCACAGATTTTTGCTAGTATTTCATTGTAATATGTTATGTGCTTGTACTTAAATGTTAAGTCTAGTTCCCTCTATAACTAGCCTGATCCTCAGATATTCTCAGAACTCTATGTCAAATCTCTTGAAGAATGTTATAATATTCCATCTCTTCTGGGAGAATCTTAGAAAATTTAGGATAATTTAATTGTAGAAAGAGGCCTTGGGTTTGGAAAGAACTTCAAAGAAATGCATGATGGAAAATAGTTGGTAGATTGATCATATAGGGAAAAGTATGAGATGAACAGGCTGAGTATCTTATTAATACCTTTAGTATTTGAAAAGTTAAGTTTCTGGAATATTGAGTAGACCACCCATGGAGGAATTATAGGAAGACATGGATAAGAATTTCATAGGAACAGTAGGCATGGATGGCATGAAAACTGTACCGTGATAGGGGAACATTCATCTTAGTGGTAGCACAGATTCATTTAAACATTGAATGCATTATTCACCTATTAGGTGAAATGTTATCAGGGTTTTTGAGTTTTTTTCACTTGCATAATGCTGTATCAGATCTGTCCCTAATGAGGCATTGTGAATCATGAGGCATCTGTATGAATAAATCTTGTAGAAGCTTTCTTCAGCAGTGTATCTTATCCATTCATCCTTAACTTAGAACTTTGAAATGTCGGCTGGGACCCTGAGGTGTTAAGTCAGTTATTCATGGTCACAATTTAATATATGTCAGAAACAAAAGCATAATGTGAACCTAGTTTTTCTTCAGTTGAAAGCCATCTCACTATCTGTTATGCTTTTCAGCATTACTTTGTTATAAAAATAATATGTCAATTGAGATATTTATACATTTATAAGGAAAAAATAATATTGAAAAATAGAATTTTTCTATTGTCATTGTCTGTTGTCTTGAGGTTATTAAACACTAGAAAACTGCCTATGAATTTGTTTCCAAGTTTTATTTTTTTTCCTAGTTAATTTGTTTTCCTAGTTAGGTACCACATGCACAACTTATTTCATAAACTTTAAATATAGTTTGCAAATTGTCATCAATCAGTTATATATGTGATTTTATATATAGATATCTCTCATAGTCAAGTATATGTGACTTAAATAACTTTTAGTTTCTTAGATTTGTATTTGTTGTAACAAATACCAATTGAAAGTGTGTATTTTAAAAATTCTTGTGACATTCATGAAATATTTTTTCTTTTGTACATAGGTTTTATAGGACATTACGAAGCACCATGGAGTTTTACGAGTCAACGTATTTTATCATTCTTATTCCTTCGGTAGTTATTACAGCAATTTTCCTCTTCTTCTGGCTTTTCATGAAAGAAACATTATATGATGAAGTTCTTGCAAAACAGAAAAGAGAACAAAAACTTCTGCCCACAAAGACTGATAAAAAGAAGGCAGAAAAGAAAAAGAACAAAAAGAAAGAAACTCAGAATGGGAATCTTCACGAATCTGATTCTGAGAATGTTTCCCGGGACTTTAAAGTAACTGATGCTATAGAGGATGAGCAAGTAGCACCTGTTCAATTGAATGTTGTTGAAGCTTCAAGTGGTGTTAGAGAGCGGAAGAAAAAAGAAAAGAAACACAAGTCTGTGCAGGAGGAACAGGTCGCCAAAGAAAATGATGGATCAAAGAGCCCAGGCAAAAAAGTCGAACCAATTCCAATTACTAAACAGCCCACACCACCCTCTGAAGCTTCAAGTTCAAAGAAGAAACCAGGGCAAAAAAAGCCTAAAAATGGAATCGGTATTGTGATCCATATAATTTTAATGACATAATATGGTTATATTTATGGTATAACAACAAATTTTAGAACTTTATTTAGTTTTTATGCTTAACACTTGAGGGCTCAAAATATATTAGATACTAATTGTTCAGCTGAACTTGATAAAATGAAGGGGAAATATTTTTACTTTGTAGTTTTTACTTCCCTTTACCTTGGTTTCTGAGACAATATAAAATTAGGGGTTTATAAAATCTCTTTTGTGTGCAAATATTTTTAGATTATTGAAACAAAGTAAATTTGTAATACAGAATTGACTATTGTAAGTAAAATGTAAGTAAAAGCAACTGAATATTTTTAACTGTTCAGTTATCAGTAGTTAAGATTTTGTTCTCCAAAGTTAAAAAAAAAATAGATAAACTTAGAAAATTTTGTCTTTAGATGTTGTCTTGCTTAGATGAGTTTTTTTTGATTTGTGTAATCTTTTTTCTTAAAGATGATTGCTAATTATCAAAGTGATGATCACTGTGCTGTGTTGTTAAGTCTTTAACTATATATTAGAAATAGTAGACAACAAAAAAGAATTCTCTTTAGGTAGTGAAGCATGTGGATTGTTAGAGTAATACATTTATCTACTGTAAGTGGTTTAGTGGCTATATTTTCATGAACTACTTCCAATTAATCTTTGAAGATGTTACAGATAGGTAGTTGTGCATTTATAGTTAGGGAATTGCTGTCACAAAGCTTAATCATGTAATGTGAGGTCACAGAAATTTCAGAATTGGATGAAATCTCAATGGCTATTTTCTTTAATTTGAAAAAGAATTCCCTCTATAACATACTAATAAGCAAGCAGACTTCTAGCCTATGTTTGGGTACTTCTAGTGAGGATGGGAAAATCTACTACTTACTAATGTAGCCTTTTCTACTTTGAGATAGCTTTGATTTTTCCCTTATGTCATGCCTGAAGTTGACTCTTTGCAACTTAGAAACTTGAGGCCTAAAAAAAATAAAAATAAAATCCAAGTCTAATTTCCTTTTAAGTAATAGCCGTTTATTGTTAATGACACCAATTAAAAAGTATAAACTATGACCAACATTTTATCACTTTAATGAATGTTGTTTCTCAAAGTAGTCACACTGACATTCTGCTTTTGCTTATTAATTTGCATATTAGTAATGATGCCATTGGGCAAAATATTTTTGGACCTTAAGAACCAGTTTATAAGCCTCCAGAAAATTTGACTTAATTACTTAGGCCCTTCCTTAAATACATAAATCATAGAATCATAGATTGAGAATTGGAAGGGACTTTGAAAATCATCTGGCCTAGTCCTCTCATTTTGTAGGTGAGGAGACAGAGATTAAATAATTTTGTGCTCAAAGTCACATAGAAAATTCAGTCAGATTCACACTTTGGGGGCAGCTAGGTGGCGCACCGGCCTTGAATTCAAATATGGTCTCAGACACTTAACACTTCCTAGCTGTGTGACCCTGGGCAAGTCACTTAAACCCAGCCTCAAAGTGGGGGGGGGGGGGGGGAAGATTCACACTTTGGTTCTTTGACTTAAAAAAAAAAAAAAATCTAATTTATTTTTTATTGTACAATGCTGCCTTTAAGGCCAACCCTCCTGGGGCTGCACTATCTTTATGGTTTGCTAAAAACTGTCTTTGATTTCTGTATACAGAAGGAAAGCCACATTCTTTGAATGGATTTAGAATTCTGATTATTAGGGATCTTTGATCCCTCAGGCGTTTATTAGATCTGACACCAACGTGTGGTAGCCTGATTGGAAGTTCACATGAAATCTTTGTACTAATGGAAATAGAAGTGTTTTTTGTTATTTTTCACAAAGTTATTTTGGATAAAATCTATGGGTAGATAAAAATCAACCTTAGAAAAATCAGATTTTTTTTTCCTCTTTAAAGATGTTTTTATAAAAAATTAAAAGAAACACAAGCATACATTGCTAATCATCTCTTCATAGAATTTGGATTATATGTTGTAATTCCATAACTAAAATAGGTCACCAAAGAACATGGATACTATTGACCAAATACAAAATGTAATAGGCTAATTTTTAAGTTGATAATTTTGTATGGCCCGCTAATGATGTTATAAATATCCAAATGACCCTTGGCAGTAACTGGTCTAAATAGTTTGTTCTATTCAGTGTGCATCACATCCACTCAGATAAAGGTATCAGATATCCTCAATAATTCTCTTATTTTCAGTATAACCTGGTTTAATTTTAGCTAATATCCAAGTTTAACTTGGTTGAACAGTTATGAAAGTTCAGTGCTTTTTTTGAAAGAAGTTACAGAACTGACTCAAAAATGTAAAGTTATTGCAGACTATAATAGTTATGATTTTTTTTTTTTTGGTAAAGAATATTGAGCACAGGACATACATTGAACAAAAGGACAATAGGAACCTCCTTTAAATCTCTGAAGAAAACTACCCTTTACTGTATTTAAACAATGATCCATAACAGTTATACAAGATTAACTGTTAAGATTTAACAGGCTTGAATATAATAGCTCTGTTGTATACATTCTTTGGAATGGTTTCAGTTATTGTATTGATCAGAGAAGTTAAGTTTTTGACAGTTGATTGTTCTTACAGCATTGCTGTCATTGGATACTGTATTCTCATGGTTGTGTTCATTTTACTTTACATTAGATCCTATAAGTTTTCACAAGTTTTTCTGAAACCATTCCCTTCATCATTTCTTACTGCACAGTAGTTTTCCATATTATATATCACAATTTGTTCAGCCATTCCTCACTTGATGGATATTCCCTCAGTTTCAAGTTCTTTTTGACACTACATTTTCAGAATGGTTATCTTTCTAAACAAGTTATGTACTTGATCTTAAATACATGTTCATCTTGTAGATTGAATATTATGCTTAATAGCACAGTGCAGAATTTGGTGTGATATATTCTTGTTGATAGCCTAAGAAGAAAATCTGGTATCTTAATTTAATACATTTTACTCAGTATTTTAAATTATTTGATTATATAGTTGCAGTGGACATCAGAGAGGAGATAATTACTGAACTGGGTCCTGAAAGAAGCAATAATTAATGAATAGAATGAAGGTAGAGAGATGAAGGAAAAAGGAAGGATTAGCATTAAATAGAACTAGGAATAACTTTTATTAAGACCAAAGGGGAGAGTAAGAAGGAATGATTCTGTCATCTTCTTTATCTTTATTTGAACCTCACATGACCCATGTGAGGTTGGTAGTATATTATCATCCTGTTTTATAGAAGAAAAAATTGGTGATATTATAAATTATGATTTTTCCAAGATAGTAAGCCACAGAACTAAGATTACAACACAACTATGCAACGAGTCCAGCATTCTTTTTAGTATATTATATTATTTCTGTAAATGAAAATGTTAAGTACTCTTTTAGAAAATGGTAATAATATGTAAAAACAATTTTATTTGTCATAAAGAAATTATGTGCATTCAAGGTGTCTTTTTTAATACACAAATGATTCTGACCTAACTCATTAATAGTATTATTTACCGTCTTTATTTACTGAGTATAATTCCTCTTGTTAAAGTATATCTTTCCTGGTGTCTTAGAACTATTTTTTGGCATCTGAATAGGTTTTGAATTTTGTTCTGTTCTTAAAATACAAATATAAGATGATAATTCACATTTATGTAGGACCTAGAAGATTTATATAGCACTTTTTTTACCTCTTAGATTAAAAGGACAAATAGTATCATTGCAAACCTTTATAAATATAGAAACTAAGTCTTTGGCTGTAATTTACCCATAGTGTACCCAACTGGTAAGTGTCAGAGATTCAAAAATTGAGTCTATGTCTGATACCAGGATGATTTTTATAGGACACTAGCATATGTTATTGAAAACTGCTGTGCTCCTTAAAGGCATATGAATACAGGTGACATAAAATATTGAAAAAAGTTTAGTATATAGAATTAACTGTGGACTGACTCAGCTTACATGTGTTGCATCTTTACTGTTTCATGTAATACATTAACGATTATCTTTTTTAGATGACCAGGATAAAAAGACTGAAGTGGTTTTGTCACCTACCAAAAAACAAGAACCATTACCCCTTCACCAGGAGACTAAAGAGAGTGCATCAGGAAAAAAGAAAAATTCATCAAAGAAACAAAAAACAGATAATGGTAAAATAATCTTTTAAATCTTGATACTAATCTTGTATTGATAATGTGAATTTATATGATATGAAATATTAAAAAAAAATTTGCCCTTCCCTCCCTTGTAGTGGAAACAATATCACCTAGAAATATAAAATTTTGATATATATATACATATATGTGTATGCTTTACTCCAATTTTTAATTTCTTCTAAAGAACAATGATTTGTTGAATTTACAAAACAGCAGTGGTGGATGAACCTCCAAGTCACTCAAGTTCTTATACTTCTCTGATGGATAACTCTGACCCAAATCCTGCAGCAGATAAGAGAGAATTAATTGATCTTGTTAAAAGTGAACAAGCAGAAGGGAATCAAAAAACAGGAGCTAAAAAACTGAAAAATGAAACTGATAAAGGTAATAAAAATATTAACAGAATAATTCTAGTTTCCTTAAAAATATCTGAACAACTTGTTATAGTGTATTAGATTAGAATAAAGACTAACAATGATGTCATAGGATCTTATGTCATGTTAGGGCTAGAAAAGGAGTCTTAGAAGCCATTGGTCCAAACTGATTATGTAGAGGAAGAACTGAGAAAGATTATGCATTCAAGTTTATGTATAGTTTATGAGTATAGTTCTACTTCAGTTAAGAACTATTGTACTAATAGATTGTGGATCCTAAGTCTTGAGTCTAGGTTTGAGTGAAGGCAGATGAATGGGGGAAGGGATTCTTTGGGATCTGGGGTAGGCTTCTAATTGCAGAAAGATGAGGTGTCAAGTAAATGATGAGTTGCAGGGACCATTTGTAAGTGTAAATGTCTATAAATGTTTGTCTTTTTATAATTATTTATGTTATGTTGTCTTTGATTTTTGTCATAAAAGAAATTAATACTAGATCCTTAAATAATTGTATGTATTCTTATCCAACTTTGAGAAATTTATTTTCAATAGAATGTTAAAGATAACATTTAAGTAGCAGTTTTTTAATGGTCCCCAAATTCATTAATATTTTATATATTTTTCCCTGTATAATTTTGGTCTTTTTGAATGTTTTGTGACATACTATTTTTCTTCATTTTAGAAAATGCAGAGGTAAAATTTAAGGATTTTCTTCTCTCCCTGAAGACTATGATATTCTCTGAAACGGAAGCTCTTTGTGTTGTAGACTTGCTAAAGGAGAAGTCTGGTACTATACAAGATGCTTTAAAGAAGGTAAGCATGTGTTTGGGTATGTATTCATTGAGAGTGAAAATGGTGAGAATTGTAGATATAGGTGAGCAGCAGTTAAGAACTATACTTAATGTTATACTTAAAGACTCATTTAAATAAAGATATAGGTATTTAAAGATTAATAGATGTAGATAATATAGTTATTGTTGTTGAGTCATTTCTGTTGTGTCTGATTCTTTCCTGATCCCAATTAAGAAAGATGAATATTATTCCTGATTCCAGAAGTGTCATGTAGCTGCCCAGATACAGATTAGTTAAGAGCAAAATCGTCAGTATTTCTAGCTATATAGGGCTGTCCATTTGTGACTAGTAATTAATAGACATTCAGAATATATTCAGATAAGAAGTTATTGCCAGAAAAAAATAAGTCCAGACTGCTTAGTCTTACATTTAAGATTCTTCACAGTTTGGTATCATTTACTTTTCTTTTTTTGGGAACTTTTTGCGCCATATACTCTATATGATTAAAGAGTAAAGCACTTATGTTCTTACTGTGAGCTAGGCATTGTGCTAAGCATTAAGGATACAAATATTAGAAAGCCATGTAGTCTGTGTTCTACATTCTGATGGGAGAAGTCAACACATAAAAAGGAACTAAATGGGGGAGATGGTATATGCTCACAGTGCTTTGGTTTGTTTATGATGGCTGGGAAGTAATGTGAAGGCTTACTCTGGCCTGCCTTTTACCTTGGCAGATAAAAAGCACCTATGATAGAAGTTCTTTGGACTTCTACAAGCATGTGTTTACTTGCTTTATATCATGCTTTATGTTGCTATTCAAAACACTGTTGAACAAAATTATCTCAACTACAATTGTAACTTATATAATTTTTGACATGGACAAGTGAATACTTGACCTAAGTTCCTAGATTTTGATTAGATTTTTGCTGCAATGACTCAATTGTTTTTGGTAATCAATAGGATTTTATATTCTCAATATCTCATCATCTGTGTGACTCTTAAGGTGTAATTTGTTGTAGAGAATAGTGCCCAAACCCCGGACTGCATACACCATGCTCAAATGTTTTTATAGAAATGAGAAACTAGATGTATGTGTTGCTAATTTTGAAATCTTCTCAGTTAACTTTTTCTGTCGGGGAAGAGGAAAGGGAATGGAGTGGCAAGGATACCATCAATAATTTTTCCCCTTCTTTTAGAATAGTTCTCTTAACAGTGAATTGCATGCACTTTTGAATTACATATATTTTTGAAACTGTCCCCAACATGGTTTTGCTTTGTTACATACCCTATTTAGTTAGGTCCAGCTACTGTTTCTAATTTCATCTTTTTAAATATCATGTCATTCTTAAAAATGCTGATTCAGTGACCTATGTAGATCTGCCTGTTTCAAGTCTCTCCCCATTCCATTTCATCCTCTCTCAAGTGATTTTTTTGAAGAAGGTAAGAGTGTAATTATGACTTAAAGATATCCTGGGAAGCAGAAAGTAGAGAACTTTCCAGGGTTGGGGGATAATCAAAGAAAATGTCCAGAATGCAGAGACTTATTTGTGGAATATCAAAGAGATCAATGTCACCAGATCCAAGACTTAAGTGTCAATGAATAAGATGTAAGAACAAAGGAAAAGCAGGAGAACACTAGATTATGAAGCACTTTGAATGCCAAATAGAGTATTTTATATATTTTTTTCTGGTAGGCTATAGGAGCCACTAATAGGGAGTATGTATAGTGGTCTGAACCTACATTTTAGGAAAATTGCTTGAGTGGCTGCAGGGAGGATGAATTAAAGTGGAGAGAGACTTGAAACAGACTGATCTACTAATAGGTTATTATAATAATCCAGGTACGAGATGATAAGGTCCTGGTGGTAGTGTCAGTGGAGAGAAGGGGGCATATTTGAGGGCTATTACAAAAGTGATATTAGCAGACCTTGATAATGGTTTGATTATGAGAGATGAGAGATAGTGTGAAGTCAAGAATGACTTTCAGATTATAAGCCTGAAGGATTGGGGGTTGATGTTTTGAACCTAGTGAGTTTGGACTTGCAGTTCAAACTGTCTGAAAGGCAGTTGGAGATGTAAGATTAGAGAACAATAGAGAGATTGGGACAGGATATATAGATTTGGGAATCATCAGCAAAGAGAAGGTAATTAAATCTTAATAGTTAGGTGGTGCAGTGGATAGAGTGCCAGGCCTGGAGTCAGGAAGACTCATATTCCTGAGTTAAAATCTGGTCTTAAACACTTAACTGTTGTGTGATCCTGGGTAAGTCATTTAACCCTGTTTGCATCAGTTTCTTCATCTGTAAAATGATCTAGAGGAGAGGCAAAGCCAAGATGGTGAAGTAAAGGCAGAAACTTGCTGACCTCTCCCCCAAACTACTCCAAATTCCTTTAAATAATGACTCTAAACAAATTTTAGAGAACTAGAACATTCAAAAAAGATGGAGTAGAACATTTTCCAGCCAAAGATAACTTAGAATGTCAGCAGGAAAGGTCTTTGGCATCTGGGTAGGAGTCCAGTGTGCAGTTCTGGGGTAGGCTATGTCAGTGTTGTCTCAGTCCTAGCCTTGGCTCCAGCACACAAAACAGAAAGAGGTCTAGGATCTCTGTGGCAGTACTGGTGCCCTCTAAACATTTTACCCCAAAGACACCAATAACTTGAAAGGTCTGCAGGAGTGATTTGTTAGTAGGGGGAGAGGGCTTTGGGAAATCAGCAAACCAACAGTAGGCATGGGCAGTGGTGGCTGTGGCATCTAGAAGCCACATCTCACCAGGAGGTCTTTATTGTACTGGAGAAGGATTCTGTAGACTTAGCACACTAGATCTTAAAGCTACAGGGGGGATGGGAATATTCCTAACATGTCCAGGCCAGAAAAGAGTGTTTGTGGTCAGATCCTTAAAAGGATCTTTGAAAACAGCTGCACAGAACCTCTGAAGCTTGGGATAGGACACCCTCCACCCTGGAAACAGAGCTCTACTTTAACAAAGAATTAAAATCAGAGTAATAGATTAGGAAAATGAGTAGATGACCAAAAAAAAGTTTCTGACCATACAAAGTTACTATGGTGACCAGGAAGGTCAAAACTCAAAACTCAAAACTCATAACAAAGTCAAAGCTCCTACATCCATAGCCTCCAAGAAAAATAAGAATTGGTCTCAGGCCATGGAAGAGCTCAAAAGGATTTTGAAAATCAAGTAAGAGATATAGAAAAAAAAATTAGCAAGAGAATTGAGTGGTACAAAAGGAAATACAAAAAGCTAATGAGAAGAATAACTTAACAAACAAAATTGGCCAAATGGGAAAGGTGGCACAGAAAATCACTGAGGAAAATAATTCCTTAAAAATTAGAATTGAGCAAATGGAAGCTAATGAGTTTATGAGAAATCAAAATACAATAAAGCAAAACAAAAAAAAAATGGTGAAAAATATGAACTGTCTCATTGGAAAAAAAACTGGAAAATAGATCCAGGAGAGATAATTTAAAAATCATTGGTTTACTTGAAAGTCCTGATCAAAAAAAGAGCCTGGACATCATCTTTCAAGAAATTATCAAGGAAAACTGTGCTTATATTCTAGAGCTGGAAGATAAAACAGAAATTGAAAAAAAATCCACTGATCACCTCCTAAAAGATAACCCAAAATGAAAACTTCCAGGAATATTATAGCCAAATTTTAGAATTTCCAGGTTAAGGAGAAAATGTTGCAAGCATCCAGTTCATCCAATTCAGGTATAGTGGAGCCATAGTCAGGATAACACAAGATTTAGCAGCTTCTATATTTTTGGACTGGAGGGCTTGGAATATGATATTCTGGTGAGCAATGGAGCATGGATTGCAACCAAGAATCACCTACCCAACAAAATTATAATCCTTCGGAAGAAAAGGGAAATTCAGTGAATTAGAGGATTTTCAAGCATTTGTAATGAAAGGAGCAGCGCTAAATAGAAAATTTGATTTTCATATTACAGAGATCAGGAATAGTATAAAGAGGTAATCAAATATAATAAGGGGCTTTTAAAACGGTTATCTGTTTAAATTCTTACATGGGAGGATGATACTTATAACTCATAAGAACCTTCTCATTTTTATGGCAATTAGAAAGAGTATATGTAGGCAGAGGACACAAGTGTGTGAGTTGAAAATGAAGTGATACCTTCTTTAAAAAAATGAAATTAGAGGTGAGAGAGGAATGTTCTGGGGAAAAGGAAAGGAAGAGGAGGTGGAATGGTGTAAATTGTGGTGTAAATTGTCTGCCATGAAAAGAAGCAAGAAAAAACTTTTATAGAAGAGGGGAAGAGTGGGAGAGTGAATGACCCTTACTCATCAGAATTGTCTTATCTCCTTCTCCCCTAGCCTTTTTTTTTTTTTTTTTTTTTTTTTTTTTTTAAATGAGGGAGCTCTGCTTTCTTTCACAATATGACTTATGGAAATGTTTTGCATAATTTCACATATACTTTCTTAATGGGGTCTGAGGGCACGGATAAGAAAGAGAATCTAGAACTCAAAAGTTTTAAAAACAAATTTTTAAAAATGTTTTAAATAAACTAGGAAAAATAAAAATATTAAATAAAAAATTAAGTAAAATCGGCTTGAGAAAGGAAATGGTAAATTATTCTAATACCTGCCAAGAAAACCCCAAATAGGATTTCTAAGAGACAGACATGAGAGAAGTGAGTGATGAACAATTAAACTTTGGGAGCAGCTGGGATCATCAAGAGAAATAATTTAGAGGGAAGAAAGAAGAGATGCTAGGACAGAACACTGAAGGTTGCCTACACTTAGAGGGTATGATCTGGATGAGGAGACAGAAGGACGAGTCAGGTAGAAGAAGAATCCAGAGAGGAGTAGTGTGCTTTAAACCTAGAGAGATGAGCATATCCATTAAAGGCACCAGATAAGTCAAGGAGAATAAGAATTGAGTAAAAAAAAAAGCAATTGGATTTGGTAACTAATAAGTGATTAATAAGTTTGGACAAAGCAGTTTCACTGGAATGGTAAAGTTGGAAGCTGGATTGTATGGTCCTAAGAAGGAAGTGAGAAGAGAGGTAGTACAAAGTTACTATGGTGACCAGGAAGGTCAAAACTCAAAACTCATAACAAAGTCAAAGCTTCTACATCCATAATAATAATTGTGGATGTCCTTTTCAAGAAGTTTACCTACAAAGAGCAGAAATAGAGGATGATAGTGAGAATGGAAAGATTAAGTGAGGGCTTTTTTTAGGATACAATAGACTTGATCATGTTTGTAGGTAGTAGAGAGAGCCAATAAACAAGGAGATATTGAAAATAAGTGATAGAATGGAGATGACAGAGGGGTCCATTGTAGGGGATAGAAAGGAATGGGATGACTTGAACAAGTAGAGGTCCTGGTAAGGAGTAAAGCCACATCATCATATTAAGTATTAGAAATAAAATGTGTTAATATCATTCTTTTTTTGGTAATAAGTTTTGTTTCCCTCTTGCTTTTCTATTTAGCCTTTTGACTTTTAGTGGGGAATACTGATTGATGCTAGTTGAATTGATTTCTTAATGCTGTTGATAAAGGACCCTGGTCCTTACTTGGTAAACATTCCCTTTTTTAAGAAGGAGGATCTAGGCACTTTTTTGTTTAAATACAGCTTTCAAAGTTTTTTGGTGTTATAAATCATTGATTATACAATGTGTCTTGGTTTGGTTATCCTTTAGGATTAGATGTCATCCACTTGATTATGGAGATTAATTTCTGAACCATGTGCTCCTTTTGTATCAGTTTAAAACTTCTGAGATAATTACAAGGGACCTTTCACTAGTCTTCTGATAGTGGGTATAATTGTTTGAGGGGATTCTTTAACAAATTATGATTATTGGATCTGCCTTGACTTCTTTCATTATAGTCTAGTAAAAGTGAAGTAGCTGCAGTTTTACACCAACTTCAAGAAAAAGAGAAACTACTTGCTGTTGTAAAAGAAGATGCTGTTATTGCAAAGGATCAGTGCAAGCAGTTAGCTCAGGTAAAGTAATTCTTTTGTAAGTACCTTAATGATTTCAAGAGGGAGTCAAAATGGGTAATAAAGAAACCATTCTCTAAGAAATAGGCAGTGATTCTAAGTTTTATTTTGTTAAATAAGAATTTTACAAAACAAAGGGAACATTTTCTTTTATAAATATTTAGTTTTCTTTGTGTTTAATGACATTTATATATACTGAGTTAATGATATTGTTAGTATATTTTTGGTTTTGCTTGGGTTTCATGGTGTTCTCTGATTTTTTTTTTTTTTTTTTTGCTGAGGCAATTGGGGTTAAGTGACTTGCCCAGAGTTACACAGCTAGGAAGTGCTATTGCCTGAGACCAGATTCAGATTTGAACTCTGGTCCTCTTGATTTCAGGGCTGGTGCTCTATCTACTGCACCACCTAGCTGCCCCAACATTTTTTATTTAAATAAAATTAATATCTATATATAAATTTTCTTTTAATACAACAAAAGAATATAGACATATCAGTGGTATTTATCTTAATGGAATTTGGATTGTAATTTTTTAAAATGAAATAATAGAATATTCATTTGTTCATATTAGGTTCTTTATAGAGAAACATCAGCATGTTTTTAGCTTTTCTTTTTTAATCTTAGCTCCTAAAATTAAGAAATAACAGAAAAAAGATTTCAGGGTTTTTTTGGTCAAACATCTTATTATAGTAATTGAAGGTCAATGTGTACACTTATTTAATTTTTTTGATTTTTTTAAAAAAATTTTTACATCATCTTAATTTTTCTGAATGTTTTCTTCCTCTTTTCTGAGAACTTATTCTTTACGACAAAAGAATGGAAAAGAAGGAATACAAGCAGTTTACAAAAATACTTAATAGACCAACCAAATCTGATATTCTTTTTTGATGCTTTATTCCTGTAATCTTCCATCTCTGCTTGTCCTACCCCCTCTCAAAAATGGAGGAGGAAAGTTTCTTACCTTAAGAGAACTTAACATCCTTTCTCTTTTCCTTGGGATCAGTACTTTGGGATTGCCCTGATAATGAAGTTCAATTTAAATGAAGCAAATTAGGAAGATTTAGATTAAAGCATTGAGAATATAAAATATATGTTTTATTTATTTTTTTCTTTTTCTTTTTTCCTGAGGCTGGGGTTAAGTGACTTGCCCAGGGTCACACAGCTAGGAAGTGTTAAGTGTCTGAGACCAGATTTGAACTTGGGTCTTCCTGAATTCAAGGCTGGTGCTCTATCCACTGCGCCACCTAGCTGCCCCCTAAAAGCTATGTTTTAAAATGAAACTAAACTAACCCATACTGCCCTTGTTTATTAATTTGTGCCTTGGGAAAGAATTTTAGAGAAATATATAAATTTTCCTTTCTTTTTGAGATTTGATGGAGGATGAATCGAACTATATTTGTTGTTCAGTGAACCATCTGGTCCTGTAACTTGAGTCAAAAAATAAGTTTAGTTTGATTATCAAAAAAGATTTAACTATGTAGAAACACCCTCCCACACACACACACACACACACACACACACACACACTATCACATGCTTTTTTTTTTTTTTTTCCTAAAGGATTGTTTTTGTTGAAATAATGTTCATTGTAGATATTGAGTAAATGAAACTAGTATTCTTGGATATTCATATTTCATTTATATTTATATGCATATACAAAATTTTAAACAAAATGCTTTTAGTCCCTATGTAATTTTGTATTTAGGAAAAATATGTTTGAGATAATATTGGGTTAACTATCAGGTAGGAAAGGAAAATGAGTGAGCCTTTGACTTCTTTGGTATAAAAAGCTCCCAGATGAGTAAAATGCTACAAATGAACAAAATGTAGGACAGTGACTTCTCTATAACTTAGTTTTCTAGAACTCCCTAAAGCATGGTGAAAAATATCTGGCCTGTGGCCATATAAGACTGCTGAAATCATTTGGTGTGGCCCTGTCAAGGCAACTGCAGGCTACAACAACCTGTCCCACTGCTTGAGTTCTTTAAACTGATAATTTTGTATGTTCTGTAAAGGATGTTATAAATATTCAAATGGCCCATGGCAGAATAAAGGTCTCTCACTCCGGTAATGGTACAGGGACCTTCCTAAGGTCACCCAGACATGATGGGTCAGAGACAGTATGTAAAACCTGATTCTGAGGCCAGTTCTCTACTTTTGTCTCTTATTCTAGAAATAGGGAAGATAATTATTTGGATTTAAAATGATCTTAGTAACTAGTCCTGAATATAGGAAGGGTTGACCCTTCTCATGAGCTACAGAATGTAATTGAAAAATGAGTCAGTAAAAGTTAAATGCAGAATAGGTGATAATATACTTAGATAAGAGTCATTGTGTTGACTAAACTCCTGCTAGTATTAACATTTCAGGTTTTGATTGCTTCACTTAAATTGAAAATTAAAAAAAATATATATATATATTTTTAGTTTTAGTTGAAAAAAATTCCATTTCTTTTCTTGATTCACAATTTTAGGAGATGATGACAGAGAAGGACAGAAGTGGCATGGTTATAACAAGGATGAAAGAACGGATTGGTACTCTAGAAAAGGAACTTAATGTTTTACAGAACAAAATACATGTTGGGTATCAGGAAGCTCAACAGATGCAAATGAAGGTATATTTACATTGCTTGAATTCAAATAGGACTAAACCTAAACTTCTTTTGGAATATCTAATATTTGTGTGGACTATTCCATAGTCTTATGGGAAGGGTTTCAGTACAGATATATTTATTACAGATATCTCATTAGATCTTCATAATAGTCCTCAGAGGTGTTTTTATTTCTATTTCCATTTCATAGTTGTGAAGAAACTGAGTCAGAGGTAACTTCCCAGGGTCACATAGGTAGTTAGTTTTTGTTTTTGTTTTTTGCTGAGGCAATTGGGGTTAAGTGACTTGTTCGGAGTCACACAGCTACAAAATGTTAAGTGTCTGAGGTCAAATTTGAACTCAGGTCTTCCTGATTTCAGGGCTGGTGCTCTATCCACTGCCCCACCTAGCTGCCTCAAGAAATTAATTTTTAAGACTGGATTTGAACTTTAGTCTTCCTGACTCCGGTCCATTTCTCTATTCACTTCACTATTAGATGCTTCCTTTTTTTTATTCTAGTTAGTTTTTGTACTGGCTAACTTGAACAATATTTTAATTTGGAGTGTTGGAGAGATTCATTTGAATTTTAATTTCATGTTTCTTCTCAAAACTTTACATGTTTATATTCTTTGAAGGATAAATTTTTGACTCCATTTTCCCTTTCCCACCTTCCTTACTTTCCCCAATGCCCCCATTTCTATTTTTTGCTTGAAATTATATTTTGTTGCTACGGTTTTCTTTTAAACTAACATTCTTTAAAAAAATTTATTTAATTTTACTTTCAGTTCCAGATTCTTTCCTTCCTTCTATCCATTAGGAAGGCAAAAAACCTGCAAACCCCATTACAAATATGAAGTCATGTAGAACAAATTTCTGCTTAACAGTGCTTTGGTGGAAAAGAAAAGAAAAACCAAAAAATATACTTCATTCTGCAATCTAAGTTCGTCTTTAACCCAAATTTTAAGGATGAAATTATTCTCTGCAGAGGCTCTTCACTGATTATATATTTAGTTACATTATAGTCAGGAATATTTTATGGGGATTGGTTTTGTGCATTTGCTTTTGAGAGTTTTTTTTTTGTGAAGGTGACATGCATAGCTAAAAATAATTATAATTCTTTCACTTTCCTTTTAGTAGTCACCAGAGATCTAGTATACCTAAATCTCCTGAAATTCAATTTAGATCTTTTTGTTAAATTTTCCTATGTTTGAAAGGACTATATTGATGGTACCCAGTTGTAATGGTTTTGTTTTTTATTTCTCCCAGTATTTAGGTTTGTCTTTCCTTTAATTATCAAGTTGCTATGTCATTAGGTAGATAATGATATTAATTCACAAACTATGGTACTTTTTAAGCATAATACAATTAAACCTGCTTATGTGATCTATTAGGGTGACTTTTTTTTTCTGTAGTATAATATGACATTGAGGTGAGTACATCAGGATCTATTTAATCTGTCTTAATAACTTCACTGTATTCTGTATTGAAACCTTTGACAATGTAACTTTTCTTTTTTGACACTGATATACATGAAATAAGCTCTCACTTTTGGTTCTTGATGACATTTTCTTGTTATAATTAGTTTCTGTTAAGTAGTTTTTATGTTTTTCCATTCCTTTATAAGCAATTTAAATAAAAATCTTTTATCTCTAGTTTCAGAAAGTTCGTGAGCAAATGGAAGCAGAAATTACCCACTTGAAGCAGGAAAATGGTATTCTGAGGGATGCGGTCAGCAATACCACTAATCAGATTGAAAGCAAGTATGTTAGACTAGAAGACTATTTACTTAAGATATTTATCTGAGTGGGAAAGATTAGTTTATATGCTTAGTATTTATGGCATTTGCTAATTGGGAATGGAGAATACTTATGATTATTGCCTCCTTTCTAAAGCTGATTCTTCTTTGAAAAAATTCTGCAGAAATGAGACTTGAGGACTTTAATTTAGTTAAGCCATTACATGAAGAGCAATATTTGTACAAGTCTAACTCCTCCTTTTTTTAGATTAGCTTTCTAAACTGCAGAAGGAAATCTATTCAATAACTTTAAAACTTCCTGGTTCTAACATATGTTTTTTTTTTATATCTGTCTGTCTGTCTGTCTGTCTGTCTGTCTATCTATCTATCTATCTATCTATCTATCTATCTATCTATCTATCTATGTGTGTGTATGTGTGTGTGTGTGAGTGTGTGTGTGTATTTTTAAATTTAAAAAAAAATTTGTGTTTTAGTCTTCACTTTTTGTTGCTTGTGTTTTCTGTATCTGACATTGTTGGTTTTGGTAATTTTATCATTTCTAGACTGATAGCTTTTTTTAATGTTGAAAGGGCTTTGTATCATCCAGTTTGTTAGTTAATAAGTATTTATTAAGCATCAGGTATTAGGATTAGCATTGAAAATACAAAAAGGAGCAAAAAGTCATCCCTGCTCTCAAGGAGCTAGAAATATAATGGGGGAGACAATAAGTAAATAAATGAGACAAAAAGTAAACAACAAGCAATGTATAGGAAAAATGGAACATTATTAAAAGAGTAAAGGCACTAGAAATAAGAGGGTTTGGGAAAGGCTTTCTATAATAGATGGAATTTTACAGAAAGGGAAGCCAGTAGATGAGGAAGAACTGTATTCTAAGCTTGTGGAACAGTCAGAAAAAAAAAGAAAACAAAACATTGGATCCAAGGGATAAGGTATCTTGCTTGTGAAGAGCTAAGAGGACTGTGCTGCTGGGAAAAAGAATACTAGCTTCCCCTCAGCATTAAACATACACTTGGTCATAACCTATACATTACAGTGATTCTGAAACTCTGTGGATCATCATCGAAACCAAATCCTCATTTCCTACCATATGATCTGTCTCTCTGAACCCTCCCATTCCAGTCTCATCTAGATGCTATTTACCTCTTCATCTGTGCTCTCCGAAGTACTTATTCCATGGGCAAAAATATTCTCTTCATCTTAAATCTTTTCCTCTCTTTCTCCTTCCATCTTCTAGCAGTCGCTGAAGCTTGATTCTTTTCCCTGATAACAATCTTCCTGGCTACTCTTTTTATTACTTGTCTTTTCATTCTCCTTGGCTCTTTGGTGAAGCTTTTTCCCTACATCATGAATAACCTCTTTTCCTTTATCATTCATGCAATTCATATGTACTACTCAATCAAAATTCTGATAGCTGTTTACAGACCTGTAGCTTACTCCCCTTCCTCAGTAAATTCAGGACTTGGCTTACAATTTTTTCCTTCTCTTCAACTCCTGAACTCATACGAAGGAACTTAAATATATCTTCTAGATGTCCTTCAAACATGTCCTTAATCTATTGATTTCTCATGACTTGTTCCTTCTTTCCCATGTCATTCACAGAAAGGAACTTGCTATTACCCACAAATGCTGTATTTGTGAATTCAGAAATCTCTTTATTTGACCATAATCTATTTCCTTTGTTCCTCATCATCTTCCTTCCCTTTCCAAATTTTATTCTTCCATACTATGTCCAATCTCTCCACCCTTCAAGAACTCCCTCAAAAGGTCATGGTAGAATTGAGCTGGTTGAGTAAGAGGTCAAGATGGGGAAAAGAGGAGACTGGCTAATACATAGAGAGAAGGGAAGGCTAGAATATATATTTCTTGAATTGGATGTCCAGTAGACTTCTTAAAACTAAACACATCCAAAAACAGAATTCATTATTTTTCACTGTAAACTGCTGCGTCCCCTCCCTATTTTCCTTTATTTTATAGAGAGCAATGCTATCCTCCCTGTCTCTTACACTTATAATTTATGTGCATTCTTGGGCTCCCTATTTATTATCTCTCAAACTCCTCGAGGACTCTTCCTCTCCCCTATATACAATAGGTTGCCAAGGCTTGTTGATTTCACCTTTGTACCATTTCTCAAATATGCCTTCTTTTTTCTGACACTGCCACCATTCTAATGCAGACCCTCATTATTTCACCCCTGATTATTTTAATAATCTTCTGGTCAGTCTGCCTGCCTTAAGTTATTTCCCATTCTAATTTATCCTCCATTCAGCTATCACTGAAATTGCAGGTCTGATCACATAAATCTCCCCTTTTCTTTCCCCCAATTCAGTAAACTCCATTTGTTCTCTGTCCCCTTGAGAATCAGTTGATTCTATTTCAACTATTCAACAATAGTTTTTTTTATTAGACCACATCCACTCCTATATTCCACATATCCTATGCTCCCTTGTTAAATAAGATAGTAAACCTTATCCCACACATTTAAAAAAAAAATTAAAATATAGGGGCAGCTAGATGGCGTAGTGGATAGAGCACCAGCCTTGAATTCAGGAGGACAAGAGTTCAAATCTGGTCTCAGACATTTAATACTTCCTAGCTGTGTGACCCTGGGCAAGTCACTTAACCCAGCCTGGGGGGGGGGGAATTAAAATATAAACTTCACATAAAGTAGGGATGAATTAAACTGAAGTCTCTTTAAACCTTTGAAAGCAAGGTTAACCGAAGTTATATTCATAAGTACATAAGTACATGATACCATCTTCATATTAACGTGGAGTTAAAACAGTCAAATTTGTATGGAAGCTCCAACTGTTATAAGACAAAATTCTGATTACTATAAAATTTCAAAGGGATAAATTTTAGAAGATATTCTTGTGTCTTCTCTTTTGAAGGAGTCATAGAGACTGCTAAGATGAATAATATCTACTTTTCATGATGTAAAAATTAGAACCTCACATTATTTTAAAAAATTATATCTGACTTTTAAAAATTATATCTGAATTTGGCTATAATTTTGATTGTTTTTTAAAAAGGATAATGAAATCTCACTAAACCTCATTAATAGTTACATTTAGAGATAGAAAAAGAAAACTTGGAGTGAGTTACTTATTTTTTGTGTGTGTGTCTACTTAAGAATATCCTAAATTTTGCATATTTCATATGCTTGTTGTAGCAATTTAATTAATTCAGTTCTTATTTTCAGGCAGTCTTCTGAATTGAACAAGCTCCGCCAGGATTGTACAAGATTGGTGAATGAACTGAAAGAGAAAACAGGAAAGTTGCAGCAGGAGGAAATTCAGAAGAAGAATGCCGAGCAAGCAGTTGCTCAGTTGAAGGTGACTTACACATTTTTCAGAGATGTTCTATACCCTTGTGTAAACCTGTTAATTTTAGAAGAGCATCACAGTGAATGATAACCTAAATGTAAATTTAGGTTAGGTTAAAGGAATATAGTGTGAATCTTAATAGAATTTCTGTTCTCTGAGGTGACATGGCTATAGGGAAATGAGAATTTTGACAAAAAAATGGCCATACATTGTCATGGACAGTGCTGAACTTAGTGCAAACACTATTTCTATTGCATGCCTTATGATTTTAAGCAAAACTCTTTACATCTGAGCCTTAATTTCCTCTTCTGTAAAATAGGAATTACTGCTATTATAAAGTTGAATTAAGATAGCATATGTAAAAACAGTTTTCAAAACTTCTAATACTGTAGAAGTGCTATTATTGATATGTTGTGATTTTAATATTTATGTAGTGACATTGTTGCTTTTTCACAGGTGTCTGTTAAAATGATAAACAGACTATTGCAACAGCAATCATTATCTCTTGTTACCAGTTACAGAAGGTGTTAATTTGGCAGAGAGATAAATGGAACATATAGGACAGAGTATAACTATCTCATTTCTCAATATTTTAATATTTTTCTATGTTGGGGGAAAAAAAGAGTTAACTTTTTTGGTTAGCCTTTATTCCACATTGGTTTGGCTGGTGGCATTACAGCATTATTTATGTTGTAGTAGTCCATTATATTTTTTGGAATATGGTATATGGATGAATAACATTAAAAATTATAGTTGCTGTGGTCTACTTTTTTCAATCACTGCTGATAAATATTTATTAATATAAAGTCATTTCGCTTAAGCTTTTGGATATTTACAATGTAAGATTTATTAATAAGGTGCAGGCCTATCCTAAAAAGAGGTAATGAAAATAAGGCCTACCTTTTGGTTCAATTATTGTAATAGGCATCTCAGGATCTAACAGTTTTGAGAGTTCATATGTTTGAAATAATCACTAAATTGTTTATCCTGTTCATGTATCATTACCAGGTTTTGCAAATTTGCAGTTTGAGAAAAGAAAATATGCAAAAGAGGATTTTGGCAACATAAGTTGAGAGAGATCATTTACTACCTAATATGTGATGTTAGTCTGCTGAAAGCTTTTCTGCTCTTTCCTTTCTTTTAAAACCTTAAGGTTCAACTACAAGAAGCTGAGAGAAGGTGGGAAGAAGTCCAAAGCTATATCAGGAAAAGAACATCGGAGCATGAAGCAGCACAAGGTGGGCAGAAGAATTACTCATGTAAAATTTTTAATGAATCCCTAACTCTGCATTAACTTTTAAGGAATAATAATAATTTCATGTGGATAGTTTTAATGTTTTTGTTTGGTTTGAGAATGATCATTAATTTTAAAGAAATTAGTTTTGATGTTTCCTTTGTAAGACTGTATTTTTTTCTGGAAGTTCTCTGATTTTCCTTATTAAAAGTTATATTAGATATAACATTAGAATATCTATATTTGAATATTCATTTTTGTAAGTGTAACTTTTTTCTTTTGTTTCCCTTTGCTTCTGACTCTTTCTTTCTTTGAGATACAAGGAGATACTATGTTATTCCCTCATTTTCTTTGATAAATCTAGTGCCCTGTGAAAAGGGATTATTCAGAGACCATGGGACAGAGAATTGAGGTTTTAAATCTTTTATATCTTTTGATTTTATTATGACTTTTTTGAATGGAACAGAAAAGGAAGATTTTTTTGAGTATGCCAAAATATCTCGATTTTCTTTTACCTCTTAGAATACTGTGTTTAGATTTAAATAATTTCAACTAGCACTATTAAGCATACTTGTTTAAAGTAGTGGAGAAATAACTTATAGATATTGCCTTTCCATACTCTAAAAGGTGTGACTCCTCTTTTTAAAAAATAATATTGAGTCAAACAAGGAGCCTGTGATAGGTAGATATGTCTTTTGCATTCTGAGCATGGCATCTCTCAAGGTTTTGCAGCTGAACTGTTAAAGCCCTTCATACTCTAGTCTGTCGTTTTAGACTTATTTCACTTTATTCTTCCTGCATATTCAAGCCAAACTGATCTACTTGCAATTCCTTGTACCTAACATTCCTGTGTTGGTGCTTTTGCATAAGCTGTCTTTCATGCCTGGAATGCTTTTCCTCTTCATTCCTTATCTGTTATTGCTGTGTTCAATTTTGTTATGCTTCCTCATTCATGATTCAACTCCATCAGTAGACTTTTGTTTCCTGCCTTAGAAATGATTTAGTGTGTACTTTTTCTTTAGAAAGGTGGCATGGTATGATGGCTGCTGGGGTCTTATATACCTTTAAATTCTGTGATCTGGAGGGAAAGGCACTAGTAATTGAGGGAAGATAGAAAGGTGTCATCCTAGGTTTTATCAGCCCATCTTCCCTGTTAATCATGTTATTATTAACCATGTTAATAACTCATATTAACTCTGTTAACCATCTTAACAGTGAATTATTAGATATTGTGAGAGATTATGAAGGTATTCTTTATATAGCATCTTCTCTACACTCACATAATCATACAATTCAGGCTCTTGCCTTTTTTTCTCTAAGTTTATTTTTTGGCTATGCTATATGCTAACTAAGTACTGGAATTCTGAATGTAGGTTTTGAGAATGCAAAGCAAAAATGAAAGAAAGGTATTCTCAGGGGGCTGAGAGACACTATGTTCTTTTATTCAAGAACCTTATTGGATCTTGGATAAATAAAATTATTCAGTCTGGAGTTTGAATCTCCACTCTGACTCAAACTTAATTTTCCAGCTATTCTTCAAACTATATTCCCATTTCTATGCTTTTGCACTAGTTGCTTTGTAGGCCTGAAACATAATTTCTTTTCATACCTGTCTTCGAATAATTAGCTTCCTTCATGTATTAAATTAGATATCACTTAACAGTGTAAAATATTCCTTATCATTTCTCAGTGCTTAGTGTTTTTTTTCCCTCAAATTATATTAACTTAACTTTGCACATGTTGTGCACTATTCCTTAAGTACAGACACTATTTGATTTTAAATTTTTATATCCTTTCACATAGTATGTTGATAATAAATGTTGGATTGAATTGAGATTACTTTCTGTATTGTAACCTAAGGGGTGATGGTGTAATCATGGAAGGGTTCTTGGAGATGTGTGCCCTTGAGATGGGTCTTAGAGGAAGAAAAGGAACTTAGGTGAAACGGAATGCTTAGGGACAAGGAAATGTCTTTTTCAGTCATGGGATGATGGAAGCAAAGGCTAGAAAAGACAAGAAAAAGGATTGTATGTGGTTTGACTGGAGAAAGAATGTTATAAGAGAATTGTGGAAAGTTGGACTGGTGAAAGATGATGGAGGACCTTGACTAGTACATTTAGGAATTCAAAATTTATATGTTTGATGTAATAGAAATGAAGTATAATAAAAACAGGTCATAAGAAGCTTTCTTGAATAGTGTTGTAAATCAGTAGTATCAAACTCAAGTAGAAACAAGAACCACTAATCCAAACATGAAGATCTTTTCAGATCACATAATTGAGTTAGAAAACCATATCAACAGTATATCATGTTTTTATTATTTTGTTAATTATTCCCCAGTTACATTTTAATCTAGTTTGGGCTGGTTTGTGGCTTGAGTGTCACATGTTTAACATTGTAAATGATTGATTGCAGAGAGAGAATGAGTTTGTAAATGATACTCTTCTAGGTGATAAAAATTAGAATCTAATCAATCAACCAGAATTTTTAAAGGGCCAACTATGAATCAGGTGCTGAGAGAGTGAAGAGGAGAAAAAATACAGAAGACATGTTATAGAGAGAAAATTTATATCTACCACTTTAAAAAAATAATAATAGTTTTCTGTTGTTGTTTCTAGCTTTTAACATTTAACTAATTTGTAGGACCACAAGGAGCCTAATTTAATAACAAATTAAGGTAATTCTTGGGAAGTGAAGGTTATTTTTTTTTAAAAATGAGATTCAACAAATTAATTTTAAACATTTATTAATGGTGTAGTGGATGAAAGTATCAGGAAGACTTGGGTTCAAATATTGACTTGTACTGGCTGTTTGACCGTTATCAAGTCATTTAACCTCTTGTTGCTCCAGTTATCTCTCTAGAAGACTATAAGTTACAGATAAGTTGATTTATGTTGGGAGAGGAAGTTTCTATCATGGAAGGTTTGCCTGCACTGATGGAATTATAAAAGTAGACTAAAACTTCCAAGTCATTGAGCTCACTCTAAGTAGCTAGATAAAAAAATATATATATTGTATAACTGCTACCATACGTAGTCCTTTAAAAATACTTGAAACAAAATGGGAAAAGGACCTACATATGCGAATATTTTTGTGGTGGCATAAAATAGAAATTGAGGTAATGCTTATTAATTATAAAATGGCTGAAAAAACTATGGTATATGAATGTAATAAAATACTATTGTGCAATAAGAAATGATGAACAGAATGCATTCAGAAAAACCTAGAAAGACTGAAAAGAACTGATGAAAAATGAAATGAGCAGAACCAGGAGAACATTGTATACAGAACAGCAATATCATGTGATGATCAGCAATGAATGATTTAGCTTTTCTCAACAATACAGTGATCTAAGACACTTAAAAAAGATTTATATTAGAAAATGCTGGTCCACATCCAGAGAAAGAACTTATGAATACTTAATGCTGATCAAAGAACACTATTTTTGCTTTCTTTCTTATTTTCATGTTTTTATTCTTTTGGTCTGTTTCTTCCCAAGTATGATTAATACGGAAACAAGTTTTATGTAATTGCACATATATAACCTATATCAAATTGTTTACTGGTAGGGAAGGAGAAAAATTTGGAACTCAGAATTTTATAAAAATGAATGCTAAAAATTATCTTTGCATAACATTGGGAAAATATTATTAAAATAAAAATATTTAAAATATTGTGTGTTGCAGATTTACAGAATAAATATGTGGCCAAGGAGAATGAAGTCCAGGGCCTGCATAGTAAGCTTACAGATACCTTGGTATCAAAACAGCAGCTGGAAAAAAGATTAATGCAACTAATGGAATCTGAACAAAAGAGGGTTAAAAAAGAAGATTCTCTTCAAATGCAAGCACAGGTATCACATTTGTTTTTTATTCTTTTTGGAGAAAGCAGTGCTGGGTGGTGTTAAATTACTTGTAAAATAAGTGATGAAATGTTTATTAAATAGGACAATCTTGGTGGTATGCTTAAATTTGGGAAACTTCATTATGGAATGGAGGGCTTTAGCTTGAAGTTATATATTTCACTTTACTAGTAACAGTGCAACCTTGTGTTTTATCAGTTAGAGATTGTTCAACTACCAATCTCCAGGCTTGAAAATAATCTTTTTTTATTTAAAAAATAGTTTTAAAGATTAATTACCTATTATTATTAACCAATGCTCTTTTTTCAATATGGATACACATACTTTATCTTCATGGTTTTTTTTTTTTGTTGTTGTTTTTTTGTGGGGCGTGTGTGTGTGTGCATGTGCGTGTGTGTGCGTGCATGTGAAAGGATCTTCTGGAGCAAAATGAGGCTTTGAAAGCTCAGATTCAGCAATTTCATACTGAGATGGCAGCCCAGGTAATAATGTTGTCTTCCTGTTTGGCATTAATCAAATATTTGAAGGCTATTAACAGCTAAAAATTCTTTTGGTCATTTAGTTAAAGTAGTTAATGTAGATATTTGAGTGTTCTACAAAAAAAACCAATTTTATGGTTTAAAACCAAATGAAGTTATGTTAACATCTCTTATTTTTAGTAATTGTAACTGCCAAAAAATCATCTCATCCTCATTGTCCCAGTGTTCCATTTACTAGATCACAGAATGAATTTTCTTTATCTGAACACAATTTATCATTCATAGATTATGCCTTATTTTCTATGCCTTACTCTTAAAATTTGTTCTTCTTCATGACTTGAGAGTTTCTAACTCTCAATCCTTTCTCAGGTCATCATTCCTGTTGTGACTTAACTTTCTTCAGTTTTCAGTTTTGACTTTATGGTTAATTGATTAAACTCCATCTTGCTTTTTGCTCTTAAATCCTTCCTTGCTTTGTCTTGTCTTGATGCTACTTTTACCTTACCAAACTTTTATTGCTGTTATTTATATAGTTATGGTTTGCTTTTATGTCAACCATCTACCACCCACAGGGCATTCGAGCCAAACTTGCTGTAACAGTTGAGTTCTGGACGTGTCACATTTTCACTATCATCTTAACCATCATCTCCATTGGGATTCTAAAGGAGACAGATCCATGAGCTCTAGATTCTTCAGAATAATAGTATCCCTTAAGCCAACAGACCTGCTTCCTACCCTGCCCCACTGAGGGAAGAAGTCATCATAAAGAAGGGCCTATTTTCCTTATCACCAGCAGTTGCTGGCCAAATATCCTCAGCAGGCAGAGGCACAGGAACTTTGGGAAATAGTGCATGCCCAGACTACCAGACTGGCTTCCAGTTTAGCTCTCAGAGTCATCCCTCCCAACAGCCATTCTCAGAGCAAGCAGGCCAGCCAAACTGAGTGAGCAAGTTCTGGGCAAGTCAGATCACTGCCAGGATCTTGACCATCATCTGTCCTCTGACTGATAGAGACAGCCTAATATTTTGAACCCCAAAGTCTCTGGAGCTTCATGTCCACAGTTCTCCATTGTTCTGAGAAGAAATCCTGTGAAAATGCCTCCTGTAAGATTGCTCTCTTAGGGTCTATCTATCTATATATTTTGAAGTTCCAGAAAGGAATATTTTTGCCACTGAAATCTTTGGTATTTTAGTTGGTTCAGAAACAGATTACAAAGGGTTAAGAAATGAGAGGAGAGAATGTATAGATAGATTGCTTTTGGCAAGGGTTTATCTGTAAAAGGGAAAAGAGAATGGATTGAGGGAATAACAGGTTCCCTTAGAAAGAAAAAGAGAGCTATATGTGAAATTTGGAATTTCCATTACATAACAGCTTGGTTTTTTATTTTAAATAATTATAATAAATTCAGCATAACATTCCAAGCTGACTTGTAGGCCTTTGCCTTCTTCTCTACTTTTTTTTCTTTGTAAAAATGACTCAAAATATCATTTTTTCTTTTCCTTTTTTTTTTTTTTTGTTATCCTCTTATGTCTTACCTTCATGGTAAATTATTTTTTACCTTGACTATTTGCTTCTTCCCCTCTCCAGGCCACCCTATATACTTACATCCCATTGAAGAGGAAAACCAACCCATGTAACATAATAGACAAAATAAATCCCCAAAAAAGTGTGCTTTTTATTTTTTGTTATCAGTTTATCATTCCTTTATCAGAAGTTAGACATGTTTCATCATCACTTCTCCAGAAACATGGTCATTGCATTAAATAAAATTCTTAAGTCAGCATAATTTTTGAAAAAATATAATCAAAATATAGAACTTTTTTTATATTCTTTAAAATTCAGTGAAAACATAGTTGTAAGATGAATTTTCTTAACTTTAAAATGCTACCAATCTGCCTCTTGTGGATATACTTGATCTATATACTAGATTATTTTAAAGTATATTATAAAACTCTGATATTGCCATAACTTAAAATCCTCTTATCTTTTGAACCTTGGAAGTTGTGGTCAGCTTATAATTTCAACTTTGAATTTTAGTAAGAGAATGTTATATAAGGTAAAAAGAAAACAAAGTACTAATTTATTCAAATGTTATGAAGAGAGAACAAGTCTCAAGCCTTACCCTTTGCTGTGTGTAGCCGTAACAAATTTTAAAATACCAGTCAGGATTCATGTGATAGGGGAATATCATTGTAAAATGATATTGTATTGATGTTTGATTTCATATTTCTTTTTAAAATAAAAAATTTAAATATTTCACATTTCTTTATTTGGCTTCTAAAAATAGATCATTTTAGTATTATAATTTCTTGTAAAGGAAGAAATTTATGTGATTACTTGCTTATTATTTATCATTTGTATCCTTATCCATTAGTTTTAAACAAATATAATAAATCTACTGTAATGTAGTACTTTAGTTGTGGTTTCACTTAAAGAGTTTCTGAGTTTCACTCAGAGTTTTTAAAATTGAATGTTTTTAAATGTGTAAGATAAAATACATAGCATTGTAAGGTAAATCAGTTATAATGCAATCATCTGCCAGTCTATCTATATATGTATCTATCAGTCTATTATCAATCTAATTGTCTACATATCTATAACCCAAACAAGAATAAATATCCCAAGTTAATACCTCCGTACTACTTTAAGGATCTTATTAGTTTTTTGCATATTTGAAGATTTTGTTGTACTACATTTCTATTTCCTTTCAAATATGTATTTCTATTGATTCTGTTTTGTTTTGTTTTTAGACCTCGGCTTCAGTTCTAGCAGAAGAATTACATAAAGTGTAAGGCTTCATAAATTCATATCTTCTTTTAAAAAAAAAGATAATTGCTTGTTCATCATTTAGTCATTGTAGCAGGCATAGCATCTCCCATTTGATTTATAGATTTGAAATAACTCTTTTGGTGTAGTAGTGAAAGGATTCTATTCATCTTGCTTTTGTTCCTATTATTTAGAAAACAAAAAACCTCTTCCTTTATAATTAGTCCATAAAGACTGATTTAATTGTTGAGTTAGGAATATCCTAATATATATAGCTTGAGTAATGATAATGTATTAAAATTTTTGTGGTGTTATCTTTTTAGAGGTTGTGTTATAAAAGAAGAAAATTATAACTTCTGATTTGTCATAAAAAATTTAAGTGTACACATCTAAAAATGAATATAATAACAGTTTCATATTTTAGTCATTTCATAGTGTGAAATAATCTATGTACTAGTAAAGGTTTAAACCCCTTCAAATCTACCACAAACTTGTCATGGATGGCTTAATTCTTGTGGCCAAAAATTTCAAATTGTTCTTGGTGGTCAGATTTTTTTTTTTTTTCAATCTGAGACTTCTGATCACAGATAGGCAGGTTCTTAAATGACGTTCCACTTAGCATCCTGTATTTGAAGCTTATTAAAGCCTTTTAAATCCTACTAGGCCTTGTGTTTCGCTGATAAGGCCTTAAGAATGAGATATCAAAATAAAACTTAAGTATTGGATTTATTAAGATAATATTTACTGCTACCAGGACTCTACTTTTTTTGTGACTCATGACATATTTATTTTTAAAGGATTGCAGAAAAGGATAAACAGATAAAACAGACAGAAGATTCCTTAGCAAATGAACACGATCTTTTAACAAGCAAAGAAGAGGAGCTTAAGGTATTGTAGAATGGTATATAGCCATAATGTTAAATATAGGTATTAAGGCTGGGAAATGGGATTTCTTAAAACAGAAGAGCAGTTTTATCATTTAGCTGATAGCTTTGCTTTTATCATTCTGAGAACACCTGAGAGAAAAATATTTCTGATAAATAGAATCATTAAGACTTGTCAAAAAGAATTTGAATGGTTTCCAAAAGACTTTAGTATTCCCTTCTAATGAGTAAAAGCTTATTCCTCCTAGGAAAAAAAAATTCCAAAAATTTTTTCCTTTTTGAAATATATCATCAAAATACTTAAAATGTGTCTTGGTGTAAGACATTTGCTTGGTGCTCTGTAAAAAAAGTTTAAAATTTAGAGAAACACCAGCTCATCTTTGAATTTTAAGCTACACATTTTTTAATTAGCATATTCTATAAAATCTAAAGAGGGTTTTAATTTACTAAAATAATAATAGTTAACATTATATAGTGTTTTTAAGGTTTACGGAGTGTCTTAAGTATGTAATCTCAAATGAGACTCACATTTCTGTGAGATATATATGCTATATTACTAATTTCATTTTACTTTTTAGGAAACAGACAGAGATTAAATGATTTATACAGGATTACATAGCCAGCATTTGTCTAAATCATAATTTGAACTCACATCTTTTCGACTCCATGTCTACCACTCTGTTAACTAGATCACCTAACATGATTTCCCCCTCCTTTTTCTAGGTTATCCAGAACATGAATTTCTTTTTAAAAGCCGAAGTGCAAAAATTGCAAGCTCTGACAAATGAACAGGTAAAACTATACATTGGTAGGTAAGTTCCAAAAAGCAAGAAAGTGCTTTATAACTATTTTTACTTCATTGCAATGACCTGATTTCTTTATATGAGAAAAGAGGCATAATGTCTAATTGTAGTGACTCATTACTTATACCAGCAATGTTGCACTAGAAAAGGAATCCTGTGTTTTACGGGTGATGATGGCTTAGCCTTAGTTGCCTCTTTGTAAATGCTTAAGTTGATGAAGTGATCTATTTTGAAATAGAAAGTTGTTGATGTAACTAACCTATTTTTAAAAATTTATATATATATATATATATATATATATATATATATATATATATATATATATATATATATGTTTCATTTGGCCTATAAGGATATTAAATTGTATAGGTTGAATAAGTAACACTTGGAAAAATAATGTGTGATATAATTGCAGGATATTAGAAAAATAAAACCCCTAACAGTGATTCGACATAGGAAAGCAGCATGTTATACTCCTATGTAGGGCTACTCCCATGTTGATGGACAACATAGTGCCTTCTTGTCATTTTTTGGTTTTTTTGCATGTGTTTTCTTGTTCTAATGTTTTTATACTGATACTCTATGGTTTTTCTTAGAATTCCATATGAGACTAATCAATATCCTGTAGATCTATCCATTTCTTAAAAACGTGTACTAGGGATACCAGTGTCCTCCTAAGATCTGTTTAATCTCTTCTTCATTACCAAGTTGACCCACTTCCTTTTTGATTATATTTTGCCCACTATTTTTTACATTCAAGTCTTTTTTTTGGCAGCATATCATTGTCCACCTTTCTCATGCATGTATCTTAATATCCTTTTGTTATTTATAATTTTGATTCTGATGTCCTGTGGTTCTCTGATTCACAGCTTAAATAGATAGTATATTGGTGAAGATAATGACTTTTTTGCAGCAGAGTGAGCCTTTTGGGATTTTGTAGCAATATGGAAAAAATATAATCATGACATAATTCTTTCTCCTTAATTTTGTCAAGCTCATTATCCATTTGTAATACTTTTTTTTTTTTTAAACTTTTTAATATTCTTGATAGAGACAAGAAAAGAAAAGAGTAGATTTCCCTATCTTGCCCTGCCGGGAAATAGAGTACTCAGGGGCCATTTCCCATTGCTGATCTACACAAAAGCTTTGACCATTTCCATTTCTGACCTGGGCCAGTTTTTTCTTTCTTAGCCCAACATGGTAACCTTTTTATACTGAGAGCTCACTAAATGAGTGAAGCTGTCAAATTGGTTTTGGTTGTTATTCAACTTAGAACTCCTGAACTCAGATGGTCCACTAGAATCAGCCTCCTTAATAGCAGGGATTAAAAGTATACCCTATTACACTTGGCTTTACTTCATTTTTCCAGTGTATGTAGCTGTGTATTTTGCTGAAAAGTTGTAGTGCTCTGGGGATCCTTGTATAAATATTGTAGTGAGTATAAGTATATTTGGAGAACCTCACCAACACTAGGAATCCTATTTTTGTACTTCTGTACAACTATGACATTGGTAAACTACTTGAGACAAACATTATCTCCCTATTTCATAACTTGTAGGAATTAATACTTAGAAAATCCTTGTAGGAAGTTTTTTCTAGTTAAATCTGTAGGATTTCAAAGTATGTTTGGGTATTATCTTGTCTGAAAAATGCTTTCAGGAGTGCAGTTAGTTTTGCAGAGTCATGCCCATTATTAAATTCAATAAATCAGTGGTATCTTTGATTCTTAGTTGTGTTACTAGAAATGTGGTTCCAATATAGAATAAATATTAAGGTGAATGCTTGCTTTTTCTTTTTTTGGGTTGAAAAATGAGTGATTTCTGTGATGTTAATGATTTTATATTTCTTTTTAAATATAGGCTGCTGCTGCACATGAACTAGAAAAGATGCAAAAAAGGTGATTTAAAAAAAAAATCAGTGTTGTAATATAAAAGTTGTAGATTTATGTTGCTTTAAATCAAAATAAATCCAGAAATCTTATAATGTACATGTTAATTGCTTTAATCATGTAACCATTTCCATGTGACATTTTAGTTAATCCCATTTATCTGTATTATAGCATTCATGTTAAGGATGATCAGATAAGATCACTTGAAGAACAGTTACAAAATGAACTTACACATAAAATGGAAGAATTTAAGGTAAGAAAAGATTTATTAAAAGACCAATGTGAAGCTTTTCATAACTATTTCAAGATATGTGGTATAATTATTTAAAAGTTGAAAAAATTTTAGAAATTATTTCTTTCTCTAAAAATAAACAAACAGACATCTAAAATAGTACTTCGAGTCTGACTTGGATAAGTTCAGTACATTACCATTGTCTCTATTATATATAGAGATACTATATATATATATAGATCTACTTTGGACTTGAAATGATTAAACTGGCAATTAAAAAAAATTAATTTGTGGTTTATATTCTGTAGCTTAACATTGACAAATACCAAATTACATTTTGGTTAACACTGAAATAAAAATAAAGACAATTATTATAAGCCAATTACTTGGAGTATTCAAAATATTGTAATTGGTAGGATTCTTTACTTTTTTTTTAAGTAAAGTCTCTGCCTTCAGCAGTGTATGGGACTTTCTTCCACCTGCAGATTGCAGCCAGTTTATAATCTGATATATAAATCCTGAGCAATTGTTTAACACATTTAGAGATTAAGTGAATGTTCAAGGTCATATGGGGCAATTAGCAAGACGCCTAATTTTATCTGTGCTATTGGAATTGCCTAGGTACTTCTGAAGTGATAACATTTTGATAGGTTATTAATGAGAACCTAAATTCTTTCAGATTCTAAAGGATCAAAACAAAGCTTTACAGATAGAAGTTCAAAAATTACAGGCTATTGTAGCTGAACAGGTAAGTATCTACTTTGCTTGTTGGATACAGAGTATCTCACAAAGGCTAGTTTTTACAAAAATTATAGTATTTTCTAAATTTTGGGAATTGTTTCAATTTGATGTAACTTAATACTTTTTTACTTTTTTGGGCTTGATATATATGTGGGGATTCAAAAATTTTTCATTTTTTTGAGGGAAGTTATTCTAATGAACATTTGTAAGCACCTTATCTAAAGGTATTATAGTTTACAAAAAGGAATATAAAAAGCTATATTTAATATATGTTGTTTTTCTAAATAAGAATCCTCATTTTATCATAAGTAGTTGAGGCTAATTTTGATTCCAGCTCAAAGGCTTTTCTCGCCAGTCCGTTTTCTTGTACCCCAGTTATTTATTTGAATTTTTCTATAATAGATGGGAATTATGGTGGCTTACTAGAGTCTTTTATTCAATAAAGTTATGTTAATAACTTGGAACATTTTGATTTGCTTTTGACTTATGTATTTCTTAGAAGTATGAATGGTACAGGAGGTGAAAGAAAGCACTGGTATGCATGTGAATTAAGAAACACTAACTCACATGTCAACAAAATCACAATTAGCAGTGTTTATATTCAGCAGTCCACTAAAAATCTATTTCTTCCTTATATGTTTTTTCTGTTTTGAATATTAAATCTATTATATTCTGATTTTATGCTGACGTCTATATTTATGGAAGCAGTTCCCCCCCCAAAAAAAAATTCTCCTTTATTATTAAAAAGTTTCATTTATATAACACTTTAAAATTTGCAAACCAGCACTTTATAAACATCAAGTTTCACAGTTATACATAGAAATAAGAACTACAGGTATTATACCAATTTTTCATATGAAAACATCAAGGTTTAGAGAAGGTATAAAAATTCATGTTTGCACAGGTTTTAAGTGTTAGAAGTATAAAGCTACTTATTTGAAAGATAAAAGCTGTAGATAGATGCCTATACTTGTATAAGATGGTAGGATCATCCAAAGCCCTCGTTTTACAGATCAGGAAACTTATGTTTAGTTTCTCATGGAGTATCTCATGAAGTCATTAGCTTCCTTTTACACAAACTTAATTTTTAAATATTTTAGTGGGTTTTTTGGGGGGGAGGGGTGGGCTGAGGCAATTTGGGTTAAGTGACTTACTCAGGGTCACAAAGCTAGGAAGTGATAGGTCAGAGGTCAGATTTGAACTCAGGTCCCCCTGACCTAGCTACCCCAATTTTTAAGTATTTTATGCTTAATTTTTAAGTACTTTCTTTAGTGTATTTTTGTACATCTTTTTTTCCATTTGGCCAGTTCTGCTTTTAAAGGCATTCTTTTCTTCATTGGATAGTTGTGCCTCTTTTACCATTTAGCCTATTCTGGGTTTTTAAAAAGTTGTTATTTCTTCTCTCCCTCCTTCCCTATTTCTCTCCCTCCTTCCCTATTTCTCTCCCTTCTTTCTTTCTTCCCTTCCTCCTCTCTCTTCTTCCCACCATTTCTCTCTTCCTTCTTCCCTCTCTCCCTTCCTCCCTCCTTTCCTTCTATCCTTTCCCAAACTGTTGACTCTTTTTTCATGATTTTCTAGTATCACTCTCATTTCCCCTTTACCATCTCTCCCTCTCTCCTCCCCCCAACTTCCCCTTCCCCAGAATACTTCTCTTATTTGATTTGTAAAATTCTTTTTTGAGTTCTTCCAGGGATTTTTTTGAGCCAATTCATATTTTTCCTTGAAAGCTTTGTCTTATAGCAATTTTGACTTTATTGTCTTCTGAGTTTGTCTTTTGATCTTTCTTCTCAATAACTGTTTGTGGTTAGTTATGTTCTTTTTTTCTCTTGTTGGCTCATAAAGCCAACATAAAGTTAAGTTAGATTCTGTTCCGGAGATGTGGAGGGGACACTGTCCCAATCTTCAGGGTTTTTGGTGCAGCTGTTTTCAGAGCTAGTTTTGAGGCTTTGTGAATTTTTAGTTCTTACAAGGTGGTATTATTTAAAGAGGGATGTTCTTGCTTAGTTCCTGCTCTGTGCTCCAGCCTGTGAGGACCATGAGCACTCTTATTATCTACCTGGAATTGTGATCCATATGATGAATACAGCAGTCCTGCATTCATTGCTAGTAAAAGGTCTTCTGTAATCTCCTTTTGACCATTTGTCTAATCCCTTAACTGTCTGTGGAGTGAGAGCTCTGGAAACCAGTGCTGCCTATTCAGTGATCCTAAGGCCTCCTATTGGCTTGCTGGGATATGATTTGCATTGGACTTTGCTGAAGTCTTACCCCATTGAATCAAACCTTTTCTACCAACCTTTTAAATTGTCTTGGGCTGGAAAATTGTTTCATTCCTTCCTTTTGTTGGTTCTGCTGCTCCAGATTTGTTTTAAGATGTTTAGTTGTTTAAAGGGAAATTTGGGAAAGTTTCCTGCCTTTACCATTTTGACTGTTCTCCTCTAAAACTTTAAAAAATGATTTCTTTTAGGATATTTTAGAATGTTGTACTTTTTTCATTTGGGGAGAGGATAAATTTCTTTTTTGGGGAAGGGTAGCTGGAGGAGTAACTCATGGTACTAAATCCTTTGTAATTTAATCATTGTACTTATGAAGGTTTTCTTAAAAGCCTGTTTTTATAGGATAAATTTCTAACAAATAGCTGGCCACCTTATAATGATGGTATATATTTTGTGTTACTTTGTCTCCCAAATCTTGAACACACTACCTTACTTTGTATATTTTGTTATTATGTGAAAGAGAAAAAATTGGCTAAAGGAAAAGATCTGAAGTTAGTGTGTACTGATATCAAGTAGGGAGTATAATATTGATTTCATTGCTTCTTATTTAGTTTCAGGTTCAAAGTAGAACTTTATTATTGAGTAAAACACTGAGTTTTAAATCACTTTCTGTGTCTGGAATCAGATTACTCAATTTATTGTCACAGTTGATGTTTTTCCCTTAAGATGCTCTCACTTGCCAAAACATTCGTAATTGAGAAATCCTCATCATATTCTATTTTTTAATTACATATCTCCTTCAGTCTTCAGGAAGTGAATTACCTTAATTTCTTAATTTCCTTTTTTTTTTTTTTTTTTTTTTTTGGTGTTTGAATTTTTACTGAATTTCATTTAGAACAAGAAGATTATTATAGCCAGATTCCCAAATTATTAGAGAAAATCTCAAAATTGCTTATCAGAAATTGCGGCTTATTCAACAAACATTTATTGAGCCCTGATTTTTCTCAAATTCTGGGCTAGGTGCTAGCAAACAAAGACAAATATGTATCAAGCCTTGTCCTAGAGAAGACAGCAAATACATACATATAAATTCATAAAAATTGTATGTAAAATGAATACAAGATAATTGGAAGGGGAGAGCATTTTCAGCTAAGGAAATCTGGAAAAGACATTATGTAATAGCTAATAAGTGGAATTTTGAAGGAAACAAAGGATTCTAAAAAGCTGAGCAAAGAATATATCCAAAGCATGAAAGCTAGCTATTGAAAAGATAGGCAGAATGGGACTTGAAGTTCATGTATGAAGAACAACAAGAAAGTACAGAAGAGGGAGTAATGTAGAGTAAAATTCCAAAAATACATACTTCTTACCAAAATAACTGTCTGAATGAGAGCCAGATCCTTTAGCTATCACAGTGGGATATCTACTGCAACAAAACCCTGAAGTTTATACCAGGCCAAATAAAGATTAAAATATCAAATGAGAATTTATATTAAATTACTTCTTCCAAATTTCAGACTGCACAATTCATCCAGAAGTCTGATGGTAATAGGAAAGAACAGTATTAACAAAGCCAACATCAGTGCAGAGTAGAATCCTGGTATGACCAGAAACAATTTTCAAGGCATTGTGTCTGGAGGCAGCATGAGAAGAGCATTGTTCTTTAAAAAGCCTTTGGGTGGGAGCTTGGAAGCCTTGAGGAGTAGTAGTAGACATCCAACAGCAAGATACCATAATCCTGGGAAAACATAGGCTCAGGAATTCTGAGAGCCTTAATACTCTGTCCTTGGATAATAGAGAAAACTGAATATGCAGTCAGTACTTGGTATTTCAAAGATCCAGAAATATTAATCCTGGGAAATAGAGAACTCATGTGATTCAGTATAAGATTAGACTGTACCAGTCACCTTTTCCAAAATTGCAACAAGGTATAGGCTAGCTCTGGCCTAGGGTCTCTATTCAGAATTTAAAGATAAGAGATGAGTAAATCAAAGAAACACTGACCAGCATCAAAAATTGTTGTTTATGTAAGTTTCTTTAAAAGAAGGACCAGATAATTACAACTTTAAGCAGATACTCAAAGGAAAAAAAAATTTGTATTTAAGGCTCTACAGAAATGAAGTAAGAGATTAAAAAAGGAATGAAGGGGAAGGAATTAGAGACCATGCATTTTAAAACAGAAGTGAAAACTACAAAATGAATTATTTTATAAAAACTAGAATAGACCAAATCAATAGCTAACACTCTAAAAGAGCAAGAAATATTAAAACTAAATTAAAAGGTGGAAAAAATAGAAGGAAATATAAAATGCCTAATATAAAAAAAATTGACTTGAGAAACAGGTTAAACAGAAATAATTTAAGATTCTAGTGGACTCCCTGACTGCCATGATTAAAAAAACCAACTTGAACATCGTATTTCAAAAAAATACACTTTTAAGTGCACAGATCTATTAAAAACTGAGGCTAACAATATAGAAATAATCTGTTGATTACTTTCTGAGAAAAGAACCTCAAAAGAAGGTGCCAGGAATGTCATACCTAAAATCCAGAGTTTTCTGCCAAAAAACAACTATCCAGAAAGGTATCCAGAAAGAAGTTGTCTTTAAGTACCAGAGAACTGCAGTCAGACCTAAATGAAACCTAGCAGCTTCTGCCTAAAATGATTTGACCTCTGAGGCTGAATATAGTATTACAGGGAACAAAGTGTATTTTTAGTGAAATAGAAGATTTTTCAAGCATTTCTGATGAATATTTAAGCATTCAGTAAGAAACTTTGAAATACAAGCAAGATTTTAGAGAACCGTAGAAAGATAAATTGGAACATTTGAAAGGAGTTATATGATGATATAGTGCTGCAATTCTTATGGAGTGAAGAAATAACTATCCCTTCAGAAACTTAATATCTTAAAAGGGTATTGAGATAACAAGAAAAACAAGTCTACAGGAGTAAATTGATTTTGTTCTGAATACTTAAATTGGAATAGGAGAAGGGAGAGTAAAAAGAATAAAATATTGTATAAAGGAGAAAAAGGTAGTGCGGCTTGCTAGTTTTCATGTGAGAATATGCCAACAAAAAAGGGAGTGAGTGGGAAGAGTGGGGGCCAAATATTCCTTCCTCTTATGTGAAATGAACAAGTAGTGGTTGAATGCACATACATACATATCACAACATTTTAATGTAGAATATATCAGATAACAGAGTGGGGGGAACAGTGATAGGGAGTTAAATAAGTGGGTAATATTGAGGAAGGGATTGTTACTAGCAAAATGGATTTCTTGATCCTGAAGAAGATAAATCAACAGGAAGGTAAGGGAAAATAAAAACAAAGAACTAGAATCTAAGGAAGTAACTTGAATTGCCTCTTAAACAATTAGAGAATAACCAATGTCATATATGAATATACTGGAATATTATCATAGTATAACAATCTCTAGAAGACCTGTAGTGAAGTGTTTTACCCATTTCCTGACAGAAGAGAAGGTGATAGACATACGAGTTAGAGAAATTGACTTTTTTAGAGAAAATACATTTTTCAACATGGTTACTGCATATATTCATTTTGTTTTAACTATGTTTATGTCTTAGAAGAATATTCTCTCTCCCCCATGCCCCTCAAATTCTTAATTGGTAGTGAGGTCAGAAGGAAGAAGAGGTTAGCAATAGTGATATCAAAAAAAAAAAAAAAAAAAAAAAGGACTTTGAAACTTTTTTTTTTTTTTTTTTTGGTAATTAGATTTATTTGTTTGTTTTGTTTATTATGGCTTTTTATTTACAAAACACATGCATGGGTAATTTTTTCAATATCGACCCTTGCAAAATCTTTTGTTCCAAATTTTAAATCCTTCCTGTCACCAGCTCCCCTAGATGGCAGGTAGTCCAATACATGTTAAAATATATGTTAAATCCAATATATATGTATGTGTGTGTATATATATATATATATACATACATATATATATATATGCAGTTATCTTGCTGCACAAGAAACATCAGATCTAGAAAGAAAAAAAAAACCTGATTAGGAAAACAAAAAGAGTGAAAATACTATGTTGTGGCCCATACTTAGTTCCCATACTCCTCTCTCTCTGGGCGTACATGGCTTTCTTCATTACTGATCATTGTATTGTCTTCCTGTTGTCATGTATAATGATCTCCTGGTTCTGTTCCGTTTCACTTAGCATTAGTTCATTTAAGTCTCTCCAGGCCTCTTTGAAATCATCCTATTGATGGCATTGAAACATTCTTTAAAATGTACAGAAGACATTGGCTGTCTCTGTGCCTTTGCACTAGCTTTCCCTCACACCTGAGATAGTTTACTTATTTATGTTTGTTTCCTTGAACTTTTCCTTTTAAGACTCAGTTGAAATTTCATTTAATCTAGAAGGTTTTTCCCATTTCATTCTTCTGAGATTACTTTTCATCCACTCTCTCTTGTCTCTACCTAGTTGTTTACTTTATTCTCCCAAAAGAATGGAAGCTCCTTGAGGGCAAGGGCTATGATTTTTGCATTTAGAACAGTGGCCAGCATATAGTAAGCATTTAATAAATGACTTACTAGGAGCACTTTAAAATGACATTTTGGGCTGAATAGAGCTATATGAGTAATAAATTACTAATGCAAATTCAATTAAATGCAAATTCAAATAAAAAAATAAAATGTACAGGAGAGAACAGAAAGACACAGAGAAGAAAGCACAGGCCAGTTGGATAATTTTGAAAGTAATGTATAGAATTTATTCTTGAAAATTCATACTTGAAAGTGATATAAAATGTGAATCAAAATTTCTTTTAATTTTTGAATTCTGCTGTGCATATGACGTGGTTCCTGTGTGTGTGTGTGTGTGTGTGTGTGTGTGTGTGTGTGTGTGTGTGTGTGTGTGTGTGTATTCAGATTAAAAAAAAAGGTCATTGGTTAAAAAAAAAAAGAAAAAAAGCAAAACAGTTTTGGTTCATCTATTAAAACAATAGGGAGCCACTGTAGTTTATTGAATAGGTGAATGACATGCTTATAACCTGTGCTATAGAAAAATTCCATCAACTGTGTAGAACAGAAAGACTTGAGACAGGGAAATTAAACTTGTTGGAAATGGAGTGGGAAATAGTGGATTGAATTTTGATAGTAGTAACAAGATTTGAGTTTGGGTTAAGCCTGTGATACTAGGCAAGTCATCATTTATTTAAATTGTCCCAGTCATTTTCCTCTTTTATAAAATGGCATTAATAATAATTGTACTATCTTCCTCAGTAGGTTGTTGTTAGTAATATATAAAGAAATATAAGAATTGCTTTGCAGATTTTTAAAGCTCTGTCATATGCTGTAATTACTATAGATCTTAAATCTTGTGATTTTTCTCTCAGACTGATGTGGTGAAGACAAGTTGGTTTATTGTAAATTCCACAAATGTACTTGGATGTAAATTTCCCAGAACATTCCCAAGTAAACCATAACTGCAATATCTCATTAAATCACTCAAGAATCTTGTTAACAGAAAATTCCAAATTTCAGAATTGTCATTAGCCTGCCTTTTTTTCTATTGAAAAATATTCTTGTTAATTGGCCACAGACAATCACTAATCCTGAGTTGTCACACTTATCTTTGACCTGAACATAGATTTTCTAATAGTGTGTTCCTTTATAAGAACTCTATTCTTTTGCTGATCACTTCTTTTAGTGTTTCCCTTACTAATAAATGCACATGATTTCTCTGAATCCCTTTTAACCCTCTAATATTTCATTTCTGATAGTTAACATAAATTCATCCTAATTTTAATTTTAATGATTTATTTCCTGTTGCTATAACGATTTTACATAGTTTTAGATAGTTGATTAAAGTAGCAGCTTTTCAGATGGGCTACTCTTTAGAAATTTCTATAGTCAAAATCTGACACATATAAAGGAAAGGTGATGCTTGTTTCTTGAAATCAGTTATTCAAAAGTGTAGGTCAATAGCAATTCTTAAAAGTTCTTTCCTATTACTGAAAATTCTTTTATAGTTCTAGAAAGTAACTGACCCACAATATGTGTATGGAGAGGTGGGTTTTTTTTTTTTTTTTTTTTTTTTTTTTTTTTTTGGTTTCATGGAAAATGAAAGAATCCATCTTTGGCTCCTTGGATTCATCGTTGCTCATACTATCAATATAAGAGAACATAAAGAATGATATAATTCTTCCTTTCTCAACCCTTTTGCAGCATTCAGAATTCTAAGTGACAGTTGGGAAAGGGAACAGTTTGGTTATCCAATCAGTCCTTCCACCTCAGGTTTCTCTTCATCTTCATCCTGGAGATTGAAGTGCCACTTGTTGAAATAGATAGCATAATGTTCCCATGTTGTTTCTTCAGGTGCAGGAAAAAACGTCAGGTGGAGTAATAGTCTGCTTATATGTCATAAGGGGAAGAGTATTGTTAGTACAAAGCCTTTGAGTAGTCAGACATGGGAAATAAATTTATTTTTAAAAGCTTAGGCAGATTTGTCCACAATGAATTAGACTTTCTTTATGTTATAATTTCAATAGGACCCCGAAGTCATATAGAAAAGGGTTTTGCAGATTTTACTTACCTAATTCTAGTAGATTAGAATATTCATTGTTCAAACAATTTAAAAAACAAACCAACAACAATCCCAAAACTACCACTAAGACTAAAAAACATCATTTAAATCAATTTCCCTATTTTCTGGCAAACATTTGTTTATACCTTCACTGCAGAGCTATAATAGCATTAGTTATTTTGTAGTCTTCTTGAGCCAATGAAATGTTACAGTAATACACTTATTTTAACACAATCCCTTGTACAGAGTAGTTACTTAGTGGTAAAAGAATTTAAATCGATAAAAAGGAAGTGATATAAAAACAACATCATTTTTACCTATTGTTGGTAGAGGCCATTCAGATGACCTTTGAATTGGAATTTGATTTCTGGTATTTGATCAGTTGATTAAAGAACAGATTTAATTATAGGGAAGTTAACAATGAAAAGTCTGAGTTTTCCAATTTAACAAACTGGAGGGTTAATAGTTTGCATATGATAAACAATGAAACTTGAAACCTTGAGAAATATAGAAAATTTGAAGTTATCACTCTGTTTTTGTCATTCTGTGATGAAATCTAAGTCAGTCTTAATAGATTATATAAGTGATGCATCAGAGATAGTGTATTGTGTCTTAGCTAATTGTAGGAAATAACTTGAAGATGATAGTTTTGAAATTTGTTATATTCCTTTCCTGTTTTTGTGGATCATTTGCATGTATTATTATTTTCTCCATATCCTTTTATTTTGGAGAATAATATTTCAAAAAGTTATCACTTCATCAGGACACCAATTGTTCCTTCCTAGATTTCGTGGCTAATTAAACTTTCAAATTATTACTATTTTTTATTAATGAATGAGCCTTTTAAGATTTGGTTTTGATTAGGATCATAGTTCTAGGGCTAGAAGGCCATCTAGTCCAACCCCTTCATTTTATATTTATAACCTCATATAAATTTAGTAAGAATGACCATTATTTGTGTCTTTTAAGGCTCATAAAGATGTTGTGGAACAAATGGAAAGAAGGTAAGAATTTTGAATTTTCTTTCTTTTGAAGCCATTTTTCTTAAATTTGAGGGTGCTAAGACCTTCAATTAGCTACATAAGAAATCTAGATGCTGCACTTATTATACGCAGTAGTGGAAGAGAGCAATGGTCCTTGAGGCCCCAGAAGTCATTAATACTTATGTAAGGGCTCAATCTTTTTTTCTCCCCAACAGATCAACTGTTTTATTTAGAATAATCACAGCTGAATTTCCTGAGTATATATCAACTGATGACACAGGAGAAGCAGCTCAAAAATGTCCTTGGATGAGCATGGGAAACTAGCCTAGAATTTAAAATTTGACCATGAATATTGAAAAATAGATGTTCTAAATGAGACTTACTGAGACTTTTATTTGTATGTAAAGAATGTCAAATGTGTTTAAATTTTTAGTATTCAAGAAAAGGATGAGAAATTAAAGACTGTAGAAGAACTACTTGAAACTGGTCTTATACAAGTGGCTAATAAAGAGGAAGAATTAAAGGTAAAATATATTTCACTATCTTATATAAAAGCTAGCTGTGATGAGACGATGAGACTTAATATGTTGTGCAAATGCTTTTCGTAGCTTATAAAATTTGTATTTTAGAATATTCAGAATGCCTTACAAAACTTGATTTTATTTGGTTTTTATTTCAGTGAAACTTAGATCTGTTGGAATAGCTTAAGTCATGAAATTGCTAATTTATTATCATGTAGAGTGTCAGTGGGATAAAAAGTGTGTAGAATGCAAAGTTCTTCTTTCTGAAAGTTATTGCCTGTTGAAATAGGAAGATTATTTTGAGAAATTTGAACTAAAGGTGGGATTTTAGTTATGTTTTGTGATATGTGTTGGTAGCCTTACCTAACTTAAGGTAGATTTAATGAAGAAAGGAAGCATCAAAATAAATATTTGAATAGAAAAAGAAATATGGCTTAGTGGTTGTAAGGTGGGTACTGTGGTATCATGGAATAAGGTATGGAAGTAGGTTAGAAGAACAATATGTAAAAAAGAAAGTTTCTATTTGAACTCCAGGAATGTGTACAAGATCAGGAAAAGAAATGTTGGTGATCCAGAAAGAAATGGTAAGATGTTATGGTATATGGGAACTGTCAAAGAAGCAGTTGAAAAATGAAAAAATAAAATAGAAGTGTAGGAAATAATTACTTGTATTGACATGATATGTTTAAAATGTTTTCTGATCTAATTTATTAAAAAGGTATTAAGAACAGAAAATTCATCCTTGAAAAATGAAGTTCAGAATTTAAAGGCTCAACAGACGTCTCAGGTAATACTTAAAATAGCTAAGGCATTGCAAATTTTACCTTGTATTTGAAGTATTAAAAAACTGTGTAGTATAGCGAGTAGATAGAGAAATTCAAGAAGACATGGGAAATCAAGTCCTGCTTCAGCTCTCCAAGTCTGTCAATTATTGATGAATTTCTTATCTGCTTTGCTGGAGCAAATTTTGTTCACAAGTGAATTATAGTTGTGGAATAGGTTCTCTTTGATTGTTTCTTCCCCATTATTATTCTATCCCTCCCTTCCTCCACCTCCCCCCCAAAAAAAGCATTTCAAAGAAGTAGTTTAGTTTAAATAAACCACTAAAATATTAGTTAATAGCAATCATAGTGAATTTTTGTACAAATAGTCTTTAGTACAAAATTGTCTTTTGTGACATGCTTTGGGAGGCTATAATTAGATACATTATTTTTAACCTATTGGTACTTTGGCTTTATTGGTAATTAACGATTATGATCATTTTATTGCATCAATACTCAAAAAACTTCTGTGGTTTCCTGTTGTTTACTAAATAAAGATTCAACTCCTTGGCCTGGCTATATTTGTATCCTGACTATATCCTGGCTTTGCATTTTGAGTTTAAACTACCTTTTCAGCTTATTTTTCATAATACTCATCTTTCTAAATTTTTTCCATCTACTGAATGGATCCTATACTTTCTGTTCCAGCTCTCTACAAGTTATTTTTTATATTCTTTTCTCATCCACTTCTTACCCTTAGTCTAAAGTCATTTTGCTTGTTATCTCCCTCAGTCATTCACAAAGTTTTTATCACCTATCCTGTGCATGGTACTATGTTAATTAAACATAATGAGTCAGTACCTGCCCTCAAAGAGTTTATATTCTATCTGGGTTGACAGTATGTGCATATAAAATAAAAAAGTAATAGATGAGAGAGGCATCTCATAAAACTTCATGTAGAAGGGAGTATTTGAGCTGAGTTTTGAAGAAAAGAAGAAATTCTAAGGTAGAGTTAAGGAGAGTTTTCATTCTAAGCATGGAATTTAACCAATGCAAAGTCATGGAGTTGGGAGGAAATATCTTGTGTGACTTAACAGCAAGAATACCAGTCTGATCACATTATAGAATCCAGGAAGTGAAGTAATATTGAATTAATGTTAATTAATGTGTAAAGGTTAATGTTGAAGGTTAAATGTTGTATTAATGTTAAGGTTAAAGTTAAAATAAGGTTGAAAAGGCTGCATTGCAAAGGACTTTTAAGTGTCAAACAGAAGTTTATATTTGAACCTTAAGGCAATAAAGGGTAATTTGAGTTTAAGAGAATAATGTAATTCTTTTTTTAAAAAATAAATTTTCAATATTTTATTTTCCAAATAAATGTAGATAGTTTGTTTTTGTAAGACAGTGCTGCAAATTTTTCTTCTTTCCCTTCCCTTCCCCTTCCCCAAGAAAGCAAGTAATCTGATATAGATTAAATACATGTAGTTCTTTTAAGCATGTTTGTGTATTTGTCAACATGATCATTCTGTTAGAAAAATCCCTTTAGCATCTACATGGAAGAAGAATTGGAGAGGAAGATATTGGAGACCAATTAGGAAGCTATTACAGTAGTCCAAGTGAAAGGTGATATGTAGATATGTAGGCTTGAACCAGAGTAGTAACTTTGTGAGTAGAAAGAAGGGGGCTGGTTTAATAGATATTGTAGTACTAGAAAAACTGAAACTTGATAGCTAATCAGATATGAAGTGTGAGGAGTTGAGAATAATGCTGAATTTGTGAACCTAAGTGACTGGAAGGATGACAGTGCTCCTAAAAGATAAGGGAAGTTTTGAAGAAGTGTGGGTTTTGAGAGAAAGAATTTTTTTTTTTTTTTTTTAGCTATTTTGAGTTTGATGCCTTGGAGACATGAGGTTTTTGTAATGTTTCTTGATTAGATAGAGGGAATAGGAGACTGGAATTCAAGAAACTAGAAGTCAGGGGTCATCTACAAAGAAATAACAAAACCATGATCTCTGATGAGGTTTTGTAGAGGATCTAGAGTGAGAAAGTGAAGGATAAAATCTTTCCTCGAGCACAGTCAAGTGAAAATATGTTATGAACTACAAAGGAGCTTGCAAAGGGATAGGAGAACAAAAAAGAGTGATAGCATGAATAAACCAAAAGGAAACTTTCTTGCATCTTCCAAAAGTTGGAAGTAATTCTTCCCTTCCATTCCCTCTGCCCCATATCATGGTGCTTTGGACTCTTATGTTTTTACTTGTGTACACACCCAAAGCTGTTTATTTTTTGTTTTAAATACTACATTTTTTAAAGTTATGTGTAACAACAATTTTTAACATTTTTAAATAACATTTTGAGTTTCAAATTCCTCCCTCCCACCCCCAATAGCTGCTAATACCTAGCCTGTAGTCATGGGTGTTTAAAAAGTTTGTAGCATTATTTGATCTACATGAAGTGAGATTAATTCAGGTACCTATTATTAGAAAATCTGAACATTCAATGGCAGTTATAACCTAGAGAATATCTGTGTAATCACATCAGAAGTTACTTCCTACTTCCTCTTCTACCCCCACTCTTTAGGTAAGATTAATTTGTGTCATCTTCTTATGTTACTTTTATATCGATAACCCTGGTATTTAAATAGTTAAAGAAACTTATGATAGACTGTGTTGTTGTGGCCAGAGCTCTCACTTGGATTTCAAAATTTACTTCCTGGGCCTTGTTGTAAATCCCTTTATGTCTTCAAGGTTCAGTTTCCTCATCTAATAAAATCTTTACAAGAATATTCATTTCATGATTCATTTTGTGTATTACAGATAGAATTGCTTCAAATAGAAGTTGGGGTATTTTTAATGGGAGTATTTCTTTATTTTTATTTATTACTCAGTCGTCATATAGGGGAAAACATGCCATATTTATCACTGTATCTTCTCCATTTCTAGGTATCTTTTGCAGCCATAGTTGAAGATCTTCAGAACATGTAAGTAATATTAATATGTGTTTTGGTTAATTAATATGTAATATAATTTGTATATACATATGTTCCTCAATGTTTTTCCTTCCCTTATTTTTCTTAAATCCACAAATATTTGAATAGTATTTGAATAGCTGCCACATGCAAAGTAACATGAAATTTGTAATGTCTCTTGATTAAATATACATATGCTTAAAAGTATATTCAAGTTTAACCTTGCTGTTAATGAAAATATATTTGTGTGAAGTCAGTGGCTAATGCTTTAAGTTTAATATTATTTTACATATATCCTATATTTGGTAGAATTATCAAACTTGGTTTGACACTAGAATTTTAAGTTATTCTTATTTCTAGAATAATAATATTCTTTGAAATCATCTGAGTTAAAGAGAAAACCACTTGAATGTTAGCTCTCACATATTCTCTAAAAGTTGTTGGTGCTGCTGGAGCATTAAGTTGTTCAAACTTTGACTCTCTTAAGAGAGTAGAATAGAAGAGTGTTCTTGCTCAGTAAACTAGGGTAGTGGTTCCCATTTAGTGGTTCAAGATGATGAGCTATAGGGTTTTAGTTAAAAATCTTTTAATAGCACTGTAAGCAGTATTATTTGTGTGCTAAATTTCCCTAGGGTTTCATAACACATCTTTGTTGTTCTTGAAAAAGGTATTCGAGGGATGAAAACCATTGGGAACCATTTCTCTAGGGCAATGTGTTTGTTATTATTATTCTTTTTTAAAGAGTTTTTGAAGCATCATCATCATTCTGGCCGTGATAATCTGCCTCTTCTTTTGGCCAGAACTGAAAAATATGGAGAGATGGATTTCTTCACTTTTTTCCCACTAGAAGGATTAACTGTCATGATTGTTGTAGATGTGCAGAAGAAATTTGGGCAGCTTATTAATGGGCAGCTTCTACTTGTGAATCCTGGGGAGGAGGGTGTGTGCATGTATGTATGTGTGTATGTTGGACTCAATACTCTGTTTCTTTTTTTTTTAAGAATCCATGAAAAAGATGGAAAGATAAAGTCTGCAGAACAGCTCATGGAAGCTGAACTTCTTAAAGTTGCTAACAAGGAGAAAACTGTTCAGGTATTAAGTAGGAGATAGTTGTTTTCCTAGTCTCAATTCACATCATTAACTTTCATTTGTTTGACCTTGCATTGTGTTTTATAATAGAAACTCAGTCCATTTTTGTCAACTTTTGTGTTTCCATTGTCCAATCTTGTCTGTTTTGTCATTGTAAAGGCTTTGAAACAGGAAATAGAGGCTCTGAAAGAAGAAGTAGGAAATATCCAGCTTGAAAAGGCTCAACAGGTAAAAATGCTCAGAGCCAGAGCATGATAGATTTTTAGGGTGGTGGTGATGATTTTTTTTTCTGCTACGCAAGAAAATTTAGTTTCATTAATATGTATAGGTCTTCTGACCACAATCATATGTTGAAGGATCATGAAAAGAATTCTTCTGCTTTGCTGTTAGTTTGTCACCTTTTAAAATTTAGGTAATTAAATTCATTTTTTCAGTATTTTGTTTACTTTCATATTTTTTCTTTTACAGACTATAGATGAATTTATAGATAATTTCACTTTGTGGTTCCCCTGCTTTTAAAAATACAACATAGTCATAACAAAGTTTGAGCTTCCTTTTTCTATAGACAAGTGGTGAAAGGTTATGAAAGAATTCTTGATTCCCTGCCTCCTTTAAGGAATTTATAATCTTAAGTAGGAAGAAAAAAAAAGAAATAGCAAACAAAAAGCAAAGCAATAGAATATCATTTAAAAATGTCAGTAATAGGGGCAGCTAGGTGGCGCAGTGAATAGAGCACCAGCCCTGAATTCTGGAGGACCCGAGTTCAAATCTGGTCTCATCACTTCCTAGCTGTGTGACCCTGGGCAAGTCACTTAACCCTAGCCTCAAGAAAAAATAAATGTCAGTAATGATCTAGGTCTCTGGAAATTGATGGGTTTTAATCTGGGATACCTTCATGGGAAGAAAATAATGGTATGATCGTGTTGAAGAGGATCCATGGAAAGGAGAGAAAAGAAGTTATTAATGACCTGTATGGCATGATAGGAGGGTGAGAAGATGCTAAGAGGGTTATTTTGGGTTATTTTGAGGGCAATATTAGGGGAGGAAAGTGTACTGTACAGGAAAGCGTCCTGAACTAAGGAGTCAGGTAACATTTTTATTAGTTTTAATTAATTGGTGAAATATTTGGACCAAATTATATTCTTTCTGCACCATGATCTTAAAATAAAGAATGATCTTGAGATTCGTTTCTAGGATTAGTAGTTTATAATTTTGTTGTTTGGCTTTGAGGTATAGATAGAGAACAATTCCAATATTAAGGAGGAGTATTAAAAATATCTTCTGTTTTTCACAGTTACCAAATTTTTGGAGTGAGTTGCTTTTATTACTGAGGATTGTGAGTTGTTTGTAGTCAGCTGCCTTCTTTAATTGTGATAATAGTTATTATTATAATACTGGTTTTGGGAAGGAGAAAGCGCGCCTGCTTAGGGATGAATTGTTCAAAGTGTTCCATCCAAAAAGGAACCTCAAGTAAAAACCTCAAGTAAATTGTTTTGGAATGGAAAATATGAAGAACAACAATATGAAATAAAACTGGAAAACTAGGTGGGGGTTAAATTGTCGTCCAGTCACAGTTATAGCTTAGTAATATACTAGATATATTAAATCCATTAATGATTTGCCCTGGTTTTGAATTCTTTTCTTTTTTTAAAGGTATTAGTTGCTTCTCAAATTCAAGAACTTCAAAATTTGTAAGTATCACTTTCTTAATTTTCATTGTGTGTGTTCTCAAAATAGATATTGCTATGTTGAAAATTTCTAGTGGGTTTACAATACCTGGCTGATTAAACTTTTATAGGTGCATGACCCACTTTAAATTTGATATTTAAGAGATATTTTGTATGACAAATTGTTGTCTTTGATTTTTTTGTTTTTTTGTTTGGCATTCAAGCTGAACCACATTTTTATATGTGGTTCATATAAGTAACCTATAGGAAACAAATTCTGTGCTTCATTTTCACTTATTATAATAGGATTACCAATCCTGATAGTGATTTTATTTTTAATGCAACATTTTCCTTTTAGATCTGGGTGGAAGCTTATTGGTGAAACCAGACTATCTTATTTTTTTTTGTCAAGCTATATCGTATATTGTAACTATTACTTCTTTAAAATGCAGAGTTAAAAAAAAACACTCTTATTTTAAAATACAGTATTGGTCTACATCCAACAAATAAGTATCTACTAAGACATGTAATACATTGTCTGTAGACTTCAAGTGTACATAGACAAAAATAAAACTGTTTCTAACCTTAAACTTATGATTTGTTATGTGGGGGAGTGGAAGAAGAGATGTAATACAGTTTGTTCATTAGTAAATACAAGTTATATATGAAGTAACTTTCTGTGGAAAAGGATGCTTATATTTGTAATGATCAGAAAAAAAGCCTCAGCTGGCAACTGAGCTGTCCTTTGAAAAAAGCCAAACCTCAGAGGCAGAAGTAAGGAGACTGTTCTAGACATCTGAGGGGCTGGGACATGGAGGACCCTTTTGGAAAGACAGAAACAGTAACTAAAATGTCTTGTGTATGGAATATCAAGTAAATTGTTTTGGAATGGAAAATATGAAGAACAACAATATGAAATAAAACTGGAAAATTAGGTGGGGACTAAATTGTCGTCCAGGTAAAAGGTGATGAGAACCTGTATAGAGTGGACCCAGTATGAATAGTGAGAAAGATGGATATGAGATATTGTAGAGATATAATTGATGAGACATAACAAATTGGATGTGGCAGTTGAGAGAGATTGTGGGCTTGATTGCCTGAAAGAATAGCACATCCTTCATCAATAGAAGTAGAAGTTTTTTTGGGAAATGAAAGCTACTTTTTGGACATATTAGTTTGAAATTCTTTTATTACATCCTGGGGAGAAATGTCCAAAAGTCAGTTGATAATACAAGACTGGAGTTTAAGAGAGAGAATAGGACTGGATAAACAATGCAAAATAACTAGATAAAAATTTTTAATATTTCTTTAGAATAAAATAAAATGTTATCTTCATTTTTGTTCTGTTTTCCTTTGCCATCACCATTTTCATTATTTTCTTTCTATTTAGAATGTGAAAAATAAACTGTACTGAGATTTGAGGGGAAAAGGCATGGCTTTCATTTGGATATATATATTATCTCTAACATACCTAATTAGTAACACTTTTATAAATAAAATCTCAAATTTAAATTTTATTTTGAAACATTTTTGAATGAGAAAACACTGGGAAAAATATTACTAAGTCCTTGGAATACAAATTGATTTTTAAAAAACCAAACACGTTTCAACATTTTATCTGTAGTTCTTGTCAATTTGTTATACAGATTGAAAGGGAAAGAAGAACAGGAGAATACCTTGAAGGCTGTATTAGAAGAGAAAGAAAAAGATCTTGTTAACCAAGGAAATTTGTTACAGGTGAGAAATTTCAAAATAAATACACTATACACATTCTGGGGCATGAATAAGAATTCTTCATTCCAGTCTTACTTTGAAGCCTCATTGTGCTATAAAAGTGCCCCCCTGATGGCTATGGGACACAGGTCTGCAGGTTTCTTACCAGTATAGAAAGAGTTCAAGTGTGGAATTGGGGACATTTGAATAAAAATGAGCTCAGCTAAGTTCCAGAATCTTCACCATCCTATCATGAATTCTTAGCTATATTAAATCAAGAAGAAAATCTATTAAGATTTTTGATGGTTTACTATCTGCATCTGTAGAGGACACTGATCTAATTGTAGATATATTGAAATTGAAGAATCAAAATACCAGCTAAATTTATCTTTACTCTTATATCTAAGGACCTTCAAAATGAAAATGCAGCTTTAAAGGCACATGTTCAGGAAATAGCACAACAGAAATTACAGCAGGTATGTCATGAATTACACTTGGGGATTGTGTATGGATTTAATTAATTTGTTGAATTGGATAACAAAATGGCAAATGTCTCTTGCTTAACTTTATTTTTAGGTAAATTGTGTTCTGTTCAGTGAAACTTTCTGTTTACAGAAAACTTTTTTGTTTTGTTTTAGCCACCAAAAAATTTAAAGCCAGATATTTGGCCAGTTATTATAATTTTCTCAACTCTTATAACTGAATGAATCTATTCATAAATTTTGTACTTTTATCTTTATTTATCTTGCCTTGAACAGTTTTAATCTGTCAATGGCCTTATATCCTTCTGGGAAGGGAGAATTATTCATCTTAAATTCAGAAATTAAATGAGATATCTCTTTTTTTTGTAATATGTCATGGAGGATGTTGAAAAGTAAGTCTATATTCACTTTGAACTTTATGAAGGTAAATTGTATTTTATTTGAGTATATAGTATTTTTCCAATAAATAATTAATTTTTGATGTGATACAAAAATATGAATTTTTTTCTTAGGCATCTTCAGAATCACAAATTCAGGAACTTGAGAATATGTGAGTATTTATTTAGCAATAGGCATGTATAGCCAGTACCTTTAAATGCATTTTTTAACTTCTCTTGAGTTTGTCTATAAATAAAAAATGTGATTTTTTTTTTTTTTTTTTTCAAAACCAAAAATTTTGACTTTTAGTCATTCAAGTTGTTATCCAAGGGCAAGTGAGCACAGTAAGATTCATTGTAAAGCAGATAGATGGATTGTTTATGAATATCTAGAGGCATTTCTCCCTTTTCTTTCTTTTTCTTATATGGTTCTCTGCATGCTTAGCACAGTTTTAAAAATGTAAATGAGTAAATAAAATATTAAATCCTTACTATGTGCAAAACATTCTTCTAAGTGCTGAGGATTGAAATAAAAAAGTAAGATAGTTCCTGCTCTCAAGAAGCCCATCTTCTAACAATTGTACATGTAAGATTTCCTTTGCAAGTCAGATGGAAATCATGGTTCTTAGAGCACAATGGCAGTATAGATGATAAATGACTCTTTTCTAATATAATTTTCAATAAGAAAATAATTATCAGTTTCTGAAGTTGAACCATTTGACGTTGGCAACAAGAACTTTCTTTTGGGGTGTCTTCAAGGAGATGGTGATTAAATTCTACTGAGTCTTATTGAAGTAAGATTCAGTAAAGCTGAATGAATTCAGCTTTAATAAAATCTTTTTACTTTAATTGTCAGATATCTGAAGGACATTAAATAACATTTTATTAATTGATGCATTATTTATGAGTGCTTATATTGCTTATATATGCAAATGTGTATTTATGTATATAACTTTTTATAGTATGATTTGAAACAGTGGTTGCTATTGTTCAGAACAATTATGATTGAGAAGTCCTTTTTAATTAAAATTAGTTGTTATCATTATTTTTATAAGTATTAAGCATCAAATAAACAGTAGCAACAATTACAAAACATAGTTTGAGTGATCTAGGATAATGAAATGTAAATTTAAACTAAAGAAGGTAGCTGTAGGACAAGTTTGAGGGGTATTCAATGTGTTTATGAAAGGAAAGCTGCAGGTATTTTTTATGTTGTGCCTATTTTAGATTAAGACATATATATATATACATACATATATTTGTGTGTGTGTGTGTGTGTGATAGATGAATTTAAGGATTAAAATTTTTTTTTTCTTCTAGCTTAAAGGCAAAGGAAGATCAAATGAAGTTAATGGAAACTATTTTAAAAGAAAAAGAGAGAGATCTTTGTTGCAAAGGGAAACTACTACAGGTAAATAGATAGGTGATTGGGTTAGTGAATTTCTATTTATGTGGAATTTAATATAAATCAACAAGTGGTTTATTGTCTCAATTTTAATAGGATGTGCAAGATGAAAATAAACTGTTTAAATCTCAACTTGAGGCACTTCAACAGCAGAACTACCAACAGGTACTGTCATATCTTAATTTTTTTAGTTTTATATAATCTTTAAGCTGGAAACCTAGTCATTTCCAAATTTTATGAAGTGATAGCCCATTTTTATTTTTAAAATTTATTTTATTTCTCACATGCATTTTCTGAAATCATTAATAAAAGCAATTTTCCTAGTGTTTAATCAGATAAAATAAAGTTAGCGCAATTTTTGTAACACAGATGTCAGTCTTATAAAAATAAATGTAAATTGTGGCCATACTATACCCAGGTGTACACTCATGGTGTTATAGACTTAGAGTAGAAGAGACCTGCAAGGTTTATCTAGTCCACTCTCCTCATTTTACATTTGAGGAAATTGAGGCAAGGAGATGATGAGACTTGCCCAACGTTGGCAGGTAGAGCAGAGTCAATGTTGAAGTTTTGGTCCTTTGGCTTCAGTCTCAGCACTCCTTCCATTGTCCACAATGCCCTTCAAAGATAAACAAGAAAATACACTAGTGCCTTGTAAACTCAACAGATGTATAAACTTCTGTGAGGAAACCTGTGAGATACTTGGGACCCAAGGGTTGGAGAATGGCATGGGATTATTGTCCCACTTCTTATTGGTAGGCTTAAATAGAGCTTCAGCAGTACCTGGCTATGGGAACACTCCAAGGATATATGAGAGGGTAGCACATGCTATACTGGCGTTGGAGGGGGCCAAAGAGCTTTATCACCACAGTGTATGACTGCTACACTGTTACTTTGGGGCTGCACTATACTCCATTTATAGAGAAATTAGTAAGTGGCTGAGGGAGGGGAAGTGACTTATACCTTGGCACAGAGCCTTAGAAGACATTCTTCAGAGCTTTCATGAAAACTTAGCTCCTAGCTCCAAGTCTATGACTTCTTCAGTTATACCCTGATTCTGGAAGCTAGTTCTTTGTACAAAGTAGTTTAATAACATTGAAAATTTGGAGGTTTTCATGGCAGTGGCTCTCATACTTGTCTCATTCCTTCTCAACTTCCTTTGCTAGTTTATCATGCACATTATATTTTGGGCAGACCCTTAGGCTCTGTTCTGAACCCTCTTGTTTTCTTAATTGATTCTTTAGTATAAATTATATAATTAGTATAAAATTCTTTAGTATAATTTAGTATAATTGGCTCCAGTAGATTTGAATAACTTCTCTCCCCCCCCCCCCCAGGCTGGGGTTAAGTGACTTGCCCAGGGTCACACAGCTAGGAAGTGTTAAGTGTCTGAGATCAGATTTGAACTCAGGTCCTCCTGAATTCAGGGCTGGTGCTCTATCCACTGCGCCACCTAGCTGCCCCTGAATAACATTTTAATATAGATTATTCTCTAATTTTATTCTTTCCACAAGTTAGTTATTGGCAGTTTCAGAACTTTACTGTCCTTTAGTTATCTCCAAAGCAGCATGCCCAAAAGAAAATTTATTATTTTCTTCAGTATATATAATTTATTATATTTCCCCCCAGACTTCAGGTTTGAAATTTTTGGTTCATCCATTTCCTTCTTTATTTTTTCTTACCCCACATATTCTATCTGTTGAAAAGACTTTTTGATTCTAATTCTACATCTTTTCTCTTAACTCTTCCTTTTCTCTACTTGTAAGTAGAGTAAGTAACTTCCACCCTAATTCAGGTCTTCAACACCCCTGAGTCAGTGGATCACTGTCCAATTTCTTCATTCATTCATATAGACACCCTGTCTACCAAATCAGATCAAAATTCCCTTCTACTTTAGGTAGTTTTCCTTCACCATTAAATAATTCATAACCTTGTGGCCAACATTCTTATACTTTTAGCTTTTTCTTGGCATTTAATATTCTATCATTGGTATAGATGGTTGTTATATGTTGTTACCATAAGTTTAGGTTGTAAACTTCATTTTTAAAACAAATGATGTAGAAGAAACAAGTGAGGGAGGAAGATGAGTTTTAATTTTATCTTGGAGTGAGAAATCTCTTCCTCTTACTTTGACCATAGAAACATGCTGGTATTAAGATTCTAAGAATCTTAATATTGTATTAATATTTATATTATATAATATTAATATTGTATCTTAATATTTGTATTTGGAAATACAAATGAATTGCATGTGTGACACTTTTGTAAAATATGAGATGCTAAATATCATCCAGAAAACATTGTTTTTAAAATAAAATTTAAAACTATTTTGTAGATATCTTCTGTACCCCCACATGAAGAATTGTTAAAAATGTAAGTAAAAATTTTTACTATTTGGTGTTTCCCTCATTCAATGTTTTTATGCTCTTTTGTGCTACAGGGTTCCGAGATACTCAGTTCTGTGCATTTTGCAAACCTATTATATAAAATAATATTCTCTTCTTTCACTTCCTTGTATTCTATGGATGCACTGAACTACCAGCACTAGAATGTATTTCTGGCTACTGAAGGGGAACAGTGGTAGTTGATTTCCTCAAATTTTCTGTTTGTATTTTTGAATCATATTTTTATACATTATTTCTTTTTTGATCTTATTTTTATTGGTATATTTTGTTTTTTACATTATCTTCATTTCTAATATGTTCTTATCCTCTTCCTACCTAATGATCCATCCCTTGTAACAATGGCTAACAAAAAAAGTGAAAGAAAAAGCACTTCAGTAAAATCAACACATTATTTTTATCTGGAAGTTTATCTAGTTTTATTTATTTATCAATAATATGTTCAGTTTTTTAGCATTTACAGTCCTTCAAACCAAACAACAAAGCCATTCTTTGAAGACAAATTTGAAAATACTGGCCATCCATCTAAATCTATTCTAATATCTAATTATCCCTTTTCTATTCCTGTGTTTACTTAGGATGAATTGTATAAATCATCAATCTGAGCTAGATTCTGGGTTTTACTATCTTTTTTGGCTTATGTCATTTGGAAAGGGAGAGGTAATTAAATGTTTTGGCTTAGTTGGCCTTTCCTGGAAGCAATTTCAGTTTCCTTTTTCTTTTAGTTTTTATATGGCTACATTCAATTTCTCTTTTTTTAAATTGAATGAGCAGCTCAGTTTATATCAAATAAGGTAATATATCTACCTGACTATTGTGTCAAAGTTAAATAAATAGAAATTATTTTAAAAGATTAAAAATTATTTTAAAAGTTAAAATACAATTTTTTTCCCTTTAAATGAATGTTATGGGAGTTTAGAAATTAAAATTGGGAATAATAATCCACAGAGGGAATAAATAATTTTCCAGAAATTAACCAAAAATTGACTAAGGTTTTAGCATGAGGAAAGAGTTAGTTGTATTTTTGGCCTTCCCTCTAACTAATAATTTTTTTTCAGTGTAAATTAACTAAGATTGGAACATATATACACAGTCTCCTTTTTCTTTGTCCTTGTTATTGTCTTCCTTCTTGCATTGTTCTTTAGTAAAATGTAGAAGATGGATTATAAGAAATTGAATTTGACTAAGAAAAAATGTGGGGCATATAAAAATATGAAAGAAAAAGAGATAAGTTAGTGTCATACTACTTTTCAGCATAAAGTTTTCAGAAAAAAGAGGATTTCCATTTTCAAATTAGGCTGCAAATAATTTTAATTCATATCTTTGAAAATATATGCTTTCTATTACTACTACAACCATCATCTGACATTTATATAGTGCTTTGAGGTTTGCAAAGTATGACGCCACTTTTATTATCACTCTTCCCATCTCACCTTCTTACACCCTAACCACTTTGAAGTTAATACTGTTAATTCCATTTTATATACTAAGATACCCAGGCTGAGGGGTGGAGTGACTGAATCATTGATCATGTAGCAGTAAATGGCAGAAGTATTATTTGAATTTCTTTTCCTAACTCCAGACCCAGTATTAATTACATTTAGCTTAAATGAAAATGGCATCAGTCACAATTACCTCATCAGATCTCTGGATAGGGGATTTTCATCTCAACATAAGCAGCAAATTTTTGGCACTTGAAAAATTGTAAAAATTTCCTTTAATCCATGTTTACAAATTAGTTTAATTTTAAGGCAGGCTTATTTTTTAATAATGTGGTGCTGGTTGTTTAAGATGTTTACTGGTGAACTGTTTGAGAGTATGTATGCTGCTTTTCATTTGGTCATTTACTCATTACTGTTTAGGATTTCAGTGAAAGAAAAAGAAGTTACTGGTCTTCATGGTGAACTAGATGCCCTGAAAAATGCAGTTGAACAACAAAGAAAGAAAAATAATGTAAGTACGTGTCTTTTTAAAGAAGTTTTTTCTGTACTTCAGTTCTGAAGTACCTTTATTTATTTATTTTTAAGTCAGGTCTCTAACAGATAGCTTTTGGGTATATGAAAATTTTTTCTATGACCATTTCATTTTGCAGGATAATGAATTTGCTTTGGGAAAAAAACTTAATAGTCAATATAAATTCAAAGGAATTTATAAACTGCAGTTATAATTTACATTGTCAAAGCTTTTCATTTGATTGAACTGGTTTTTTGACACTAAAAAAAATTATAGAAAGCTAGGGTCCATCTTATAGAACTAACATTTTTAAGTGAGAGAAATGGAAGGCCCAGTTGCCAGTTGGTGAAGTTTGCTAATTGAGTTGTAAATGGAAATAACAGGAGCATTGTTTAAGCTTACTATTTGTTTGGAGAGTGAAGGAGGTGATACTTTTTGGAATTGTAGCCAAGTTTTAACTACTTCTAATGTAGTCAGTTAAGTAAGTGAATTCTAAATAATTTAATGATTATTCAGGCTACCTAATCCGAAGACCAATGTAACTAGAAGTCAAGGTGTTTTTAATTGCAAACGGATAATTGCTAGTATTAAATAGGAAGGAAAACATCTTAAAACTGTTAGGTAATTGTTATAACCAGTGATGTATATGTTTTCAAATGCAGCTTTAGTGTGTAAAATGTTTGCTATATGCTTCAAGTAACATTTTCCCCGACATTCTGGGTTTGTCAGAATTAGGACTATGAAATGCCCTTTGTGGATGCTTGTAACAACTCTAATGGGAATGCATATCCCCAATACTTAAGGGGGAGCTTACCAAATTGCTGTACTTTGACATTTCATTTAATTGTTTTGGTTCTTAATGGATTGTGGGAAGTAACAATTCATATAGAACCAATATTGTATTAAGACCACTGTTTGGATTTACAATCTTCAAGTAATAACTAATAATACAAATAATAATATATTTGCTAATATGCTGTTAAATTAAATCCTGAGAAAGCTAGATTTCCAGCTACCAGTACTTGTTCTGCAGAAAGAAGAAATTGTTTTGTGGTCTGTAAACTTGACTTCAGTTACCTAGTTTAGACAATTCATATCAAGGTGTTTTGTGGAGTATGTATTGATTGACCCTGCCATTAAAGGTGTAGGTATGTGGTTTTTTTCCCCAGAAGAGTTGGAATATCTTTTTAAGTTAAGGGAAAAATCTATAGGAAAATTCAGTTGGAATTAATAAGTACTTTCTGTTATTGATATTGGACTTTGATTTTGGTAACTGTAAACCATGTAAACTTTTGATATGCTGCTGTATTTTAGTCTGTTTATTAATTCTTTGCAGTTCATCATGCCTAAAATTCTGTTTATCTTGTATGTGCTTTACTTTTTAATGCTTTCTTTTTCTGTCTCACAAGTAAAGTCAAAATACTGAACTATATTGTAATAACACTCTTAAGACTACTATATTAGGTATCTATTCAAAACACATGAGATGACTGTCATTTTTCTCTCCATTTTAATGCTTTAAACATCACATTTATGGGTTTTCTTTTGTTGCTGTATTTCCCTCAACAAAATAATTTTGCAGTAACCAGCAAGTAAATGCAAATTACTGAATGTAATGCAAAATATTGACAAAATTAAAGACAAAAAGATACTTTTAATATTGGCTGAACTGAAATAATTCTTTCTAAAAATAATTAGGACCTTCGGGAGAAAAACTGGAAAGCAATGGAAGCATTGGCATCAACTGAAAAAATGCTGCAGGACAAAGTGAACAAGACTGCCAAGGTTGTAATGCTAACTCTTAAAAAACAATGAGTTGAACAGAAACAATCTGCAGCCTATCTTTACCCCCCCCCAAAAAAAATATATATATATATATCAAACTAGTGCATTTAACTTTTACTGCAATTTCAATACAAATTATTGATGAACATCCATATACATTCACCTGCTTCTATCTGTCTATTTGTTAAGCTTTTTTCTTTAATTTCTGGGCATGCTGATTTATTTGTTCACTTAATTGTTTTAAGCTTTGGTGATATGTACTCTTGCTTGAAGTAACTGAGAACAGAGACCTGATTTGTGATTCTTTAGTGGCTATGTGGTTTGTTTAGTGAGTTTATTCTGTTGGCCTAAGGGATATGTGTGCTTGGCTTTTAAAGAAGATTTCTATAGTTGGAATTAATACAACTTTAAATCAAAATATCGTTATTTAAAATTATTTGGCAGTAATGAATGTTCCATCTCTCTGCTTGTGAATATTAGGGTACAGGTCTTGAGCACAGGGTAGCACTCAGGATTCCTGAAAATTTTTTGGTATTGTTACTTGAAGCGATTAATTTAGCATATACAAATTTGTCTCAACAATAGCGATTGAAAAATAGTTATATTTAATCATGTGCAGTTTCTGGTGGAAAAATATCTAACTTATAAAATTTTAAATGTAAATCTTAAATGTTTGATAAAAAAAGGATAACTACCTTAAACTATTGTGAATGGTGTATACTCTTGATTTGAATGACACCTTTTCTTTATCTGTGTTTTGGCTCAGAGGATAGGCAATATCTCAAATTTTACACACACATAGACATACACACATACATACATATACATATCCTTTACCAGGTAACAAAAGTAATACTTTCATTTTGCAGATGGGGAAGTTGAGGCTCATAGGTTGTGACTTGCCCATAATTATATGGCTAGTCAATAGATGAACCCTAGTATTTTAATTTTTGTACTTTTCACCATACATTTTTTCATTATATACAATTTCCAATCTTTTTAGTATATTCCAGCAATCCAGGGAAATAGTGCTATTAAGCAGCCAATGTTACAAACAAGTTTGTTTCTTTATATCCTTTTAGGTCTGATCTGAACTACACTTTTTACATTTTACAGATGTCTTCTTGAAAAATGACATGGGAATTGTCATAAATTAAATAATTTAAAACATATTTCAGAAACCAACTTTTAATTTTAATTTTAAGGGAATTCTGCATTAGGGAAAGAAACCTTTTTGTAAAGGGTTTTGTAAAAATCACTCCCCGTTTCTGTTTGGATTTTTAAAAATGTATTAGGCCTGCCTAAAGAGAAGTTCTTTGTATTTGTGCAGACTTCAAGCTAGTAGTTATCTTTATGATCTGTTTCTAGATCACAGTCTAAAATGTAGATTTAAAAATGTTTTTGAAATCATGCCAATTCTAGTAAAATTCTCTTGAGTTCCATGCAATTGTTAGAAAAGTTTGGATGAACTCTATAAAATTTGACAATTAACTGTTTTGAAAAGAGAAGGCTATTTTCTCAGCCTGGTTCAAATGTGCTTTTACACAGTTTTTCATCTGATTGAATAAAATTATAGATATATTTTTAGATTAGATAATCTTTTTATTAAATTAAACAAATAGAATGTAGTTAAAACAATAATTTTGACAAATCATAGTTTGCAAAGTATAATATTCATTATACCCATTTGTCATGAATGCTAAAATATTTTGTCTATATTATTTGCATAGCATTATGAAATAATCATTTCCTTTTTGAATCTTCTCTAACTCCCTACCTTCTTAAAAATATGGTATTTATCAAATTATAGCATTCCAAATTTCTTGCTTTCTTGTTCAAGCTAGATTAAATAAATTAAATTCATGTTGAAGCTGGGTTTATGAAATACACACCTAAAAATTTGAATCTGTACCACTGTACTTATTTAGCCCATTAATTGTGAGCTGTGTGCACATTGTTGTTTCTAGTCCATTTGTTTGTTTGCCTGACTTGTGCATTCCTCAGATGAAAAAGCCAGGGGGCTGGTTGGCATGAATACTTTTCAAGCCAAAAATAGCAAGGTTTTAAGTACTATTTCATCCTATTAGATGTTATTATTATACTTAGCATTACTTTATTATTGTCATTGAAAAAAGGACTCATTGTCCTTGTTTTACATGATATAACATATGTGGCTTTGATATCCCAGGTGCCTTCACCATTTATAGTTTTTTTAAAACTAATTTGGAATTAGTTTAATATCTTGACTGAAAGTATTTCTTAATACTATTTGAAAATAAAACTTTAAACTAAATGACTTTCTTATAAAAAAAAAAGTTTACATCTATACTATCTCATGTTATATCAGTGTATATGTATGTGTATGTCTGTATGCTTTAGGAGAGACAACAACAATTGGAAGCTGTTGAGACCCAAGCTAAAGAAATTCTGAAAAAAATGTTTCCTGGAATTTCTGTTCCTTGTAATTTGGTAAGTTCCTATTCTATATTTCACATATCTCTGATGATTTTTTTTAAGAGCAATTGAGATCCTAATAGTTAACATGATAGCCTTGCTTTTGAAAGAAAAGGTAATTCTGTATTCCTTGTTATAGATCTTAGATACATTTTGTCAAACAGAAACAAAACTTTATTCTAGAGTTTATTTACAAGTCACAAAATTTTCTATTATAAACTTATGCTTTCTGTATATGAAGAGTTTATTAAGTTGCTGCAGACATTATAGGGAAAGGAATAATGCCTTTTTTTTTTTTCATGAGGGACTATTTAAAATGCAACTTTTTATTAAGTGATGCTTATTTCTTAGTCATTGGACTCTATTTTAAAATAAAACATATTGGGCAATCCTAATTAGGTTCTTGCTTATAAGCCTTCCTTACAAGGTAGTTGTGAGGAACAAATAAGAAATATATATAAAGTACCTTTCAAAAGGTTAAAGAATTATGTACATGCCAATTATTGTGAGGTGCTTGAAACCTCAGATTTGTGTATCACATCTCTGCAGTATCTTTGACATCTGATCCTTCCACTCATTCCTGTAGTTACCACTTTAATGGAAACTTTTAGTACCCTCCTTTGAATTTATTCAGTAATTTTCCTGATTTCTTTTTTGTATTTCATCCTTCACACTGCTACCAGATTAATCTTCCAATTATGTAGATCTATTCATATCATTCTACTGTCCAAAAGCTTTTAATTAGTTCCACATGCTAAATGAATTCAGATTTACTTAACAAACATTTAATAAATACTTGTTGCATGCTCAGCATTGGGACTATTGAGATAAAAACAACCAGTCCTTGACCTGAAGTGGTTTGCTTTCTATTGGAGGAATCTACTGAGTATATAAGATAGATAAATATAAGATAAATTGAGAGGGGAAATGATATTTTATCAAAAATGATCAGAAAAATCTTCCTATAAAAGGCAACACTCAAGTTAAACTTCAAAAAAAGTTAGGGATTCCAAGAAGTAGAGCTATTCAAAAAAGGTGTATTTCAAACATGGCAGGTAACCTACCCAAAATATACAGAGGCAGGAGATAAAAGTCAGTGCTTTACCTAATAGGTCAGTTTGTTTGGAATATAGAAAATTTAAAGAGAAATAATCTGTGCAGTCTGAAAAGGTAGATAGGAGGTCAAGTTGTTGAGCCCAGGCTAAAGAGTCCCTAGTTTATCTCAGAGGCAGTATGAAACGTTAAGATATTTTAAAGGCAAGTGATGTGATCATTTGTGTGCATAAATTTGCCAGCTTTGTAAAAAGAGATTGCAGAGAAAAGACTTCCTGGAAGTAGGGAAACCATTTAGAAAACTATTGCAATAGTACACATGAGTAGCAGTAATGACCTCAGCTAGAACAATGGATGAATGTGTGAGATGATGCAGAGGTAGAATCAATAAGATTTGGCAATAGATTGTATATGAAGGTTGAAGGAAAAGGAAGAAAGAAAAATGAGTGAGGTTGTGACCCTAGGTGACTAATGATAATGTAAACAAAAGCATTAGACTACTTTTAAAGTGAACAGACATAAGTTTGTATTATATGCTAGGTGCTAAAGATGCTGAGCTAGAACATGACTCCTCAAGGAACTATTCTTTTGGGAGAATACAACATGTATACAAATAAGTAAGTTTACAATATATGCAAAGGACCTTCCTCTCAATGAGGGCATAAGTCTGATTCAAAAGACCCATATAATAAAAGAACAAGAATTCCTTATGTTATAATATAATGACATAGGAAAATGATATAGGGACAGTGAAGGGAGGGAGATGAGCCTGATACAGATAGAGGTCAGGAAAAGACCTTCATTTTGCAAAAGCACTGGGAATTTGTTTTTGCTTCCCTTAATACCTAGCATAATATTTTGGAATAAAGGGCTTAATAATGTTTTGTTGTATGTATCTTTTAAGGAGGAATTATAAAAATTATATTGGTTTATATATTACAACCACAAGTATTTAATAACATACAAGATACTAGTATAAGCATAATTTTCTACATGTTTTATTGGCTTAATAGCAAAAAATAATTGTGTAAAAGAATTGTTGGAAATTTTTTCTGTGAATGTAATTTAACTAAACTAACTGATTTCTGAGTTAGCTATTTACTTATGGTAGCAATTAAAGCAATGAAAAAAAACTTTTTTTTCCCCAAATGCTAAGCATTTGTCTAAGCAAATGGCAACTTAGTTGAACTGATAGAGAAAATACTGATTAGGTTCAGCTGGTAAGTTTATGGTATGCTCTTCAATATTTTACTTACTATTTTAACATTATGAACCTCACAGTGAAATAAAGAATTTTTATAATGAATGATAGCTAATTTTTTTATTGCTCATTTTTACAAGAGAAAGTGAATTTTGGCCTTTTGGTTCAAATAATAATAATAATAATATAAATAAGAGCCCACTTACATGCATATTTTAAAAGGCCATTGGCCAGTATAACAGCCTTTTCTCAAACCTCATTCTTTTGAACTCTTTGTGGCAGCTTTTGATACTGTTGATCACTCTTTTCTCTTGGAATGTTCTCTCTCTCTCTCTTTCTCTCTTTGTCTTTCTCTTTCTCTTTTTAGGGTTTTATGACTTTTTTCTCTTTTGATTTTTCTTCTACCTGATCAGTTGTTGGTGGTCTTTTGTTAGATCTTCATCTGCCACTTCCACTAATTGAGTGTTCTGAAGATCCTTTTCTGAGTTCTCTTTTCCCTCCATGATTGGTTCATGATCTTTTTAGCTCTTGTGAATTCAATTATTATCTCTAAGCTGATTATTCTTAAATGTAGGTATCTACCCCTAATCTCCCACTATTCACTAATTATCTTTTGGATCTCTTCCTCTGAGTATTGTTTAGGTAACTCAGACTTACTCTTTTTTTTTTTCCCCCCTTAAACTCTCTGCTGTTCTCAACTTTCCTGTTTCTGTCAAGGGTACCACCATCCTCCCAGTCAAACAGTTTAGCCTAATACCTGGCATGTGTTAAGTATTTAATTCAGTACTTAATTGACTGATTTGAGGGTAGGTGGGGGTGTGGAAGAAATATTTATTAAGTGCCAATTAAATGCCAGGCACTGTGCTAAGGGTTTTACATATATAATCTTATTTAATACTCACAACAACCTGAAAGGTAGGTGTTATTATTATTATCCTCCTTTGAGGATAGCTTGAGGAAGCTGAGGCAGATAGCTGTTAAGTATCTGAGGCTGGATTTGAATTCAGGTCTTTCTGATTCCAGGCCCAGTGCTCTATCTACTGCACCACCTAGCTGCTATTGGGGCAAGAACTCACTATTCGACAAAAACTGTTGGGAAAACTGGAAAGCAGTCTGGCAGAAACTAGGTATAGACCAACATCTCATATCATATACCTAGACAAACTTCAGAAGGGTACATGTTTTAAGCATAAAAGGGTGACATCATAAACAAATTGGAGGAGAAAGGAAGAAATTACTGGTTAGATCTTTAGATAGGGTGAAAATTCATGACCAGATAATAGTTCACAGGAGGTATAATGGACAATTTTGATTATATAAAAGTAAACAGTTTTTGCATTAAAACAAAACCCAACTCAACTAAAATTAGAAGCAATAAATTGGGGGTGGGGGAATTATTTGCACTATGATTCTCCCATAAAGATCTCATTTCTAAGATACATGTGCAGTTTATTCAAATTTTTAATAACGAGCAATTTCTCAGTTGATAAAGGCTCAAAAGTATGAATATGCAGGTTTCAGAGGAAGAAATCCAAACTATCAATAATAACCATATGAAAAAATTTAAAGAATTTATAATACAGATTTTTTTTCTTCGTTTAAACATCAGCTTTTTAAAACATGGGATTTGAAAATGCATCAATATTTGCATCATTTTTTGTTCTGGTTAGTTGCGTAAATTGGTACATTTAGAGGCAATGTGGGGTAGTTGAGTTGGTGTCAGAAAGACTTGCATTTGATTCTGGCATTGCTATTTAATTCTGTATACTCTGAGGTAAATAACTTAAACTTAACATTGCCTATCTCATCTCTAAAGTGAGATATTTGAACCAGGTAATTTTTAATTGATGTTATCTTTTGTTTAATAATTGCTTTAATTCACAAATATATCCCTCCCTGACTTTCTGCCAATCAAGCCATTCCTTATAAGAAAGAAGGGCAATTTAGCAACAAAACTATCTCCCTCCCATGATCTTTCTTCCCAACCTTCTCTTTGCCACCTACTTCTACAAGTGAGGGAGAAAAAAGGTTCATTTTTGTACTATTTCATTTCATGAACTTTAGTATTAAGTTCGGTAATTTTAAGTAGATAGCAGCCTTTAGTTTTGTTTTTTCTTCATTCTTTCCACTTAACATTTTTACAGTTATGTACATTCTGAGGTCTTTTTATTTCACTTTGCCAAAGTTAGTATATCTTTCCATGTTTCTTTTGACTTTATATTATATTTATTGTTTCTTATTGAACAATAATACTCCATTATGTTCATTTATTGAACCATTCTGAAATCAGTGAATATCTATAATGACTATCAGTTCTTTGTTACAAAAAAAATATATATATATATATATTGGCCTGTAAGGGTATGTTTCTTTCTGTCTTTGACTTCCTTGGAGGAGGTCTATGCCTAGAAGTGGGTTCCCTAAGTCAAACAACTGAACGTTTTCTATACTTTTTAAAAAACAATTCCAAATAGCTTTCTAGAAATTTTGGACCAGTTCATAATTCCACACAGTTTCTTATGACTTTATCGTTGACTATTTCTGTTTTTGTCATTTTTTCTTTCTTGCTGAGTGTGAGATAAAACTTTAGATATTTTCATTATTTGGATATGGAATATTCTTTCATATGGTTATTAATGTTTGCAATTGTTCCTTTGAGAGCTCTTTGTTCACATTCTTTGACTATTGGTCCCTTAAGGAATATGTTGGTTCAGGTTGGGGTGGATTGGGATGAAGAGTAATAATGTAAGATAATTGCAAGAAATACTTGAATCCATGTATTAAGTCAATTATAAAATTATTAAGCATCTATTATGTGCCAGGCACTGTGCTAAGCATTGGGGATACAGTAAGAAGCAAAATATAATCCTTGATCTCAAAACATAACTTAATGGGTGAAAAAAATAATTAAGCAATTATTTAATAGAAAATGATGAAAAGAGAATATATTAGAATTAAGAGGGACTAGAAGACTATCTGTATAAGATAGGATTTTAGTTGTGACTTAAAGGAAACCAGGGAATGCTTCCATTTATTGATGGAGATGAAGTAAAAAAAGATTCTAGGCAAAAAGTTTAGCTAGCAAGAGAATGTGACTATACTTTTGACCTTTAGTTACAATAAAATATATGGCAATTACTAGAATACTAGATATTTTTTGACATTTAAAAAGGGGTCCTCGAAAAGGTTGGGAACCACTGTAAACTGTTTTGGTCATTCTTTATTCTCCATTGCAGCTGGATTTTGGAATCGGGGGACTAGGTTTGTATCCAAGTGCTTTCATTTTTAAATTTTCTATGAGGTTGTAGTAAGATGGTCTTTATGGTCTTTTCCTATATGCATACTTATATCCTATAAGTTATATCTATTCTTATATCTTGATTGTTAGATGCTTCTGAGAGATATTAAATAAAGATTTTTTCCCCCCATTTCTCCTTGTACTCCTGTATTCTAATGGCATAGATTTTATTCTGGAAATTTCTGTTTCAGATAAATAAAATTATGTTTCATCTTTTGTGATTGTCTCTATTATTACTGTAGTTAAGAAGTTTTATTAATGAGGTTAAGAAATCTGTCCCTAAATTATAAGAAAGGTATCTGATTTCTTTTCTTTTCTTTTCTTTTTTTGTGGTGAATCTCAAATATTCAGGACAGTATCCATTTTGAGCTAAACTTATTTCTGTCACATTGTTTCCCAGTTTTCTTAGCCGTTTTTGTAATAGTAAAAAGTTCTTGCCTTTCAATAATGTCACTTTATCAAACACTGGGCTGTCAAGTGTATTTTGTTTTAGATTCTTGTTTATCTACCATTATATACTGTTTTGCTTTTTAACTTCTAGCCAGTACCAAATAATTTTGATGATGACTGCTTTATAAATGAATTTGCAGTCTGGAAATGCTATTTCCTTTTTAGTTTTACTTAAACTTTTTTTTTCTCCTTGAAGTTTTAGAATTTCTGTTTCTTCAGATATATTATTACTATTTTGTCCAACTCTATAAAGATTGTTATTTGATTCCACAAAGCCTTAAGTAGGTCCATTAATTTTGGTGGTATTATTTTTTTTATATTATGACCCTTTTGTGAACAATGAATGTTCTTCCAGTTGTCATTTTCTTCTTTCTTTAAAGAATGCTTTGTAATTCCTTGTGTTTATGTAGTTATTGAGGGTATATTGGTTCATTGACTTGCAGATTTTATTATTATTTTGAATACAATTTTCTTTTGATCCTTCCTTTGTTTTGTTATTCTCATAGCAAAATACTTGGGGTTTTTTGTGTTTGTTTCCCACTCTTATTTTATTGTAGCCATTGTCTCAGTTTCTTTGCTGATTCTCTGGGATTTTCATAAATAAACTGCCCTGTTGTGAGCAGATTAGAAATAAGTTTTGTCTCCTCTTTCCCTATATTTAAGTGTTTAATTTACTGCATGATGACAGTTGCTTAAAATTATGATACTTAACAATAGAAAAAGAGACCATCTTTTTTTTTTTTTTTTACTCTTATTTTTTTATCAGGAAAATTTCTAATGTTTTCCTATACAATAAAGCACAAACTTTTGGTAGGAGAAATATACTTTTTAGTATATTAAAAGTGGTTTTTCTATACTCTGTTTTATATTAAATCTTACATATAAGTAAACATTGTAATTAAAGGATTTTTCAGTAGCTACTGATTTAATCATATATTTCAAGGTGTTTATATTTTTAATATTATGTTCTAACAATTAAGGTAGTACTTTGCTTGATGTTGAACTATCCTTGCTTTCAATGTTGAAATTCAAATTTGTCATGGTAAATAATTTTTTGATGTATTGCTGTCATCTTTTTATTAAGATTTTATTTAAAATTTTTGTCACTCTTCATTAATGTGAACCAGAGTTCCTTCTAGAACCAAATTTTTTTGAAGAAAATATGTTGTTCAGATGTATTAATATTATGAATATTGAAAGATCTTTTAAAAGTGAAGAGAAAGAACTATACATTAGAAGTTATTTCTTGCTGATTATATTCATGCTATACGGTAAACAGTCTATTTTATATTGGAATTCATTGTTTTCTTTTTTGTCAGTCTTAATAAAGAAGCTAATTGAAGCACCAGTCTATATTAATTGGAGTGGGTCATGTCTTTTTTGCAAGTACATGCTTGTCTGAAGGTGGAAAAAACCTCAACAACTCAGTGTACTTTGTCTTTGTCCTAATGGGGGAATGAATCAAGTTATAATTTTTATTTGCAAGCCTGGATTACATACAAAATAAGTTTCCTTTGGAGGTGGTTGTGCTTGCCTGACTTCTCTAGTAAATTTCTTCATAATTTTAATTATATTTTTAAAAAGTACCTTTTTTAATGCTGAGATTAATTTCCTTTTATTCCTTTCCTCCCCCCCCCCCCCCCCCCAGAATTTTAGTGAATGGTTACACAGATTTGAAAAGAAGGCAAAAGAAAATGCAACTGTACCTTTCATTTCAGAAGATGTCAAGGTTAGTTTGATTCAACAAATGTTTTTCAAGTATTCAATTAAAAAAAACCATGTATCAGGTATCTGCTGTGACAATGTACTGTTAAGTCCTAGACATACAAAGACAAAAACTTCAGCCCTCAAGAAGTTTATATAGGAGAGGAAGACCTTTGCTTTTGAAGAAATCTATAGGCTTTGGGGTACTTGGAGGAAAATGTGAAGAAGTGAAGGCATTCCAGGCATTAAGGACAATCTGTGTAAAGGAACAAAAGATGGAATATTGAATTCTGAAAATAATCTAAAAAGTTTGTTTGCTTGGTACATAAGTAAGCTAAGATTATTGAGTATTTGGAAAGGTAGATGGAAAAAGATAATAGGGAACCTTAAATGCCAAACTGTTATGTTTTTTCCTATATGCATTAGGGAACAGTGGAAATGTTTTTGAGCAAGAGGTTATAGTCAGGCCTGTGTTTAAGGAATGTTAAGTAGCTTTGTGGAAAAATTTGATTCTGAAATTGTTAAAACCCATTGGAGGAGGTTGTTGCAATAGCATAGGTAAGATATGATAAGGTTTTTTTTTGGGGGGGAAGGGCAGGAATTGTCTTCATTTTTACTGTACAATTTAAATTTTATTAGAGAAATTTTTACATTTTATCACAATTCTCAGAAAGTTCTACGAGTGTATGCATTTCACAGGGATATGCTAAAAACAGTATCTGTAATATTTCCTTTGACAACCCTGTTAACATAAAAAGTCCTTGTCATGTTTATTGTCTAAATTAAAAACCCATGTACACTTGTTTGATAGCAATCACAAGTCCCTGCAGTGGTTAATTTTAGCATAAATCCTTAAACGATAGCTTTTTGCAACTGGACAACCATTCTATGGTCTATTCCCAAGAGGTTAATCTACAAAAAATACATAGGGTGTCATGTTTTGCGTGGTGATTTTTCAAAAAGAAACAAAAGCCTTTGTCTTCATTTTTAATTTACAGCAGATAGAATATATAACATTTCAGAAAACATTTGCCATATTTTAAGGGCAATTCAAAACATTTTACATGGTTCTAGCTACTGTGAATTCCTCAGTAGATCCATTGATTCTATGTGCACAATTAAAAAATGAAAACTTACAAAAAGGAGATATCTAGACTAATTTTACATATATATGTCTTGGGGTCTCCCCCAATTATTGTGTGGAACTTCCATGAACAACCATGCAATAGAACGATAGAAGGGATTCATGTTAGAGTCTTTATTTCATTTACACACTACAGCTGATTTCAAATGTGTAATAATAGTAATTACATTTTCTGGAGACAGAATAATATTAGCTATTAATGAAAATGAAATTTATAATGAAATCCTACTCTTGCACTTGGGAATTCAGATTATGTGATAAAATTTTTAACTAGTATAGTATAGTATAATATGGAATAGAAAGGAGGTAGATGAGAGAGATATTTTGGAAGAGTAATTGGCAAAACTTGGGGAGTTGGGCGTAAGATAGTGTTGGGGAGCACTTTGAGTATAAGGGTCACTCCTATTTAAAGGGACAAAAAATTTGCGTACAATAAGGGAAATTTATTTTAAGTGTCTTGAGAGTATTATAAATAACCTATGTTCTGAGCTGCTGAAAACCAGGCAAAAAATGGAATTGTGTGGAAATGTTACTGTGCTGTTTTAGTTTGATTTGTATAATTCTATTTGGAGAAAAAACCTTTAAGCTCAATGCATAACATAGTTTTAAAGTTTAATTAGCACAAAATGTTTATTTTCACTTCTAACACTGACATTCTTTGCATTACTTTGTATTCAGAGAACTAAATAGTCAGGGAAAACAAAATTCCTGTAGCATGTTACCAGCAATGACTTGCATGCAGAAGATGTTATTAAAATATTTTCAGTCTATTTAAGATTTAAAAAGGTGGTGGACTGGTCACATGCAAAAACAAAAATGAAGAAAGATGGATAATGCCAATAGTCTCCCTAAGATAATTAAGGAATAAGTAAAAGAGTCCAAGTGTAGTGACACAAGCCTGTAATTAATCCCTGCTGCTGGGAACATAGCCTGGTGAATTGCTTGGCTTGGAAACTGAAGGGTAGGCTAGGCTAATTAGATGACTGCATTAAAACTGGCACCAGTGCTAATTGGTTTTAGTTGGAAATAGATTAGGTTCAAAGCTCTTTTGCTGATCAGGAGCAGAATTGGGCCACGTATGGCCAGTACATATTCAGCCTTGGCAAGTTGGGGAAACCCGATATTCCTCTGTCCCAAAGGGCAGGTCATCAGTTTACAATCTCTTAGAACCCCTTATTTTCTTAAAAATCTTCCTTAGGAATCACTATATGAAAGCTTCCTTGATTCCTATTAATATGTCACCCTTAAAAAAACCGTGTTCCTCACCTTATTTCAATCCTTTCTCCACAAAAAATGATTTTAATTTTCCTAAGCATAAGTCTGACTATATATATCATGTTTCTCCTCAATAAATTATAGTTTAGCTAAGATCAAATATAAATTCTTATATTTTGTATATAATAGTATTCACAGTTTGATCTTTTTTCCCCAGTCTTTAAAAAAAACAAACACATTATGAACTTGAAATATGGCACCAATATGCACACACACATGCACGCACGCACTTCTATATACAAAGAAAAAAATATGAGAAAAGGTTGTTAAACTGAATCTCTTATGTGTACAACATAAATTTTTTTTTTTGCTGAGGCAATTAGGGTTAAGTGACTTCCTTAAGGTCACACATTTAGGAAGTATTAAGTGGCTGAAGCCAAATTTGAACTCAAGTCCTCCTGAATTTGGGGCTAGTGCTCTATCTATCCACTGTGCCACCTAGCTGTCCTACAGCATGATTTTAAAAATATATATATTTTACATTTGACATGGCAGTGGTAATTTTTTCTTTCTCTGAACTCCCTTCTGCTCTCTTGTGTTTTTTTAAAAAATGTTTCATTGATGCTTCTCCTTTTCCCCCTTTTTCTTCTTTTTTCTTTCTTCCTTATCTTCCTTTCCATGCCATTTTTCTTTTTCCCAGTCTCATCCCCAATTTCATAACTCCCCCTAGAAGTTCTTCTCTAACAAATAATTATAACCAATAAAAATCATACATTGATATTTTCTTCCTCATTTTTTTCTGGTTTAATTTGATTTTTCTTGTGTAGCAAGATAATTGTATAAATATGTAAGCATATATTAGATTTAACATATTTCTACCATGTTTGACTTATATTGGACTACTTGCCATCTAGGGGAAGGAGGTGGTAGCGGGGATTGGAACACTAGGTTTTGCAAGAGTTACAGTTGAAGAATTCTCCATTTATATGTTTAGAAAATAAAAAGCTTTCATAAAAAATACTTTGTGATCAGTAAAAATTATTTTTAATTTTTCTATATTTATATATGTTTTATACTGTAAAAATACATGGTCATCTTTTACAAAGATGCCATGCTCAGCTTTCAAAAATATCCATACTATTTTTTTGGGTTCAGTAATAACTCTTTTCATATGGATTTTTATTCAGGCCCTTCTGAATTGTTTATCTTTTTATTTTTCTCTATATGTAATTCAATTAGTTTTTTCTTTAAGTACTGAGAAACTTTTGGCATTTGGTGCCTTAAATTAAAGACTGTTATTATTTTATTGTCTATGATGCCTCTAAGTAAAATGAAGTTTCCTTGATTATCTCTTAAAAACCTTATGGACTTTTATTACTACTTTGATTATGATCACTATCATTGACTTTTTGGGACTTATCTGCACCATACTATTTTCTGCTATAACTCTTCATTTTTTGCTTGTCTTCAATCTTTGCTTCAATTGGCTTTTGCAAACAACATTGTTGTCGAATTTTTCTTTCTCATTGTTTTATCCCTCCATTTTGTGGGTGAATTCAGGCAGTTCAAGTTCTTTGTTTTGATTGTTAATTGTGTATTTTCCTCCATTATTATTCTCTTATACATTTTCTTCTCTCTCCTCTTTTTTCATCTTTCTTTATAGAAGAAGATGTGGAGACAGAATATTAATGTGATCAGTACAAATAATCTGTAATCATTACTTTTTGTTTGATTTTTCTGGCCAGATCTCTGTTTTTAAGTTATTCATTTTTCTTTCATGCTCTATTCTCCTAAATTGAAGTTAGTTTTACTTTTAATTGTTCCCTCCCCAATTTTATCAAAACCACACTTTCCACCCAACTTGTTATTCTGTTGACTTTAATTTATTTCTATACTAACTGGGTACAGTTAAGAGTGAGATTCCTAAGATGTTCACTTCTCCCTACATTTTTTCCTATATTTCTTTATTCCTACATTACTTACTTTTATTGTGTACTCTATGAAAAATAGTGTCTACCCTGTTTTCTTTCCTGCTATATTCCATTTTGTCTCTTTTTTTAACCCATTTTTTTTTTTAAAACAAGAAAACAAAACAAAAATCATTTCTTTTGCCAGGCCTTGTTTTTATCTTATTTAACTTTTTCTTTGACCCTTGAAAATAGTAGTATTTTTGTAGGGGCTGCTTGTTTCTTCTTTCCTTATTAGAATGTAAGCACTCAGTCATCTTTTAGTCCCTTTTGTCCCTCAAATATATTAACCTTTTTTTTTTTCTCTTGTTTCTTATGTTTGCATTTCAGAATATCTCCCTTCTGTATGTCTTTGAACTTGCTGTCTTCTGTGCCTAAAATGCTTCTCTTTTCACTTTTTTTCTGAAGTCAGGAATATCTGACTTCAAGTTTGAGTTTAAATACCATTTTCTCTCAGAGGCCTTTGTCAGTCTTCCTAGATGCTAATGCCCCTTCTCTAAGGTTCCTTGAATCTACTATGTATGTATATGTTGTCCTCTCTGTTACAATACAGTCTCCTTGATGACAAAAATTTGTTGGTTGTTTTTTTTTTTATTATTATTTTTTTTTAATTCCCAAAGCTTGTATAGTGCCTGGAACTTAGTATGTATTTAACAATGCATTTTGATTGCCTTGTATTTTATATTTACTGATTTATATTTATATTAACTTCTTGATTAATTGTAAGCTCTTTGAAGGTAGGGAATATTTTCCCCCCTTTTATATTTGTAAGGCTTAATATGGTGCCTTGGTACATATTAAGTGCTTAAGTGTGCATTCATTGACTGACAGAAGGTATATGGGAAATTATGGACAAATATTAAATAGAATTAACAGATGTAGAAAGGGTTTTTATGTATATCAGTGGAGGGAGTGCCCATTCTCGTCTAATTGTAGCTTTTTCAACAAAGATATCATCCAGATTAGGTAGGAGGCAATATCTGAAGGGATGTGATGAGAATGGTCTCAGGTTGAATGGATTTTTATCCTTTGGTATTGAAATTTGAGTACTGATTTAATATGTTGGATGAGATTTCCAAGAGTAGCTATTGAAATGAAAATGAGACCTATTCTAGACATGGGTTTGCTATGGAGGCTTCTTATTTCCATACTTTATTGTCTGTGCTTTGTTTTGGGGGCTTTCCTCAATGATCATCCAACAGCCACTTGGAATGGTTTGTGACAGGTTGACATCAAAGAATTTTAGGGAGCTGTTTTACTACTCTTTTAGCAGTCTGCATTAGCTTGCTTATTTACTTTAAGCGTTTTGTTTTAGCTATGCTCAGCCTCTTAAAGACTGCCTTCCATTAATATAAAGGAAAAGGCAATACTCTCCTGTCTAGAAAAACTATGGGGAATGGTTAGCTTATATTAATGTCTTTAAGATTGCCACAAGATTTCTCAAACATAAGTATCAAATCTTTTTATTTAAAATTTATACTTTCTGATAACAGCAACAAATGGAAACAATTAGAATTTTAATAGAAAACTAAGTTGGGGGTATTGAATTACTTTCTCATCAATTGAGTAGTCTAAGAAATGTCTTTTTAGGAAACAGTTGAAAGCTATTTATCATGCCATATTGCAATTATGTTTTGAATATTGCATATTGAGAATAAAATTATAGTATAAAATTTTTATGTACAAATAAATGAATACTGGCATTTTGTGATTTTATTATTGCAGGTTCTACAGCAAAAGTTGAAAGAAGCTGATGATATGCACGCAATGTTACAGCTAGAATGTGAAAAGTACAAGTCTGTTCTTGCAGAAACAGTAGGAATTATTTTTAATCCACATTGTTATGTTTTCATATGACTAACATCTAGTAGCGTCTTAATATTTTTTCCTATGATATGTATGTTATAAAACAACTAATCTGTTATTCTCATAGGAGGGGATTTTACAGAGATTACAGCAAAGTGTGGAGCAAGAAGAAAACAAATGGAAAATTAAAGTTGAAGAATCACAGAAAGCTACTAGACAGGTATTAGCCAAGAAGAATTTATAATATTAGAAAAGATTATTTTAACATGTGAAGTGATTTGAAAGTACTATAAACTAATGTAACTTGAAATTTTTTTTAGAGAAAAAGTAAATATTTAAAAAGTTAAATGAATAACTATTTTTTTCTTAAGGATATCCATACTTGAGTGAATTTCTAATTTTAATGATGAAGGCACTTTTTCCATTTATATAGTGCCCATCCTTTATTTAACACTCATTCTGAGTGATTCATTAAACAATGAACCTTGAAGAAAGGAAGATTTCTACCTTTTGGGAAAAGTGGTAACTAGTAATCTGTTTCAGTCATCTACCAATAGATTCTGATCTAATGTACTAATTAATATCTTCTATTTATGTGGCATGTACTCTATTCCTTCTGCTTTGCCTTTCCCATTCTGTGACAAAATATGTGATTTCTCTTAAGAGCAATGTTCTTATTTTTATGTATTTTGTGTTTATTAATGAACATATTAAAAGTTACTTTCAAATATTAGTTGTTGAGTACATTAAGTCTTGGACCTAGAGTGAATCTCTAGGTCTCATTCCACCTAGTTTAAAAGATGAAGAATCTAAGCGCAGTTGGTTAAGTGATTTGACGGAGATAAAATAGATAGTAAATATCACAATTGGGATATGAGCAAATTGTAACCCAGAAAAAGATTGTACTTACTCTGGGGTTAATGCTTTATAATATTTTTGACATTTCTTTTTTTTTTTTTTTTTTCCCCCCTGAGGCAATTGGGGTTAAGTGACTTGCCCAGAATCACACAGCTAGGAAGTGTTAATTGTCTGAGGTCGAATTTGAACTCAGTTCCTCCTGATTTCAGGGCTGGTACTCTAACCATTACGCCACCCAGCTGCCCCTATTGTTTGCACTCATTTCATCAATTTTCTCTCTGGAGATGGATAGCATTTTTCCTGTTGAATTCTTCAGAATTATCTTTTGATTTTTGTATCAATCAGAATAACAAAGTCTTTCATAATTGATGATCAAAACAATATTGCTGATACAGTGATCTCATATACATATATGTCTACCCAGGTTTTCTCTGAAACTATCCAGTTTGTTATTTTTTATTTTACAGTAGTATTCTGTCACAATTATATACTTCAATTTGACTTCATTTTAATATGCAGTTTGACTCTTACGTACTCATTTTAAGGAATTTGCAATTTTGAATTGGTTTTAAACTGTATATTACTAGTAACTGCACAATTATTGGTTGATTTAGGTTTTTATTTTAGCATGTCTTTTGATCTCCATTTTAAATTGCAGATACATTTTTCATTAAGTTCTTTGGAACAAGAGGCAGAGAGATTAAGAGGAGAAAATAAAGAACTTGAAACTGTACGTACAGTTAAATAAAATAATTTATTATCTCATTATTTAATACATTTTAGTCTCTTATATTGTTAACCTTAATGAGAATTGTAATTTTTTTTAAAAAAAGATCTTTTTTGTCTTAAATTATTAAATGATGATATGCCAAGTGGTTTTTGAGAGTGTAATTTCTTATTCAAGAGTAGTATTATGAGTATACTTTTTTGTTGTTGTAGGGAAGCAAGAAAAATATAATCTTCAAAACTTAAGTATTTTAACCTTTTCCCCCCCTCTAGCTGAGAAGAGAGAGAGAACATTTGGAAAGTGAACTAGAAAAGGCAGAAATAGAACGATCTACTTATGTTTCGGAAGTTAGAGAGGTAAATATAATTTATCTCAACTTTGTTGCCCTTTTGAAATTAATTTTCTGATTAGTGTTGAGATATTTCAATATAAGTTTTGGGGAGTTCATGGCTGAGGTTCTGTCTAAGAGGATATCCTAATAACTTAGCAGAAGAAAAAGAGAACATCATAAGGAGATCAATCTTAAACTCTAAACTTCATTTCAGCTGAAAGATCTGTTGACTGAATTGCAGAAAAAACTTGATGATTCATATTCTGAAGCAGTAAGACAGAATGAAGAGCTAGATTTGGTAAGAAGTTTTTTCTCCACTGAGTATAAAATAAACTCTCAAAATATTTGTTCTGGTATGTGGAGAAACCATCCAAACCTTTTCTTTCTGCTAACATCTTTAGCTTGGCATTTTTCCCCCTAAATCATGATTATTTTTGTATTCTGATGATCCTTAAAATTATCTTCTTTTCTTAGCTCCTAACAAATGGCATGTTTGCTTCCAACTCTTTTCATACTTTTTTATATTTCATAAAATCTAACTTTTTCAGGACTGTATTATTTTTGTCAACAAATTATAAATATGCAAATAAGAAATTGTTGATTTGCAGAGATATTCATAGGATCATTGATTTTGGACTAAAAAAAGACCTTCCCTAAAACATTTAGATGTAGCTAATTGAAAACAATAACTGTGGAATTTTTGTTGACATTTTAGTTTGGAAAAAAAATCATTATATGTTTCTAAGAAGTGTGTTCCATTTTTATTTTTTTTTTTTAAACAAAAGTATATAATGACTTAGCTTATCAGGGTATTTTTTTTATGATATTTAAACCCATCTAAGAGGCACAGCTTTACAAAGCCAAAGGTACTCCTTTTATGCTGTCAAGATATACATATATATATATTCAGAATATTACTAAATTAGTTTAGGTATTCTTGTCCTTCTATACTATAAAAATCTGTTACTGTGCTAGAATTAAATCTGATTCTTAAATAGATGCAAAGTTTATGATTTGGATTGTCCTACTTTGGTAGTAAGACCAGATATGGTTATCTTAATTTTATTTACTATATTTAAAAAAATACATTTTAGATTTTTTTGGTTTCCTGAAAACAAAGTAAAACAAAACAACTTTAGACTTTAAATAGGCTATGGTTTATTTAGGATTCCTTCGTTCAACTCTGCTGCTGTGCCAAAGTAGAACATTTACTGTCTTCATTCATATATAAAGCCATTCATGGTTTTTCCAACCATGTATCATTGAACTGTAATGCCAGCAAACTATTCTCTATTTCACTGAAGATAAAAGTTGTTTGTATTGTGTATTTTGAATTGCCATACTTCTGTCAAAATGTTACAGTCATTATGTAGTGATCATGAGGATCATATTATAGTACTATGTAAGGAAGTAGCTATTTTACTTTAGTTTCTAGTTTACTCTAAATTTATATGTTCAGAAAATAATTTTTTCCATTTTCTTGATTTTCCAACTACTTTGCACTTTAATCTTTCAGTTATATGTATTTATATTATGACATTATATATCATAATTATATTAGATATTATAAATGTGTATTTTCTCAGAATTAGTAACTTAGAGGAAGTGAATCAACACTTACAAAATTATAGAATACCATTATTAATAAAGGGAGAAATATACTAAATAGCTCAATAGCAGAAAAAGACAAGCTATAAATGATTTCCCAATAAAAAAATATTTTAGGACCAATTGTATTCACATGTGAATTTAATAAAATTTATTAAACATTAAAAGATAATTCCAGTACCACATAAGTTGTTTGCATTAATTACAAAAGACATTCTTCCAGCCCCCCTCCATAATTTAGCAAATAGTGAATAATTTGATGTTTTATCCCCAATTACATATAAAAACTTTTTAACATCCATTAAAAAAAATTTTTTTTAATTCCTAGCAGCTCTTTTTGTAGTGGCAAAGAACTGGATATTGAGTGTTTGCCCATTAGTTGAATGTCTAAATAAGTTTTGATATATGAATGCAATGGAATGTTACTGTTCTGTAAGAAATGATGAGCAGACTGATCTCAGAAAAGCCTGGAAAGACTTAGTGAACTGATGCTGTGTAGTAACTGCAATAGATGAAGTGAGTAGAACCAACAGAACACTGTACACAGCAACAATAAGAGTATGTGATGATCAACGTGATAGACTTGGTTCTTTTAACATAGAGATAATTCAAGGCAATTCCAAGAGACTTAGAATGGAAAGATTCAACTGCAACCAGAGAGAGAATACTGAAGACTAAATATGGAGCAAAGTGTAATATTTTCGCCTTTTTTGGGGTTGTTGTTTGTTTCCTTGTTTTTTTTTTTTCTTTTACCTTTTGATCTGATTTTTCTTGCACATGACAAATATGGAAAACTTATTTTAGATTGCTTGCTGTCTGTGGGAGGATGTTGGAGGAAGGGAGGGAGAAATTTGGAACATAAGGTTTTAAAGCAAAGTTGAGTGTTGAAAATAATCTTTGTATGTATAGGGAAAAATAAAAAGCTAAAAAAAATTTTTTTTGAGTTACAAATTCTCTCCCTTTCTCTTTTCTCTGCCCTGTTTTTGAGAAGTTAAAATGATTTTATACAGATTTGACATGAGTAGTTATGCACATTTCTATATTGTTGAAGAAAACACAGGTAAATGCATGTTGCTCCCCCCCCCCCAAACTTAAAAGAGCCCTCAAAAACCAAATAAGAAAAAGGAAGTTTGATCCTCATTCATATGTCACCAGTTCTTTCTCTGGAAAGTAGATGTTTTTTTTTTTTTCATTGTAAGTCCATCAGAATTGTCTTGTTTCATTGAGAATAGCTAAGGCATTCACAGTTGATTATTATATAATATTGTTATTATGTTCAGTGTTTGTCTGGTTCTGCTCATTTCTCTTTGCATTTATTCATGTAAGTTTTTTCAGGTTTTTCTAAATGTATCCTGCTTATCATTTCTTATAGGATAGCAATACTTCATCACAATCATATGCCACACCTTGTTCAGCCATTCACACTAGTTTATGGACTTACCCTTTCCACCCCAATTTTTGCCTTTTCAAAGAGAGCTGCGATAAGTAGTTTTGTCCATATAGATGCTTTTTAGTTTTGTTTTTTATTTCTTTATGATATAGACCTGAGAGGAACAAAGAATCTACATGGTTTTATAGCCTTTTGGAGATAGTTTTAAATTGTTCTCAAGAATGATTGAATCAGTTAATAATTCATTAATAATGCATTAATGTCTCAATTTTCCCACCTTCTCTCTAATTTTTTTTCATGTCCCCTTTCTGCCATATTAGCTGATCTCATAGATGTGAAATGGTACCTCAGATTTGTTTTAATTTGCATTTTTCTAATCAATAGTCATTTAGAGTATCTATAGGATTACAGATAGCTTTGATACATTCATCTGAAAACTGCCTATTCCTATATTTTGATCCATTGGGAAATGACTTATATTCTCATTAATTTGACTTAATTCTACATATTTGAAAAATGAGATCTTTATCAGAGAAACTTGAAATAATTTTTTTTAGTTATGAAAAATTTATTTTCTGCTATCTTGTTTTCTCCATTTATTTTATTCTCTCCTTTTATTCCATCTACTCTTAAGTTAGCATGTATATTTTGTTTCTGATTATTGTCTCCCCCAATCCACCATTCCTTTTTACAACAATTTCTCCCTTTTTCCTCCCCCCTTTTCTTTTTCTCTTGCCCTGCTACTTTCTTATAGGGTAAGATAGATTTCTATACCCAACTGAGTATGCACATCACTCCCCTTTTGAGGCAATTTCAATGAGAGTAAGGTTCAAGCTCCCCTTACATATTCCATCTTCACTATAAAAGCTCTTTTATGCCTCTTTAATATGAGATAATTTACTCCATTCTATGTCTCACTTTCCCCCTTTCCCAATGCATTCTCATCCCTTACTTTTCCTTATTAATCTTTCCACATAGGAATATAAACAATTTAACCTCATTAAATCCCTTATGATTTCTCTTATCTTTTTATACCTCTATTGAGTATTGTATTTAAAAGTAAAATTTTCTTATTTTGCTCTGGTCTTTGACTTAGGTATGTTTAAAGCTTCTCTATTTCATTAAATGTCTATTTTTTAAGAAGAATGCAAAATATATTTCCATGTTAGCCATATCACCAAAAATATAAAGAAAATGGAAAAATTATATTTCAATTTGCATATAGATATCCATTCTCTTATATGTACTTATATATATTATATACATACACACATACATATGTGTGTGTATTCTCCAGTTACATGTAAAAAAGATTTTTTTTTACATTTGTTTTGAGTTTCAGATTCTCTCCTTTCCTACCTCCCCCACCTCATCCTACTATTGAGAAGAGACATGAAGTTATGCAAAACATTTTTATAAAAGTAACAAACAGGGGTAAAAAAAAAAATGATTCCCCTTGTATACACTCAAGAAAAACTTCAAGAAAAATGAAGTTTAAAAATAAAAAAAGGATGCTTCAATATATATTTAGACACAATTCTTTTTCTGGGTATGGAAAGCATTTTTTATCATGAGTCCTTCAGAATAGTATTGATCATCATATTGCTGAAAATAGCAAGGTCATTCACAGCTGATTATCCCACAAGATTGATAATTACTTTTACAAAGTACATTTCACTTTATATGAACTCATAGAGGATTTTCTGAGACCATCCAGGTCACTAATTCTTATAGAATGATAGTATTTCATTATAGTCACACATAATAATTTATATTCAGCTATTCCCCAATTGATGGACATCCCCATAATTTTCAATTCTTTGCCCCCCAAAAAGAGCTGGTATAAATATTTTTGTACATATGGGTAATTTTCCTTTTTTTTTTTAAATCTCTTTTGGGATTCATGTTTAGTAGTGGTATTGTTAGATTAAAGGGTATGTATGTTTTTATAGCTTTTGGGGCATAGTTCATATTTTTTGATCATTTATCAATTGGGGAATGGCTATTTTTTGAAAAAAATTAATTCAGTTCCCTCTACACTTGAGAAATGAGATCCTCATCAGAGAAACTTGCTTCAAAATTTTTATCACAATTACTATTGCTATCTCTCTTTAAGTTTGTTGCTTCTGACTACCTTATCCCCTAATATTCCTTCTCTTCTGTCACCTTCCCCTTTTCTAGTATTCCATTTCCTTTTACTTTCCTGCAGGATAAAATAGATTTCTCTACCCATATTGAATGCGTATGTTTAAATGTCTTTTTTTCCCCTGAGGGATTATTATGCTTAGTTTTTCTGGGTAGGTCATTTTTTATTGTAATCTTAGCTTCTTTGCCCTATCATGTTCCAAACCCTGTGGTTCATTAATGTAGAAGCTGCTAAATCTTATGCTATCTTGACGGTAGTTCCACAATATTTGAATTATTTCTTTCTGACTATTTGCAAAATTTTCATCTTCATTTAGTCATTCTGGAATTTGGCTCTACTATTCTTGGGGGTTTTCATTTTTGGATCTCTTTCAGGAGGTGATCAGTGGATTCTTTTAATGTCTATTTTACTCTGTAGTTCCCAGAATATGAGGGCAGTTTTTCCCTGATAATTTCTTTGAATATGATATTTAGGCTTTTTTTGAGCATGACTTTCAAATAGTACAAAAATTCTTAAATGGTCTCTCCTGGATCTGTTATCCAAGACAGTTGTGTTTCCAATGAGATGTTTCATATTTTCTTCTAGTTTTTCATTCTTTTGATTTTGTTTTATTGTTTCTTGATGTCTCATGGAGTCATTAGCATCTATTAGATGAATCCTAATTTTTAAGGAATTATTTTCTTCATTGGACTTTTATACTTCCTTCTCCTTTTGGCCAGTTCTTTTATGTAAGTAGTTTTTATCTTCGGTGGATTCTTGTGCCTCTTTTACCATTTAGCCTATTTTGTTTTTTAAGATGTTACTCCAGTATTTTTTTGTGGCTCCTTTATCAGGCTGTTGATTCTTTTTTCATGATTTTTTTTCCCCCTGAGGCAATTGGGACTAAGTGACTTGCCCAGGGTCACACAGCTAGGAAGTCATGATTTTCTTATATTGCTATAATTTCTTTTCCCAGTTTTTCTTCTACCTTTCTTTAATTTTTAAAATCCTTTTTGAGCTTTTCCTGGAATTCTTTTTAGCCCTGAAAACAAGTCATATTTTCCTTTGATGCTTTAGATGTGGTCATTTTGATTATTTTTTCCTTCTGAGTTTGTGTTTGGATCTTCCCTGTTAACAACTTTATTGTTGTTGTTCTTGCTCATTTTCCCAGCTTATTTCTTAATTTTTAGCTTTACCTTAAAGTGAAGCTTTGCTCTTGGGGTGGAGGGGGAACTGTCTTCAACTTCAGGCCTTTCTGGCTGCTAATCTCAGAGCTAGTTCTGAGGGTCTATATGTTTTCAGTTCTTCCAAGGTGGTATGATCTAAGAAGAGCTGTGTTTACTACACTCCTGGCCTGTTTTCTGGTTTTCTGGAACTGTGAACAAGGGTCCTTGCTCCCTTGTGGCTACAACTTCTGATAGGCTAGTGCTCCTCCTTGCCCTGCAACTGAGATTTACTTATGGGCAGTGAAACAGAATTCTGTATCTAGAACCAGCAAAGAGTAATCTTTGCTATAATCTCTTTTTGATTATTTGTCTGACCTACATCTTACTTGTGGACTGAGAGTCTTGGAAGCCAGTACTGCCAATTCAGGTGCCCCCAAGACTTGCTGCTGGCTTCCCAAAGTGTTATCTGCATTTGACTGCACTACACTCTTACCCCAGTTTGATAGACCTTTCCTGCTGACCTAAATTGTCTTGGATTGGCACATTTGTTTCTCACCAACCTTTTGTGTTTTTTTGCTACTCCAGATTTCATTTTGAGGCATTATTAAAAGTTATTTGGAAGGGAATTCATGAGAGCTTAAATGAAATCCTGCCTTTTCTCTACCCTCTGTGAATTGTAGCAAATTGTAGCAAATTGTGTAATATGAAATGCATAGAATTACAATTTTAGTTTGCATGGTTCTTGATGATAATCTATTTTTCCTGCTCCCTTTTTTGAGCTTAAAGCTAAATGACCTTTTATCACTTTAATTATTGCCTTTATTAGCAGCATCAAACAGAAATATACATCCGGAATTTTTTTGTGTGTGGCCATATGTAGAAATAAAATCATCATAGACTAGTGCTGCTACCCAAAGCATTAATTTTATCTATAGTATAATTGATTAACATTCGTTAGTATATCTTCTGCTTCCATCACAGGAAAGAGATATGAATGAAGAAGTGGAAACAACATATTTAAATTTGAGAATCTCAAACTAGGTTTCAGATTGTATATTCTAGTGAATTTGTGAAGTACCTTTCTCATATATTTCCCTTTTGAGGATCCTAAGTAACATAGGATCTCCTTGAGCATTTTTCGTGTTCAGAGCTTTTTACACAAAATGTGAATGAGAGAGGAAGTATTGCTTAGTGGATAGAAGGCTTGTAGTCAGGAGAACTTAAATTTCAAATCCTGCCTCTGAAATACAAGTAGCTATGTGACCAAGATTTTTAGTTATAGATAAATTATTAATCTATGTGGATGAAGAGAATTTCCAGCCTTAGGAAAACCCTATACACAAATGAAATGGATGATGTGAGTGTGCATATATGTGCAAATATATAATGGAATTAATGTTGATTTTATTATGTTCCCTTTACAAAATTTTATGAGTTTATGAGTTTTATGTGAGTTTGTGAGAATAGTAATCAGAGATGAAAGGAAAATATTTTTAGTTGAATTACAGGATTCCTTTTTTAGGATTAAGTTATTTTAAAAATATACCCAAAACCAGAACTTTAATAAAGAATTGAGATAATAGTGTAATTTGGGGCTAGGTATATATGATAATACTTTTTATATTTATTACCATAATGAAGTTTTAAATAATATTTTAAATTTTCTCAAGATTTTACCTTATTGAAGTGTTTAAAGTAGCCCCCTGATTTTTAGTTTAAATATATTCTTATTAATTAACATTATACATTCCATTTTTTGTAGTCAAGTGAGTTTTAATAACTAATAAGATTAGAATGTTTATTTGCAAAAATCCGTTACTTTACATAATTTAAATAGCTGCTTCATAAATAGTGAACGAAAATAACCTTAAAGCATTTTCCTCATTTTGTTTTTGCATTTACAATTTTCTATACTTTCTAAATACTTTCATTCTTAAAGCTTTCTTTTCTTGCATTTAGTATTACAGATGGAGCCACCTCTGCTTAGCTTTCCTGTATATCTATCTGGTGCAATATATTAACTAATGCCTTGTTTATGGAAACAAGTAGTGATCACATTCCCTTTGCAGTTATTAAGGCACTGACTTAATCTGAGAAGAATACAAGTTAATTTCATCATGGTCTTGATTTATGTTCACAGCTGAAAACACAATTAAATGAAACACGTACAAAACTTAAAATGGAACAAAGTGAAAGACTGAAAGTAGCCGGTGACCTGCATAAGGTAACACAGCTCTTTTGTATTAAAGGCTGATTTTTGTATTGACATTTAAATCTCAAACAAATTCAGAGTAAGCTTCTTAGTTTTGAATTTTCATTTGATTTTTGCTATTTTTAATCTTGTGTTTCTTTCTGTGGCTTGTTTTCTAGTGATTTTTTCTTAATAACATTTATTTTGCTATAAATTTCAAAGGAATTCAATCAGTTACTGTTTAGATACTTAAAAGTTTTTCTTTAACAGACTTTTTTTAGCCAGCCCATACTTAATCTAATGCATCCATGTTCTTTTTTTGGCACTGTTATATAAGTACTTGTTTATAAAGCATTCTGTTTGCTACATACTTCAAGTATAAAACAAGAAGATATGTATGTAGATGATGTATATCAGCAATATATTTCTTCCATTCATTATTTCTGTGTAGAATTAAATGCATTTGTATAATTGGACTGACATGTAGAGAAATCTTACTTTTAAGACCAAGGTTCACTTATCTTGGCTTAATAGTTGTTGCTCTTAGCAAGTTTTTGCAAGGGTGAATGTTGAAAACTATGCATGTGTTTTGAAAATAAAAAGCTTTAAAAAACTAAATTTAAAAGCATGTAAAAAATAAAATAATTGTTGCTCTCTCTATAACATTTACATTGAAATATGCTCATCAGTTTTCACTAATGTTTGAACTACAAGTGGTATTCATGGAATAGATGCTTGTTTGACTTTCATAGTTGAGAATAATATTAAGGGTAACTTTTGCTGGCAATTATACTCTGAAATTATCTCATAAAGTTAGTGAATGTGGTTTTTGTTTTTTGTTTTTAGTGTAGAACATAAGCTTATGGGCATTGTATTTAAATATTTTTGATGTCTTAAAACACAAATTTGTAAAGCTTTTCTTTGATACTTTTTTTTTGAACAAACTTCAGTAAATGCTTGTGTCAGTGATCTTTCTATCAAAGCTTCTTGTTTCCCTTAAATTGACTTTTAAGTTTTTGTTGATTTAAGTAAAACTGGTTCATGTTTTTTAGAGGAAAGTTTTCAGATACATTTATTTAGATAGACTCTGTCAATAAGCTCTTAATTTGTCATATGTTCTGTGTGTCCTTTAGTAATTGCTGACTTGTCTCATAATTTTTTTTTAATAGGCTCAGCAATCATTGGATCTTATTCAGTCAGAAATAGTAAAAGCTGCTGGAGATACCAGTATTATTGAAAATAGTGATGTTTCTTCAGAAGTGGTGTGTATTTTCTTCAATCCCCTTTTTTTTAGGGACTAATTGCATTAGAATTTCTATGAATGATGTTCACTTCAAAATGTAACTGGAAAAATCTTCTGGAAAAAAGTCTGTTAACAGCAATTATGTTGAACTCAAATTCATTTTCTTATTAAAGAGAAATACTGCCATTTAAATTTCTTAGCCTTGAATTGCAGTTATTGGATAACTACTGCTTTTGATATTATTATTTCATTGTTTTAGGGATTGCATAATGCTGCAATTGAGGGTACTAACTTAGAGAATCTGAAATATAACACTATTCAACTCTTGTCTACGTGGTGAAGTAGTGAGACTAAAAGAGAAGAAAAAAGAGCAGATTCATACTGGTAGCTATTTTGCCTGTAGTTTTAATTGCTGTAGTTATTTCAGTATTGGTTTGATTGAGACTTTGCATTACTCAATCTGAAAATCTGCTGTTTCTCTCTGTCTCTCAGACTCTATCTACCTGCATTTTTCACGTGTACCTACTAAACGTCTTATATTTAGTTTTGGATAATGTGATTTGATTATGACTCAAATGAATTTTCTAGAATGTTATGTACTTACCAAAAAGACCATCTTTGACCTCATAGAGTATCTCTGATTTTGATACTCAGATTTAAATGTATTTAAATTAAATAGATGAATTTAACATACTAGCTCTCTGTCAAATGAAAGTGTACTAGGAAATTTGCTGACTAGTTAACAGAGGAATGATAAGGTTTAACAAGTTTGAGTAGTTGTAGGTCAGAGTGAGTGGATTTTTTATTTTCTGGAAAGATCATCATACTTTAAAAGCTTTGCCTATTTTTAAGACCAAATCTGAAATTTTTTGATGGGAATTCTAAATGTTGTACTTCCCGTATAATTTCTCCCTACCAAAAATGTGCTGTTATCATTTTTAAGTTGTACTGGAAGTGCAGCCTTATAGGAGCTTGTTTTCTGCCCTCAATCAATATTTTTTGGGGATTTTTAGTCACTGCAAGAGTTTGGAAAGTGATTGCTAGAGAATTGATGGGTTCAGCTTACTCTTCAACACTTAATAGTGCTGTAGCTCACGTTTTAAATGAACTACAAGGCACTAATCTGGTATTTAATCAATGTGGATTATGCTTTATATTGTAGTAGGAAGGAATATGGTAAGAACCATGTCTTTATTCCCAAAATATTTCAAATGTGTAGAACATCCTTCTTTGCTCCTATTCTCCATTTTGTTGCATAGTGAAATAAATGTGATTTATCTGCAACACTATTTTTGGTTATATATTTTATTCCAGTGGCAAAATGCCACTCAGAAATAGCCTAATCTGCTTCTTTAGGCCATTCTAGGATCTCTCTTTATTCATTTCTAAATTAGAATTGCATTGAGAAAGGCATAGATTTTGGAATAGATATTACTTACTCTGCTTTGGTGAGATACTTTTGGAATATGTGTTCAGTTCTGGATAGTACAGTTTAAAAATAACTTACTTAAATTAGAGATCCACTAGAAAAGGGTAACCAGAATGGTAAAGGCCTTTGCCTCTTAGTAGATACATATGAAAAATGCGGGTAGGTAGACGGAGAAAAACAGCAGATTTTCAGATTGATTAATACAAAGTCTCAACAAAACCAATACTGAAATAATAATAGCAATTAAAACTACAGGGGAAGAGAAAAGAGAGACATGATAGCTGTGTTTGAAGGGCTGTCACATGGAAAGATTGTCTGTCCTATTTGGCCACAGAGAGCAAAAATGGAAGGAATGGGTAGATGCATAGTGTCAAATTTAGATTTCATGTCAGGAAAAAATGTCCTATCTAGATCTATAAGAGAATCTGGATGACCACTTGTCAAGTGTATCAGAGTGGGAATTCCTTTTTTAGTATGAATTGCATTGGGTGGGCAAAAGGCATAGTAGTGAACTTGGAGTTTGAATACTTTATCTCTTCACTTCATCTTCTTTGCCTTAATTTCCTCATTTGTAGAATGAGTGGGAAAAAGAAATGGCAACACAGTCTAATACTTTTTTCATGAAAATCCCAAGTGAGCTTGCAAAGAATCAGGCATGAATAAAAAGTCCTGAGCTGGAATGAATTGTGTTAGATGATCGATCACTCAGGTCCCTTCCAACTCTAAATTCTGTGATTATTCCTTTTGGTTGCTGAGAAAACTGATCCATGAATTCAGGGTTAATGTTAAATGATGAAATATTGTATATGTATAAAAATGAAGGTGGTGGGGCAGTTAGGTAGCACAGTAGATAGAGCACCAGCCCTGAAGTCAGGAGGACCTGCGTTCAAATTTGGCCTTAGACACTTAACTCTTTCTAGTTGTGTGACCTTGAGCAAATTACTTAACCCCAATTGCCTTAGCAAAAACAAACAAAAATGAAGGTGGTGACTTACTGTTTAAAAAGTAAATCAGAACAAGTGCCCTACTATTCATAGGAATGATTTACTTGTTTCATCCTTGCTTTGATCAAACACTTATATTTTGCATTAGTAATACAGGTTTCCCTGCCTGTATCTTATCACCATGCTTTGAAGCTTAACTATTATATTTTCCATGTGTATGATTCTCATAATTTTTTTAGCTTACTCATAATATCTAAAAAATAAAATCAATATAAATATAAATTATTTTGGGATATTGTTGAGAAAGTGTTTTGCTTTGAATTATAGTTGTGGTTTTTTTTTGTTTTGTTTTGTTTTTTCCTTTGAATTTTCTTTTTTTTTTTTTTAGGAGTCTTCAGAGAAAGAGACAATATCTGTAAGTCTAAACCAGACTGTAGCACAATTACAGCAGCTACTCCAGGCAGTAAACCAACAACTCACAAAGGAATAAGAAAACTTTCAAGTAGTAGGTAAGACATGAATAAAGAATGCTATACAATTTATTCATAAGTGCTGCATGACAGTTATTAATATAAGTAAGCATTCTTTAAAATCAGATAGAATTTATAACAGCAGCACTTTTAGAGCTATTCTGCTTGGTGTCATCAAATTAGGTATGGATATGGGATCCTCATGATGATTTTCAGTTCTCCGAGGAAAACAGTATTGTAAACAGATTTCTTTCCCGTTAGTATTGTTTGAGGGCTTATGGCTTGACAAAAACTGGAATTCTTAGTTCCAGCTTAATTTTGTATGACTATAATTCTTTGTCAATTTTCATTTCGGTTTGCCTTTTTTTTTTTTTTTTTTTTTTTTTAAGGTTTTATTCATTTCCATGATTCATGAAGCTTTGCATTATTTCTGTTAGTTTATTCTAGTCTTTTGCTTGGTAATACCATGTAATTCTAAAATAATGTTAGAGAATTATGCTGTGCTGGATATAAGATACAATTAAAGATTAATGTGAATATAATCACTTTGAAATTTCTTTTAAATATTTAACAATTTTAGCTTTCTATGGGATACTCCAAGAGAAACATTTCTCTTTGATTTATGAAAATAGATGCTTTTAGTTAAAGTTAAACTCATTATTGTTAAATGAATAGTGATGTAATATTTTCTTAAGATTTCTGCTGCGTCTTGCTAAGTTGATTTGTTTTGGTAGTTTTGAGACAGATCTTTTTGGCCTGAGGGATTGAGTTACCTATAGATAAAATTAATAATCTCCAAGTGAGCTTTATGCACCAAGTTTTCTGTACACTTTTAATATGGTTCTTCAGAAAGACCATGTCATTAATGGTATGCTAGTCATAAATTTTCTATATTGTAGATAGATCTGAACACATCAGGGAACCAGGTACCCAAATTCTTTTCATTAAGAGCATCAGTGCCATTTAAAGTTCTGATTTCTGATGGCACTGATGACTCTCTGTGACCAGATGTGCTCTACTAATGGGAAGGACCATTCTGTACTACTGTTAAAGAATGACCTACCTATTTCTACCTATCTTAAAATTCCCCTGTTTTTGAAATTGAAGAGTTAGCCTTCTTTAAAATCTAAGGATTAAGGATAAGATTTTCTACTTTGTTTTTTACATTTATTTGATTTTGTTGACTGTTGTTGAGTTTATGATAACATTTTTTAAATTACAAAGATAGGCTCATTTCCTTCAAAAAATGGTGCTAAATAAGTCCAGGACCTGCTCTAACATATCAACAAAATTCCTTCCCTGTCTTTTCTAACACACTCATAAGTTATTGTGATTACATATATTTGATATTTGGTTACATATTCTTGAGGGTAGAAACTTTTTATTTTTAAATACTATATTTTGCATGTATATAGACATGCATAAAGCAGCCAACATACCTTATTTCATAATTGTTTTGTTTATATTGAGAAATCAGGACAGATTGGCAATACAAAGTATGAGGAATATATTTCATTTTTTTGTTATATTAAATAATAATTTTTAAACTAGAAGCAGTTTGTTTTAAATACTCTTAAGTCTAATCTCAATTTCAGTACATTGCTGCTGAAAATACAATATATCCTTCTTCCTTTATAAAGGGATTAAGACCTGGGAAGGGCTTTCAGACTATGTAAATTTTAATTAACATATACTTCTTGTTTCTGAGATTGGCAGTTCTAAAATTTCTCACTTTTAGTCCCCATGCATATGTTGTTTTTAACATCTTCTAACCATATTATGCTGGTTTTAAAAAATTTGCTATTTAAGATTTATGGTCAAATAAATCTCTTTGGGTCCTTGTTTTCTCATCTGTAAAACATAGGGACTAAAGATAGTCTTTAAGGTTTCTTGCACCTCCCAACAAATTAAATAATATACTTGATCACCTTGATTCTTTGACTTAGTCACAGAATTTTTGGAAACCTTGAGAGATACTAAATGCTTTCTCTTGAGTTTTTGCTAATATATTTGTGGATTTTTAAATCTCTGAAGGCTTTTTCAGTTGTTCTGATAACTTTTAAGTGCTAATATCTCAACAGTGCTAAATGGGCTAAAATACCCATTACTAGAACCAAGTAAGCTGTGAACATATGCTATATTCAACAGTTTTCTTTTAAATACATTTACTTTCTTTGTTTTGAATAGATATACTTCCTTTTTTTTTTTTTTTTTTTGCAGAGTGACGTCACTGGGAAACTTAAACTGTTCTTTTGAGGATGGCAGAAGGCATTGTATTATATTTTGCCAAATTAAAGCCTTATTTATGTTTTCACCCTTTCTACTTTGTCAGAAACACTGAACAGAGTTTTGTCTTTTCTAATTCTTGTTAGACTACTGATTTAAAGAGAGAAATAAAAACCTCAACTCTGTAGACACCTTCAGAGTTTAGTTTTATAATAAAAATTGTTTGGATAATTAGACCTTTACATTCCTGAAGATAAACATGTAATCTTTTATCTTATTTTGCTTAATAAAATTTCAAAAGATTACAAAGCTCTAAAACGCTAACATTTTAATACTGATGTTATACACTGTTTTACTTAACATTTTGGGGAGTAGCAGCCTCTGACTTCAACCTCAAGTAAACACTTTTTTTGTTGTTGCTCATGTTAATCAGTTTTTGTACAGGTGTCAGCAAATAAAGGGATGCTTATTATTCAAACCTGGCTTCTATTTTTTATTTTGTTCAAATAATTTCATCATTTTAAAAATCCTTACAGTGTATATCTACACGTAATCTAAGGGCAAAACTATTGTTGAAATACTTGCTCAGTTAAGAGCTACTGAGTTAATTATTACTGCTTTCCCTTCTATTACAATGTTTCCTTCTTCCCTATCCTGTTTCCCTCTTTCATCCAAAAAATGTCATGTAGGTCTATTCCAGTTTTTACTCTTTTGTTCTTGAAAGTTGCTTTTTTGAGTATGTTCGCATTTAGAGATAGCATTGTTAATGCAACTCGTTTCCACTGAGAGAGGAAGAGAATGAGTGAATGAAAAGACATTTGATAAGTGTTTTCTAAGTTCAAACACTGTGCTAAGTACTGGGAATACATGAAATATACAACCTATTTCAAGGAGCTCATTTTTCATCAGGGGTCAACATCTTAGAGGTGCTTTTAGCTGCAAATCATAAGAAAAGCCCTGTGATCCTTAGAATGTTAGTGGCAAAGTGGAAAGTGAAGTTCAGACATCTAAATATTACAAAACAAAGAGATATGAATGAACATCTGATAAGACAAAGGGTCCTGTCGATTTCTAAGAAGATTTAGAACCACTGTGGAATGGTTCTTATTCTTAGTGAATTAAATGAGAAAGAATTGTTAAAGAAAAATTTATGGCCTATATAGCAGAGATAATTGACAGAATAGAAAAACTTGAATCCATGTTAACTAGTCTCATCAAAGAAACAAAATAAAAAATAAGAGGGATTATAGATCGAAATAAAGGACAAATATGGAAGAAAAGCACAAATTAACATTAAAAGAAAATAATTTTCAGATAGGCATTTGTCTCAGAGACAGGCTGTATAAGGAACAATTTAAGGATTACAGGTTTCCCTAAACACACATACAAACAATTCTGAACACCATAATGGAAGAAAGAATAGTAAAAAATTTCCTAGAACTTCTGAATACAGAAAAAATGCTGATCTTAAGAATCCAGATTCTTCCACAAGAAAAACAACAACCACCACCTAAAACTATACTGCAAGCTCCAAGTCATGTAATGGAATCAAACAATTCCACTGAAAAGTTCTGTAAATGACCAGGAAAAAGACCTTTCAAAAGTAAAGGAAAGAAAATTCAAATAACAAAGACTGCACCTATGAGAGGATTGGAATGATGTATTTAGTGGAACAAGGATGTACAAGATGCAGTTCAAGGTGATCTATTTGACAAATCTAAGCACCAATGAGAAAAGGTGAATATTTAGTCAAAGAGGCATTTCAGAACATTCCTAAAAAGAAAACTAGTCCTGAGGAAATTATTGGTTTCTTAAATGCCACAGCTAACAGAAACAAATGAAAGGTAAATGAGGACAACAAAATAATAAACTTTTAAGAGAATTTTTTCTAAATACACTAGGGAGGAGAGAAGGGTGAAAGCAGAACTCAAAGTAGAAGTAGGGAAATGGGCCTGATAACAATGACGGAGTAAACCTCATGATATCCCTCCTACAGGTGAATTAGTGGTTTTTGTGTGACTAAATTACAGAATGGGAGAGTATAGGAAAGGAAAAAGGGGAAGAAGAAAATGAAGGGGAATATGCCATGTACCTTAATAATTAAGAGAGAATAATTATAATTGTAATTGGTAACTATTGTAATTGTACAATTTTCAAAAAAAGAAGAGAACTTACAGGAAAATGGGCAAGGAGGTAAAAGTAGTATTGAAATGGGGGAAAGGGAGAAATCTTGTTTCAGTAGGGGGAGGGTGTTGCCCCTTATGAAATTTTTCCAGGAGAGGTGCTCTGTAAACAAAAATTGGGATCTTGATATAATCTATAGGGAGGAAAATCAGTTTCTGGGGATAACTGACCACCACCATTCCCTCCCCCATTCCCTCCCCCCCCCCACACACACACAAAGTGTGATATAAGACAGCATGGAAATAGGAAGATTTTTTTTAAGGCATATGAATGAAAAAAGTCCACAGCAAGGACAAAGGTCAATAATGGATCTTTCTTCCTTGGAAAATTTCTTCCATGGGACCTTTTCCTTTCTAAGAGTTAAGACAATAGAAAAAAGAAACCATAGGCAAGATTTACAAGGCAATATATATGAGGAATAAAGAAAGACTATAAGGACAAATCAAAAAATAAAAATCTAGAATAGAATAGGAAGATAAATAATGAAGAAAATTAAGAAACACTTTTTAGAGAAAGGTGCATAAAATGAAATTTTAAAACATTGATAAAAGTGGAGTAAAGCCACTTTAAAGAAATAGAATAAATAATGTAATGGAATGCAGGGAGAATTAGGAAAGTATGGACCAAAGGTAGAATATTAAACCTCCCATCAAGCTATTACCTGTAATTCTATTAGTTTCTGAAAGCATTGGTATTTTTCTCATACCTGCTCTATTCCCACTGTGCAGAACAAAGAAGATATTGGCTAAGAAACAACTCTTTGGGCTTTGTGAATAACTTAAGACTTATTGATTAACTGGTTCACAAAATAAGTCATAAAGGGGATTTCTAAAAAAAAAAAAGTCTTAAGCTAAAATATTTATCTTAGAACTTTTTGCCCTTAATTAAGAGTGCACTTTTCAATTTTGGATATTCCACTGTTTGCAAATTATACTTCTATGTTTAAATTTTTCCTCTCGACTAATTTTTTGTCTTCCTTCTTACATTACCAGCAGCAAAGATAATGAATCTTATTTCTAGATTAGATTTACTTGAGTTTGAGAGGGGGGAAAAAAAAAAGATGGAAATGAAGAACGCAACTTTTTGTTAGGAAAATTGCTTTGAATATATTTTGAAAAGACATTTATCTAACACTGAATGTTAGCACTGGAGGAGAAAATAAGAGTTCTCCTCACTCCTACCCCCTAACACATAATCTTTGAGGGTTGAAGTGAGGAAATATAATGGAGTATTATACTCAGTTTTTCTGGATGGGTGATTCTTGATTGTAATCCTAGCTCCATTGCTCTCAGTAATATCATTTCTCCCAAGCCCTCTAGTCCTTTAAAGTAGAAGCTGTTAAATCTTGTGTTATCCTAACTGTGGCTCCACTATACTTGAATTGGGTTTTTTTGGGGGTTTTTTTTTTTTTTTGGATGCTTGCAATATTTTCTCCTTGACCTGGGAGTTCCAGAATTTGGATATAATACTCCTGGGAGTTTTTATTTTGGGATATCTTTTAGGAGGTGATTGGTGGAATCTTTAAATTTCTACTTTACTCTCTGGTTTTAGAATATCAGGACAGTTTTCCTTGATAATTTCTTGAAAGATGATATCCAGGATCTTTTTTTGAACATGACTTTCAGGTAGACCAATAATTTTTAAATTCTCTCTCCTGGATTTATTTTCCAGGTCAGTTGTTTTTCCAAGGAGATATTTCACATTTTTTCCCTCCCTTCATCCTTTCCTCTTTCCTTCTCTTCCTCCCTCCTTGCTCCCTCTGTTCCTTCCTTTTTCCCTCTTTCCCTTCCTCTCAATTCTGTTTTCATCAGTGACCTTTTGTACCTCTTTTCCCAATTTTGCCTTTTCTCCTTTTGCACCTCTCTTAGTTTTCCCTAATTTTTTCTCTGTCTCTCTTGATTTTCAAAATCCTTTTTGAGCTCTTCCATAGCCTGAGCCCAATTCTTATTTTTCTTGAAGGCTTTGCATGTAGAAGCTTTGCCTTTGTTATCTTCTCAGTATTAAGTTTTGATCTTCCTTATTACCACTTTCAGTGGTCAGAAACATTTTCTGTTGACTGCTCATTTTCCTAGCCAATTACTTAGCTTTTAATTCTTTGTTAAAGCAGGGCTCTGTTTCCAGGGTGGAAAATATCCTGTCCCAAGCTGCAGAGGTTTTGTGTAGCTATTTTCAGAGTTCCTTCTAGGGATCTGACCACAAGTACTCTTTTCTGCCCTGGACCTGTTAGGTGTGTTCCTGCCATGCTGTAGTCCAGTGTGCTGGGCTGGGATCCACTGACTGGGGCTCCACTGGGACTGCACACCACACTCCTACCCCTACAGATCCTCTTCACTGACTTTCAGAGTCCTCCCTGGTGCCCCTGGGCTGAGAGGTCCAGAAGCCTTCAGCACTGCTGCTGATTGAGAGGTTCTGCCTGGCTGATGCTGGAGTCTGGGCTGGATTTGCTAGGATTGCACACTGGAGTCCCACTTTGTTTCTACAGGCTTTTTCTGCTGACCTTCCAGGTTCTCTTCCCAACCTTATTGCTAACTCTTTGGAGGGTGCTATGTTCCTTTCAGGATTTAGTCTTGCCAGCTAAGAGCTTTCTCCAACTTATGGGGTGTTTCCTTTCTCCTAGTAAGTGGCAAGTGCCATTAGGGAACTTGCCCTGTCATTAATGATTAAAACTCTTTTTTGTACTCTCTCATTCTTATTTCGTCTTTACCATTCCTACTATTTATTGTATCCCTTCATTTTGGTCTGTAACCTTTTCCCTAAATAAATTCCAAAGAGAATGGCCATTATGAATTCTTCACATAACTGAACCCCAACTTTTGGTGTCCACATCATTTTGGTGTCAAAAAACTACATCGTTTTGGTACCAAAACCTGGGACTATAATGTTATTTCTCGAGTTTGAATCCAAGTATGAGTATGAGGACTAATAAATTAGAAAATTCACCATCCCAGAGAAATGCTACAGAACTATAGAAAGTGGAGGTTTGGGGCAGTTAGGTGGTGCAGTGGATAGAATGCCAGCCCTGAAGTCAGGAGGACCTGAGTTCAAATTTGGTTTTAGATACTTAGTACTTCCTAGCTGTATGACCCTGAGCAGGTCACTTAACCCCAATTGCCTCAGCAAAAAAAGTAAGAAAAAAAGGTGGAGGTTTGTTCATCTGGACAAAAAGGAGTTTGAAGGATAGCTTTTTTGAGCTCTACTTAAGATTAGACCATTCTAATTTGATTTCCTCAAATTCTATTCCTTTCTTCAGGAATTATTCTCACCTATTTCAGAGTCTGGCATGGGGGCAGAATTCCTGAGTGGTTTTCCACTGAAGTTGCAAACAGCTAAGGATGCTTTGTCCTGTTGCTGCTCTTTTTCCTCTTATAGCAAATCTATATTCAGAGCAAGTGGTCAGCTTAAAAGTCATGAGCAAAATACAAACATATAATCTTCCTGTTTTCTGTCTGAAAATGTGTAGTCATTAGAGAAATGACTTTTCCATTAATGGATAGATGAAATATCTACCTGTCACTAGAGATATATCTTATTAGAAATATGTTTCTATAAGGTCTCTAAATCTTTCAAAATGTAAGAATTTAAGCTCCTGATGCAACTATTTTTACACAGTGTAACTTAGAGAATTTTAATGTCACTTTAAAAAAATGTAACAGCTTTTTGTTACATCCATGTAAAAAGTCAATTCTATTTAAGCTAATGGGGAACAACATTTGTTTGTCCTGTATCCCTATGGTACAAACATGTTTTCTTATAAATAACTTGATATACAAAGACCATGCATGTGCCCGTGCAGCCACAAAAGAGGCTGCTATGACATTGGCCTTATTAACTTTCACAGTTCTCCAGGCTTGAGACTTTTGATGGACTTTTGATTAAAGTCCATCCCAAATGGGAATCTCTGGAAATTCCAGCTTTACTGTATCCAAACCTCATTGGATAACTCCCTTCAGTCACCTCCTGGCCCACCCCTCCAAATCAGTTCCAAGCCCATTCCCAGCAGGAAATAGTTTCAGAAGATGAGATCATTGCCCCATACCCCAAAGGACTTAGAGCCCCATTTGTTTGGAGGAAAATTGATATTGCGGCCAAGGGACCTCAGCAAAATACTACCCAGCATCTGAGTGGGCCCCACAATAAGGTCCAAACTGACTGTGCTAATCTCTGCTACTGTGCCCTGGTAACTAACTTTGTACCCCTATAATATCTCCAGACTTAAGCTTCAGTTCATCTCTGTAACTTTGCAATCCTATAGACCACTGTATTTCACTCCCAGTTTTTGGATACTTCTTAAATGAACCAGAATTTGGCCCCTGAAATTTCAGCATTGGTCTGATAGACCTCTTCTGTTTGCAGTGGTCCTCAAATTTTTAAAATAGGGGGCCAGTTCACTATCCCTCAGACTGTGGGATAAAGTAAAACAAAAACTCGCTGTCTCTCCCCTCAGCCCATTTGCTATAACCTGCAGGGCCCCCTAAATGTCCTCAGTGGCTGCATCTGGCCCGTGGGCCATAGTTTGAGAACCCCTGATTTAGATATCTCCAACTTAGAGATCTCCAACCCACTTTTCAAAAGATTTCTTTAATAGAAGAGCAAGGAAGTGATGATGTCTAAAATGTTAGGTATGGTTAGTAGAGGAGTTGATAAAAAAATAATTCCTGAGGCAGGCAGGGACAAGGTTCTGGAGATCAGTTTTAGTTATGTGGTCCTACTGTCTAGGGAGATCTTCCCGTCTGAAATCCAAGTTATATCAAACCCCTGAGCCCCACCCCTTGTAGAGGTCTCCAGCAGTCTCATCTTGCCATTCCCTGTCAAATATCCTGGTCATTTCCCTGAGGTTAAAATTTCCCTGAAAAATCTACTTATGGACCATGCCATAACGGCTGCTTTCCTTTGGATTAGTCTGTCATGGCACTCTGCCTCATAGTGTCTTTCCCCTTTCCCTTTCCCCATACCATGTAGTATCTTTCCTAACTCCACTATGCTTCCCAACCCCGGTTCTCCTTCTTACAGCTAGCTAACACTTTTGGAGTGCTAAGTCCCTTTCAGGATTTAGCCTGCCAGCCATGGGCATACCTCAAACCTCATGGAGTGTTTCCTTTCTCCTTTACATCATTAATAATTAAATCCCCTTTTTGTGCTCTCCCATTTTTATTTCATATTTACTATTGCCAGTGTCCATTGTATTCATTTTGTTTTAACCTCTTCCCTAAATAAATCTACCTTTTGTGAGAGAATGTCCATTGTGAATTCTTCAGTCATGTGAAGCCACTTTTGGTGGCTAGTACCATCTGGTGTGTACAGACCCACATCAGCAAGATTAGAATTTGCTCTTCTGGAGTTTTGAGTGAAGGTTCATCCATTCATCCTCATATAAAGACATTTCTCAAAATGTGTTTTCTTCACTAATGGCATGCTTTGTAATGTTTTCAAAATGTTTGTTCAAATCAATGTTTTGGGACAGTCCCCTTGATGTAATAAAGACTCTATGTCTCCCTTATCTTTGTGGAGGGTGGACTACTTGGCCTGGGAAAATTCCTAAAAATGATCCCCACTCACCTGAATCTCCCAGTTCTGAGAAAGCTACCTGATTCCCACGGGAAACTCCCACTTTCAAATTGATCTGGGAACCACTTTGGTCTGGGAAACAATCACCTTTAATTGATTTGGAAATTAGCCCCTAATTGCTCCCTACCCTCAAACCATAGAAGGCTAATAAAAAACTAGATTCTGTACCCAAACATTTGCTGTCTTCCTAATCAGAAAGCACCCCACTGAGGGAAATTGTTTCTCAGTGAAAATAAACCTTTTTTTTTTTTTTTTTGCCAAAATTCTCGCTTGGAGATCAGGACTGCGAATTCTTTCACAAAACCCTGCAACATCAGCCTGGGAACTCCATCACTGTTAGGGTATCACTCCTCAAAATTTGGTGGCCCACTATGGAGATCCTTGAAATTTTACATCCACCTGGCCGAAGTAAGCCGCCTCTCGCCTTTGGGTGTCCTTTGCTATAGAAACACCTGGGAATGTTTGGGGCCATCAGGAACTTGATGCTCAACAAAAACTTCAAAACAGCATTGCAGGATGCTGCTGGTAAAATTTACTGTTGAGAAATCAAAATTAGAGACTAATCTTTTAAATAACCCCTCCTTTCCACTCTTCTAGGGACACAGGCCTCCTCTGCACCCCCATGTAGTCTTTAACCGAAGGCCTGTGAATCCCTTCGATAATCGCCTTACTAAAGACAGGACCTTATGTCTGACAATATTTATTCAACTCTATCCCCCTCACTTCCTGAACCAGATCCTGAGACCTCCTTATTCCCACTGATACAAGGAGTGGGACCTCTTTTTCTCCTCAGAATCCTGATTCAGCCACCCCTTCTAACCTCTGCCCCCTGAGAGAAACAGCTGACTCCCAGGGAGATACAGGTACAGGTGCCTTTTTCAATATCAAATTTGTCCCAGATTAAGGAAAAACTTGGTTATTATTCTGAGGACCCCACCAAGTTTATTGAGGGGTTTAAGGTCAGTGCCCTCCAATTTGATCTTTCCTGGAGAGATGTCAATATTAAACAATCTACCCCAGGTACATGGAGGAAGCTGCAGAAGTCAGCTTTGGGTCCTCAAACTTCTCCAACTCAGCTGTTTGTAATGGAGGCTTAAATAATAGGAATTGAGCAGCAGCAGAAGAAGAAGACTGCAGAGTTACAGTGAGAAATGGAGAACAGTCCCAAATTTTAGCTACTTAAAATATCTGGGAACCGTAGGAGTTTGTGCTTCAGGTGTAATGGACAGAGCAATCGAGCTTGCAACTGTAAACCCCCTGGCCTTTGCCCTAAGTGCAAACAGGAGAGGCACTGAAAGAGAGACTGCCCACAGAGGCAGGCTTTTGAGACTTGGTCAAGCTCTCCCTTGTTCCACCATGGCAGCTGAACCCTGCATATCTTTGGATGTGGCAGGTAAGACCATTGAATTTCTTTTTGATACGGGGGCTTCTTTTTCTATCTTGTTGGGGCACTCTGGTCTCACCTGCCCCTCCCCCACAAGATAATGGGGATTGAAGGGAAACTTAAGAATTGTTTTGAGACTTTTCCTCTGCCTTGCCAGTTTAATGACCTGTTATTTAAACACTCCTTTCTTATTATTCTGTCCTGTCCCTGTTCTATTATTGGGGCATTAATGGTGAAACTGGGGACCCAATTCTCTCTTCTCAGACCCCCAAATCACCTTTTTGTGCTTCTTTCAAAGCTCTCCTAAAATCCAAAAACTGAAATCTGGGAGAAAATAGATTCCTCTGTCTGGGACTAAGGAATCCCTGGGAGAGCCACTCATGCCACTGCAGCCTTAGTCAGGCTGGGGGACCCCCATGCATTTCCCCATGTTTGGGACAAGAAGAACTACCCAAATTGACTACTCAGAGATCACTCATAGAAGAGCAGAATTATTTATTAGAATCTCCAGAAGCGGACCCCGTCCTGGTCTGTGAGCCAGATTCACAGAAGGATAAGGCCAGAGCCTTGAAAATGCTTACGGCTTTTATACATTTCAGACAAAGAACCTCCAAAATCCCGCCCTCTATATGTTGTGATTGGTCACATAAGTCTACTGTTCCCCTAATTGGTCAGTGGAATGTAGTACACAAGGTGATATACAACTTTTCCACCACGTTGGACAAATGGAATGTTGTTTAGGCCTTATCTAAAAATCACATGACTCTGGAGAAGCCAAAACTGAGGCCTATAGGCTTGATCTACGTTAATTAACAGTCTCTGATCAATATGTGCGGTAAGTTCTTCATCTTTTCCCACACACCCATAAACGCCAATACCCAATAAAGGCAGAGCTGGGGAGGGATTGCAACCCCTGGCTAAGAAATTTCTTAAGCACAAGCTTTTAGTTCCCTGCAAGCCTCCCTGCAATGCTCCAATTCTCCCTGTTAGAAAACCGAATGGGAAGTTTCAGGATTTGAGGCTCTTAACTCAGGCTCTTGGACCTGACCCCAGACCGATCAAATACTTCTCAAAGAAACTGGACTCAGTTTCCCTAGGATGACCCTCTTGATATAGAGTGGTGGCTGCTATGGCCCTTTTTTAATTGAAGAGGCCTCAAAACTAACTTTGGGGCAGCCATTAGAGGTTCTAACCCTCTACCAGGTTCAGAGCATTTTAGAAACCAAAGGTCTTCAATGGCTTGTGACTAGGAGACTTGACTAGATACCAGGCTCTCCTGCTAGACACTCCCGACTTGACTCTCCAGGTGTGTCACACCCCTAACCCTTCCACCCTGCTCCCTGACAACACGGTTGGGTGACATCATTCATAATTGTGAGGAAGCCTTAGATTCTATCTACTCCAGCCCACCTGACTTGAGGAACATTCCTCTTGATAACCCAGATGATGAATGGTTTACAGATGGGTCTACTTTTCTTGAAAATGGGGAAAGGAAGGCAGGTTATTCTGTGGTCCCCCTCAATGGCACCCTGGAGGCTAATTGCCCCCCTGGAATTTCTGTCCAGAAAGCTCAGCTCATAGCCCTAACCAGAGCTTCGGAACTGAGGAAGGGAATGAGAGTGAACATCTATACCAACTCCAAATATGCTTTTCATATTTTGCATGCTCAGGGATATATGGAAAGAAAGGGGACTTTCGAGAGCAAAGAATTCTTCTATTAAATATGCAGGGGAAATTCTACAACTATTGCAAGTTGTCTACGAACCCAGAGAGGTTTCAGTCATATTTGTGAATGACACCAGAAGGGAGATTCACTTCAGGCCAAGGGGAATAGGTTTGCAGATTCAGCTGCTGGAGCTGCTGCCCATATATCCCTGACTATGGCACCTTTAATCCCCCAGCTCCCTGATTCTTACACCTCTTCATATAGCTCACAGGAACAAGCCCTTGCAGAAGAAAGGAAGTACACCTTTTCTCCTTCTGGTTGGTTTCCAAAACCCTCAAGCCAATTTTTAATCCCAGAGGCAAGTCAGTGGAAATTTATTTTTGGTCTTCACCAAGCTACTCACTTGGGAAGAAGTGCTCTTCAATCACTTGTGAAAGGCATTTTTACTGGTCACAACTGGACGAAACAATCAGACGGGGCTGCTAGGCCTGCCCAATGATGCCCAAGTAAATCCTGAAGGAGCTGTAAAACCTTCCCATTCTTAAGCCTTTTCAGAGAAGGGGCACATACTCAGGGGAAGATTGCCAAATAGACTTTACACATATGCCCCCTTGCAGAGGTTTCAAGTTGTTTTTGGTCTTTGTTGACACCTTTACTAACTGGGTAGAAGTTTTTCCCTGCAGGACTGAGAAAGCTCCGGAGGTCTCAAAGTGCTTGCTGAGAGATCATATCTCACTCTGGCCTGCCTGGCTCTTTGCAGAGCTACAATGGCCTGGCCTTCACTTCCAAGGTAACCCAAAATGTAGCCAAAGAGCTCAAAATCACCTACCACCTCCACTCTGCCTGTGGTCCTCAGGCTTCTGGAAAGGTGGAGAAAATGAATCACACCTCAAGAGAGTCCATACTAAACTGTGCTTAGAAACTCAAGAAGATTGTGTGGAGAACCTCCCACTAGGGCTTCTTAGAGTCCTCATTGCACCTTAGGACATTAAGCTGAGCCCCTTTGAACTTCTGTATGGGAGGCCCTTCTTAACCACTGATACTATTGTAGATCCAGAACAGCATCTGGTCACTCAATTTGCCATACAGCTCAGTGCAGTCCAAAAAGTCCTTTCTGAATACACAAATGAACCTATCCCTAAAACTACAGATGCTCATACTTAGACTGCCTCTGCTGTAAACCCAGGGGACATGGCATATTTGAACAACCTTGGAAACCTCAAGGTGTTGACCCTCTAAGTATAAAGTGGAAAGGCCCATATAAGGTCATTCTGACTACTCCAAAGTCAAACTGGAAGGTTTCCCCAGCTGGACTCATATTTCTAGGATTAAAAATGCTGCTTCTGTTACCTCTCCTTCAGATATTTCAGAATATTCCTGTGAACCCCTAGAGGACCTGAAGCTATTCTTTAGCAGGACCCCTGAAAACACTCTGGAGAAAGAAGGGTGAAATTGTCTGGGTCCTTTCTCTCACTCCAGTCCTTTTCCTCACTCCAAGGACAAGAATCTTTCTCCTAGCATTTTCTTTCCAGTTTTTCTTGATGGCATTCTGTGGCCCCTGCAATGGGGGCATCAGGAATGTTGGGTAGGCCTTCAGCATCCTCAAGGCAGCCCACAGATGGGACCTGATGCATTATTTGCAAAGGCCTCATTCCCAAATGTTATCATCTCCACCCTGGATGCCACCTCATTTTTAATCTGCTTGTAAGATTCATTTCCTCCAGGCTTCAAGCTATCCAGCTACTCTTTCAGTCTGAAGATCCCGGTACAACTGACTTGGGACACTCAACATCGCCTAGATGTTGCTGCTGCCAGCTTCAGATCTTGCACTTCCCCTCCTGGCCTGAACCCCCATTGAACATAGGGACAGCTCTAAGACCTGTATCAGCTTGAAACAGCTCCAGAAGATGAGACCTCCATCCCTTTGCCCCAAATGGATTTGGGGTGACTGCTTAAGGGGGGAATGATGTAATAAGAACTCTGTGTCATAAAGAAGATCCAACTCACTTCCAGTTGATCAATGATGGACAGAAATAACTACACCCAAAGAAGGAACACTGGGAAGCGAATGTAAATTGTTGGCACTGCTGTCTATCTACCCAGGTTACTTATACCTTCGGAAGCTAATAATTAATGTGCAACAAGAAAATGGTATTTACACACATGTATTGTATCTAGGTTATATTGTAACACATTTAAATGTATGGGATTATCTGCCATGGGGGGGGGAGGGAGTGGAGGGAGGGAGGGGATAATTTGGAAAAATGAATTTAAAAAAAAAAAAAAAAAAAAACCAAACTGTGTCTCCTTGATCTTTGTGGAGGGTAGGCCACTTGGCCTGGGGAAATTCCTGAAAATGATCCCTACCCTCCTACCTGGTTCCCACAGGAATCTCCTACCTCCAATTAATATGAGAATCATTTTGGTCTGGGAAATGATCACTGCCCTTTACTGATTTGAAAATTAGCCCCTAATTGTTCCCTATCTCCAAACCATAGAAGGCTGGATTAAAAATCAAGATTCTGTACCCAAACGTTTGCTAATTCCTATCAGGAACTTCTCAGTGCATAAACCCATATTGTTTTTGGCCAAAAAACCTTGCTTGGAGATTGGGACTGCGAATTCTTTTGGAAAAACCTGTGACAATTTGGTTGAGGACTCCATTGCTGTTAGGGTATCTCTCACTCCTCATTTCTCACTCCTCAAGAGGAATCATCATCTCCCAGGCCTTATCTTCACCTTAAAGAAACCATCTTTTTTTTTCTTTTTCAGAAGACGCTCAAACATATTCTGCATAAAACCTTTCTTGATTCTCCCAACTGCTAAGTGCCCTCCCCTCCTTAACTTTTGTTATTATTGTTCATTTATTTTCAGTAATTTCCAATTTTTTGTGATTCCATTTGGGATTTTCTTGGTAGAGATACTGATATAGTTTGCCATTTCCTCTCTAGCTCCTTTTATTGATGAGAAAATTGCCTTGCCCAAGGTCACAGAGTAAGTGTCTTAGGTCAAATTTAAACTCAGGAAGATGAATCTTCTTGACTCTGGACTGGGCACTGTATAGTGTCACCTAACTGCCCCCAAACTCCTTAACTACTTTGTGTGAATTTATATTTATTTACTTTATACTACATATTTTTTCATATATGATTGTTTTCTCTGTTAGAATGTAAGAACATAATTCCTTGCTAGTTGGAATTGTTATACTCTTTGTATTTATATTCTTGACTCAATACATAGTAGACATTTAGTAAATATTGATTGACTGATTGATACATATTCCAAGAAATCCTGCATGAACTTAATGTATGAATGGATAACCTCGTAAATGATATTTTGTTCTGACTTAATTTCTTTTATATTTGAAAGTCTTTCTTCTGATGTCTTGCATAATTGGCTTCTGAATGGAAATTTAACTACAATATATCTTGGAGTTTGCAGCTATGGTTTTTTTTTTTTTTTTTTTTTTTTTTCCTGGAGGTAATCTGCTGAGTTCTTTCCAGTGGAATTTCAGTTTCTATTTTTTGATATTCTTGGGCATTTCTCTTCTATTATTTCCTTCATGATAATGTTAAGGGTTGTTGTTTTGTTTTGTCCTATTTATTTATTCTTCTGGGAGACTTCTTATCCTTAGGCTGTTTCTTCATATCCATCTTTAAGAACTATATGTTTTCCATGTAGTGAGCATACATTCTTTTAATGTTATTTTTGTTTGTTTTTTAGTTGAAGTTGACCTTATTTCTATGTATTTGCATTCCCAATCAGTTATTCTTTCTTCTGTTTCTTTGATAGTGCTTGCCATTGCATATTCCTGTTTTTCTGTTTTGTTCATTTTTTTACTTGTAAGCCACGGCAAGGTTCTTATAATTCTCATTTCTCTTGTAAACCATTCAGGCACAGTGCATTGTGGTTCCATGTTTTCAAATCAGTGTCCTTTGGCTCATTAAGTGTTGGATCATTTTCCTTTATTTTTTAGTATTTATTATATTATTATCATAGATGCCTGAACTTGTTTACTAGATCTGGAGACCTTATTTTCTTCTGTTGTTACTATTTTTCCTATTGATTTATTTGTATATGTTCAAATTTTCTTCTTCCTGAAATCTTTGGTACTTTCGTTATGTATTTTTTTCTTCTTATTTTTCTTATCTCTCATTCCCTAATTCCCTCTGATTGTATTTTTTTTTGAGGGCTGGAAACTAAGGCCCAGAGAGGTAAAGTCATTTTCTCAAGATTACATAGCTAATATTAATAGCTGGAACTAGAACCCAGGTTTCTCTGACCTCAATTTATGATCCCTATATGCATGAATACACTAATTCACTATAACCTTGTTGTTGAGTTATGTCTGACTCTTTATGATCTCATTTGAGATTTTCTTGGCAAAGATACTAGAGTGGTTTGTTATTTCCTTCTCCAGCTCATTTTACACATGAGGAAACTGAGGCAAACAGGGTTAAGTGACACAACTAGTAAGGATCTGAAATCGAATTTGAACTCACGAAGATTGAGTTTTCCTGACTCTAAGCCTGACATTCTTTCTACTGTGTCATCTAGCTGTTCTTAATTCTAATGCCTTTTTATTCTTTACCTCCTATTTATCTTAAATAAAGCATTTGTAAATATATCCTTGACTGCTGTCTCCTTTATTGGATTGTAAGCTCATTAAGGACAAAGACTGTTTTTTTGTCTCTTTTTTGCATTCTTAGCACTCACTGTTCTGGCACTTGTCTGCTTCAAAACTCATTGAATTTGGTATTCGAAGTATATCCATGAGAAAAATTGTTTTAGCACTTGATGCTTGCTTGGCACTCATCACAAACTTGGTTTGTTGATGTTGTTGTTTGGTTGAGCAGCAGGGATGTGAAGTTGGCCAGGTATACTATCCAGCCCTCACTGATGCTGCAATTGCCCTCAGTGGGGGGGCAGCTCCTGCCCACTGAAGGTGACAGTACAAAGAATGTCAGGTTGGAGTCCCCAATGCTGAGGCTGTGAGCATCGCAGGGCAGGGGATAGGGCATGTCCTGCACAATGATATAGTCTCCTGGCTCCCAAAACAGTATTACTGGAGCACAGAGCAGCTGACAAGCTCAGCAGGAGAAGCAACGGGAGCAGAAGCAGTGGGAGACCAAGCAGAGACAGGGGCCTGGAGAAGTGACAAGATTCAAGATATGCTAGCAGAGAGCAGATAGGGAAAAAAATTCCTCTGTTTAGTATTCAAAAAGCTCTTCATTCTTGGATGTCTCCCTACCTTTTCAGTCTTCTTACACCTTACTCATCTCCACATACTCTGATTAAGACACTGGCCTTGCTTTTTCTTGTACAAGACAATCTATCTTCCTAGTTTATTCATTTTCTGTTTGATGGGTTTTTTTGGTTTTTTTGGAGAGGCAATTAGGGTTAAGTGACTTGCCTAAGGTCACCCAGCTAGTGAGTGGAAAATGGTAAGAGATGTGTTTGAGGCTGGATTTGAACTCATGTCCTCCTGACTTCAGGGCCATAGAATTTTATATCTGTTTTCATCATCATTTTTTGCCATTCTTGGCTTCCTTCCAAGTTCTAAATAAAATCCTACCTCTACAAGAATGCTTTCCAGCTCTCCCTTAATACCAGTGTCTTTCCTCTATTTCTTATCTCCAATTTATCATATATATGATATGTTAAACACATAGAAATTATATAACATGTGTGTAATATATCATATATGTAATATATGAACATGTATGATTTTATTTACATGTTCTCTTCTCCCTCCTTCCTTCAGAGTAGATTTTTGTCTTTTTTTCCCCCTTCATTCCTAGGATTGAGTTTTATGTTCCTTGATATAGCCATTAGAGGGAGACAATTCCTATAAACATTTTCTTTTGAGAAACAATAGGACACTTCTTTCAGTGGACAATGAACAATTGTTATAGGAAAATAAGAATATGTCTTTAGTTGATGAACTAAAGTATGAATTCTGAAGGTTTTTTGTCACATTGATAATTTAAAATTTAAGTTTGAAATTAAGTTTATCATCTTCCATATCACTAATTGGACTGACACTTTTATTTAGAGTCTGTATGAAATTATCTAAGTAAAATCAAAACTTAGATTAGATAAAAGATAGATTAGAAATTATCTAATCTCAATATCCCAAATCCATAAAGGAATCCACTCTATGGATCCCTCTCACATTATTAGCTTACTTTTATATTGTGAATATTTATTCACCAAATGAGAGGGAAATCCATTTAAATAAATGGAAATCAAAAAATAAAACCCAAAACTTAACTTCTCTCATTGTATCCCTGATGGCTGTCTTTGATTTCCTCTATGTTTTGGCATCACATCTTTCTAACTACTTTTTAGAAATACTTTCTACTCCATTACTCCATTTCAAGTTTATTAAAATTTTCACAGCAACATTCCCTAGCAGTAATTCATCTCAGCAATTCAATTGAATAATCATTTATTGAACTGAGGAACTTTGTTAAAGGTGGAGATATGAATTCAAAGACAATGAAATTGTCCTTTCCTTCAGGGACCCTATCTTCTAAGGGATATAAAATACATACATAGAGATAAGCAAAAACAATTTGAGGAGGAAAGGAGCTTAGAGTAGGAGAGATCTTGACAGAATATTTTCTGCATGCTTTTAGTTGAGTTTGATGCATTTCACTTCCAACATTTAGGTGGATATGGCGGATATATATGTGTGTGTACACAATACATATATGTACATACATTCATATACATGTGTGCATATATACATATACATTTATACACACATTTACATATATGATATTGTCCTGGACATGGAACCAGGAAGACCTGAACTTTAAATCCTATAAGAAACTTAGAAACTATGTGACTCTGGGCAAGTGACTTAACTTCTCTGCTTTTCTCATTCATAAAATGAAGATAATAACAGCACCAACCTCCCAAGGTAGCTATGAGAATAAAATGAGATATTATTTATAAAGCATTTCACTAGTGTCAAAGTGTTATTATTATTATTATTACTATTATTAAAAGTCTGGTCCACAATACAATGGGAAATAGTCATCCTTTGGGAGCTATTTTTATCTAATTATATGGAAACAAAACTGACAATCTAAATGAATGGATATTTATAAAAATATAAAGTATTCAGATTAGCAGAAAAGGAAATAAAATATTTAAATAGCCCTATCGTGTAAAAAAAATTGTCACAAATGAATTGTTAAAGTAGATAAGATAACTGGACCTGAATCAAGAAGATAGATGATTAAATCAGACCTCACACACTTGATAGCTATGTTACTCTGGGGAAGTTCCTTAAGCTCCTAAGGCTGTTGTGAGAATCAAATTAGATAATATTTGTAAAGTTCTTTCCAAAGATTAAAATGTTATATAAATGTGACATTTTTATCATTATTATTTTTTTTCCCTCTTTATATAGATTGGTATCTTACTGAATATAATCTGTTTCCTCTACTCTCTCACACACAAGAGTAAGTATCATAAAACTGAGGGTTTGGAAAGCAATATAATGGTAGTTAGGATTTAGTTAAGTTTATTTGATACCTTACTAGTGATTTATGGTATAGCCTTGAGCCAATAATATAAACTCCTCCAATCTAATTTTCTCTTTCTCTCAAAAAAGGCTATATCTGACAATGTGAGAGACTGAGCCCCATGAAATTTATCTCATTCTTCAAAATAGACTGTAAGGAATTCTGTATAGTAACAATAATCACCACAGTTCCCATTTGTATAGCACTTGAGAGTAGACAGGGAAAGATTACCTATAATTTATCAACATCATTGAGCTATACCTTTGATACAGAATAGAAAGTTCTCTGACTCAAATGCCTAAAATAATTGAGTATAGTCTTTGTAATGGTTGATTTTACCTTGTCAATTAGATAAAGGCAGGCTCACTACTCCTGGAGAAGTTAAATTATTATTTGCAAATGAACTGAGTTTACAAGTGAAAAGAAGACATATGTCCTCAGCTTCTCTCCCTCTTCATCTGTTTCTTTTACCTATCTTTCTCTCTCCTTACTCTCCCTTTCTAATAGAACAAATTTTAAGTAGAGTTTCTGCCATTAAAAATGCTGAGTTTCTATATGAAGTCTTTTCTAATCTCCCAGCTATTAGTGTACCTTCCCCAAATTATGTTGTACTTATTTTACATAAGTAGCACATCTCTGAAATATTTTCCTAGCTAGCATTCACACTCACAGATTGGGTAGAAGTTGGCTGCTGCTCTCAGTTTATAGTGTATAATCTTTGTGATATGTTGCTATAGTCTGTATGCTAATATTTAAATTTTTGCATCAATATTCATTAGGAAATAGTCTATAGTTTTCTTTCTGTATTTCAACTTTTGTTAGTTTAGGTAATAAGACCCTATTTGTATAACAGAAGGAATTTGGCAGGCAGGATCTCTTCTTCTCCTGTTTTTCAAACATTTTATGTAATATTTGAATTAATTATTCTTTAAATGTTTGATAGGGTTTTCTTGATCTTGGTTCCCACCCCTTTTTGGGGTTTCATTTATGCCTTATTCAATTTCTTTTTCTGAGATTAGAGTATTTAAGTTTTCTATTTCTCATTCAATTATTCTGGCTTTTTAATATTTTTCTAAATGTTCTTCCAAATCATTTAAATTGTCAGTTTTATTAATTTATATTTAGGTGAAATAGTTCCTAAAATTAATAATAATAATGATAATTAATGATGAGGCTATTTTCAAAGAGCTCCTTCTATTCCTTTGTTCCTTAGAGGGCTTCTATAACTATCTCTTCATCCCCAGAATATGTTATATTGCCTCTTAGTTGTCATTTTCTTTAATGAAATTTTCAGTTGTTAATAGAATTTCTTCTTTGATCCTTCTATTGTTTAAGATTAAATTTTTCTGTTTCCAATTAATTTTTAATGTTTCTTCAGTAGCTTTTTATTGAATAAAATTCTTATTGTATTTTGACATGTAAAAATGTGTTTAATATTTCTGCTTTTCTGAATTTATTTGTGAAGTTTTTATCCTGTAATACATGGTGGGAAATATGCATTTTTTTGGTAATTAAATACATTTTTGCTGTTGCTCTTTCTGAGATCATTATTACTCTCTCTGACTTCTTGTTAAATGTCAGCTAATGCATAATGGATTTTTCTCAAAACCCTCATTTTTATTATTTGTGTATCTTACTGTTTCAAGTGTGTTTCTTTTAAAATATATTATTGGATTCTGCTTCCTAATACATTATTTTATAGGTAAATCCATCCTATTCAGATCCTATTCTCTTATACTTTTTCTTCTTTTTTGTTTCCCTCTCCCTCTCCATAAAGAAAAAGAGGGTGATGAGAGAGAAGTAAACTCAACATCAACGCTCTAGATTTGGTGTAATCTTCCGCTCCTCTTAATAACATGTTCCTATTCTTTCTTTTATTTAAAAAGTTGATTTTTTAAAAAATAATAGGATTTTACAGTTTTGCTAGGTAAGTTATTTTTGGCTGTAAGTTTATATTCTTTGTCTCTAGGACAGCTAGGACATCTATCTCTTAGGATATTCTAAACTCTCTGTTTCTTTAGAGTGAGGACTATTACATCTTGTGAGTCTTACTGTGACTCCTTGGTACTTGAATTCTTTCTGACTGTTTACATTTTTCCTTTGACCTGAAAGCTTTGGATTTTGGCTAAGATGTTCTTAATAATTTGAATTTTGGAGTTTTGTTCAGGAGGTAATATGGACTCTTTTGATTTCACTGTGGCCCTCTGGTTCTAAAGAGATCTTGGCAGTTTTCTTTTAAAGATTTCTTGAAAGACGATGCTTAGGTTCTTTGGTTACAAATTTCAAGTAATTCACTGATTTTTATATTTTCCTTTCCTTGATCTATTTTCAAGGTTATTTTATCCATTTTATTTTATTTATTTATTTATTTATTTATTTTTATCCATTCTAATTTTCCAGAAGTTTATTTCTCACATGAGGTTTTGTATTTATTGTTCCAAGGTATTAATTTTATTTCTAAATTTGTCTTTGAAAGCTTTTGTTTATTTCCTGAGATTTTTCCTGTAATAGTCATTCATTTAAAAAATATTAGCTCTTTAAAAAATTCTTGCTTATTTGGAACTATGCCCAAAAGGGTATCAAACTGTGCATACCCTTTGATCCAGCAATGTTTCTCCTGGGCTTATTTCCCAAAGAGATCATAAAGGAAGGAAAGAGACCCACATATGCAAAAATGTTGTGGCAGCCTTTTTTGTAGTCACAAGAAACTGGAAACTGAGTGGATGCCCATCAGTTGGAGAATGGCTGAATAATGAATGTTATGGAATATTATTATTCTATAAGAAATGATAAGCAGGATAATTTCAGAGGGGCCTGGAGAGACTTACATAACTGATACTGAATGAAATGAGCAGAACCAGGAGATCATCATAGACAGCAACAAGAAGATTATACAATGATCAGTCCTGATGGATGTGACTTTTTTCAACAATGAGATGATTGAGGCCAGTTCCAATGATCTGTGATGAAGAGAGTCATCTACACCCAGAGAGAGAGGACTGTGGAAACAGCCTAGCATTTTCACTCTTTTTGTTGGTGTTTGCTTGAATTTTGTTTTCCTTCTCATTTTTTTTTATCTGATTTTTCTTGTGCGGCAAGTTAATTGTATAAATATACATACATATATTGAATTTAACATATATCTTAAAAATATTTAACATATATTGTTAAATTGCCATTAAACTTTCCATCTAGAGGAGGGGATAGGGAAGAAGGAAGGGTAAAATTGGAACACAAAATTTAGCAAGGGTCAGTGCTGGAAAATTATCCATGCATATGCTTTGAAAATAAAAACTTTAATTAAAAAAAAAAGAACCCCCCCAAAAAATTTTAAAAAATAAATAAATCAGACTAAAAAAAAAAAAAACAAACCTTTTTGCTTTATATTTTCCATAGTTGAACTTGTGCTCAAGCTATGTTTTCTCTTGAGGCTTTCTTTGTAGATGTTTTGGAGCCATTCTCTTTTCCTGAGTATGTATTTTGAGTGTTTGTGTTGCCTTAATAATTCTTAATTGTGAGATTTATTTTTAACTCAGTCCTAAATCTACTTCCTGACTTTGGCTTTTGTGTTAGGGCTTTACTCTGAGCATTTCTGGGGAGATTGTGCCCTGTTGGATCCTTTTGATGTTTTCTTGGAAGAAGTGACTGTAAAGATTTTTCACACTTTCAAAGACAATTTAAGGTAGGCACCTATAAACTTTTGCCAATACCAGGATGGTCTAGTCCAGAGCAAAATCTGATCAATACAATATAAGTAAATAATAATAAACTCTTTAAATTTCTCTAGAGAACTGCTATATAAGCAGATATCCTTAGTTAAAAGATTTCAAAGCTATCATCATTTTAAAAAAGGAGTACTTAAGTGCTAATTTAAGTGGTGAGAAACTGGAGAGGACAAACACCTGCAACTTTTAGCTATAGTTCTGTTTGTTATTATAAAGTCTCAAGTCACAATTAAAATATAGTTTAAGGTTATATTCCCATGAAAGTATCTTTACTCAGTTAATTCCACACAATTCCTCCACTTTAGTTTATCCTTTGAAGACCTCTTACACCACTCTTGATACATTTCTTCAACTAGTTTGTTCTCAATCTCAAATCCTTCTGGACCTGGCTTGTCTTTTTCCTCTTCTGGGGTCCATCCTTGTTTAACTGGACTTCCCTCTCCAGATTGCTCAGTTTTTACAAATTGGGTTTCTGTACCCCCAACTCTTATTTGGGGCCACCTATCACTCCAACCATTTGTGTCCTTAGTAATTAGGGTAGATAACCTTATACAAATAAAAACGCCTATCAGCAATAACAAAAATACTAAAAGAGACAGATCACAAACCTCCTACAGAAGAGACCCCTCAGGAATAGGACATATCCTGGATGAGCCCCCAAACTGTGTGGGATGATATAATTCACAAAAAGAATCAGAGACTCTCAAGTAAGAAGAAGCAAAAATGGACTTACTACAATCTCCTGAGAAAGGGCATCTTCCATCTGACAAGGTGTTTATCAGCAAAGAAGTGCAAAGCATAAACTGTAAAACATCAGATCAAATAGGACAGAAGCTCCCCACGTTGACCTTTTCTTCCATTGTTTGGGGGAATCCTGACTTATGTCTCAAACCTAGAAATCTAGCCCAGAAACAAAGGAGCACAAGTCAATAATCACAAACTCTTAATTTAAATTTCCCTAGAGAACTGCTATATAAGCAGATATCCTTAGGGAAGAGAATTCAAAGCCATTATCACCTTTAAAAGAAGTACTTAAATGTTAATTAAGAGGTAGTAGGAAACCGGAGGGAGCAAACACCTGCAACTTTTAAAGTATAGCTTAAGGTTATATTCCCAAGAGAATGTCTTCACTCAGTTAATTCCACACTTACCTGACCATCTTCAACAATAATATCAGTTATGAATAGAAGCAGTTGTATCTGTCAAAGTCTCAGAAAAAAAAAAACAACAGCTAAATAGCAAACACACAGAAGCACTTGATTCGTTTGCCTACCTGACCAGAAGATGGAGAACAAATCCTCTTTTTGGCTCTGCTCTCACAGAATTTCCTAGAAGTTCTCGTTGATAACATGTTACCAACCAGTAAACTGCTTGTAGTGTGTAATTTCCCTAGCAATACTACAGATTCCACAGATACTACACACATGTGTAAGAAACAAAATATCTTACCAAGAACTCCAGAAACATTGATAAATGCAGGAAAGATTTATTTTACATTCTTGCAAGAATGGGTGCCTAGGTGAGTAGACAAACCTTTGAAACTCCAAAAGCAGCATTTAATTTCTTATCCTGAAGCATAAGTCCCTCCCCATTTGCTCATTAATTGAATGCTATAGAAGTTACATAACATGATTCTCCACCCTCTCATTACATAGCCAGCCTCTGCTCCCAAAGGAGCTTCCCACACTTTAGAAAGGGGAAGGATAACAGGCTAAAGGAAGAGAACAAAAGATTCTTCTCAAATATCAAGCCACCATCCCTGATTATGAAAGTCAGTCCCTGCTCCCAAAGAGCTTACATTGTTTTTGGGGAAGATAATCTTTACTCTTGATTATTTTTCAATGTCCTTGTGGATTTCAGCTTTTTAATTTGTTTCATTTCTTCAATTTAATTTTCATATTTGTGGAAAACAGATTTTCATCCATTTCTCACATACATCTGTATTATTACCTCCTCTCCCTCATAGAATGTAAGATTTCTGAGAATAAGGATTATTTCAGTTTTGTTTTTTGTACCCCTCAGTGTCTGACACATAGAAAATGCTTAATTATTAATTGGTAAGTTGATAAAATATGATTTATTGTAATTATCTTAATTATCTGACTGAAATTTTTCTTTAAATATACAAAGCAATCAGAGAAATCCACTTCTCATTTTGTTGCAATATTTTAAAAGTCTAATACCCCACCCCCACCTCAGTTACCTTAATACTACATCTGCATGGCCTAAGAAGGGTCTTTGGGAATCCTCTTGGCTTTATTTTTATGCCAGTACCAGTGATATAGTGAATAAGATCCCAGCAAAAAGTCATGTCCCTACTAGCAACTCAGTGTCTAAAGGGGCCATAGGGAAGGAAATTGATAGGAGAAAGCTTTTGTTGAATTTAAGCGAAATTTAAATGGATCTTTATGGAAATGGGCATAAGTAACCTAGTTGAATCCCCAGTTACTCCCTGAGACAAGCAGGGAGCAATTTCAACAGGATTATCTAGTAAAATCAGAGAAATACAAATTAAAAAACTCTGAAGTACTACTATACATTTCTCAGATTGGCTAAAATGACAGGAAAAGATAATGATGAATGTTGGAGGGGATGTGAGAAAACTGGGACACTGATGCATTATTGGTGGAGCTATGAACTGATTTAACCATTTTGGAGAGCAATTTGGAATTATGCCCAAAGGGCTATCAAACTGTGCATACTCTTTCATACAGCAGTGTCTCTCCTGAGCCAGTATCCCAAAGACATCATAAAAATAAAGGACTCATACATGCAAAAATGTTTGTAACAGGCCTTTCTGTGGTGGCAAGAAACTGGAGTGGATGCCCATCAGTTGAAGAATGACTGAATACGTTATGATATATAACTGTTATGGAATATTATTGTTCTATAAGAAATAATCGGCAGGATCATTTCAAAAATATCTGGAGAGACTTACATGAACTAATGCTAAATGAACATTGTACACAGCAACGAGACTATATGACAATCAATTCTGATGGACTTGGCTCTTTTTAATAGAGATGATTCAGGCTAGTTCCAATTGATGAGGGTGAAACTAGACAGCCCTGTAATGTGATGGAAATAAACTTAAATAGACTTAGATTTTCTGGAAGAAATTCTAAAGAATGACTTTTTTTCATATACAAACCTAAATGGTCTCACACCCTCTGGAAGCAGGAAGAAGATTATCTAAAGAATGTACCTTTTCAGATGCAAACTTAAGTGGCATTGCCTATTCTGTTCTAGTGTTCTATTTCTGTATAAAGTAGGCCTTCAGAAAATGTCTCTTTGCAAAATCACTTCTCTCTTGAGAGTGATATTGCCTGCCAAGAGAGCCATCTTGGTGTCTCTCTAATCAATAAAAGCTTTTTTATCATAGTCTTGAGTATGTGAAATTCATTGGCTATGAAAAGCTCCAAAAGCTTTGGAGACAGGGACTGTAGACCCATCTCTGCCCCAGACCATACCCTCATCACAAGGTCTTGTGTTGAAGATGAAGATGATAACATAGTATTTTTACTTTTTTTGTTGTTTGCTGGCTTTTTGTTTTCTTTCTCATTTTTTTTTCCTTATTGATCTGATTTTTCTTGTGCAGCATGATAATTGTGGAAATATGTATTGAAGAATTGCACATGTTTAACATATTTTGGATAATTTGTGGTCCAAGTGGGGTGAAGGGAGGGGAAAAAATTTGGAACACAGGTTTTGCAAGGGTGAATGTTAAAGATTATCTGAGCATGTATTTTGAAAATAAAAAGCTTTAATAAAAAATTAAAGAAAAAAAAGGTTTGACAATTTAAAAAATAAAATAAAAGTAATCTTTTAGCTGGCTAGATAACAAGTTATCTGCTTTTTAAAAATAAGTCCAATAAATAAAGCAAGGAAATCTATTAAAAGATGGAGAAAAAAAAAGAATTATTTAGTTATTCCTTGCCTAATTCTTTGTATTGACAAAAATTTCATGATCCTATAATTACTATACCCAATTAGGGGTCAAGCTATAAATGTCAACCACCAAGGTAATTTTTCTCCTTATTATAAAAGAAGCTATGGGTGTCATGCTTCTTTCCTAATTCTTTTTAGGGTTAGTCTGGCAGTTAATGGTATAATCCCCACTAACTTCTTTAGGAATTCAGCCTGCCTTATGGCTTTACTAGTTCATTAAGAACTTGCTATGCCTAATGACAACTTTTCCCTGTTGTAGAATCTTCCCCTTGTTAATGGATATAACTCCCTTTTGGAAATTAGCTCGCTATCAGCAGCTTAATAAAATCTTTGTCTCTTAATTTGGAGAATCAAGTTTATAGATTCTTTTAAGACACTTTATAATTTTGTGATCTGTGATGTGGGGTTTGTCACCAAATGATGGCAGGCACCAAAATTGGGATTTGGTCATGTGAAGAATTCACAATGACCATTCTCTCTGGTGAAAGGTACATTTATTTAGGGGAATAAGTTACAAATAAAAAGAAGGTATACAATACAATAGACACTGGGAATGGTACATATGTATGTTGTTATTTTTTCTAGGTCATTAAAATAGTTTTTTGGGATTCTGATTGGTATAGCACTAAATAAATAGATTAGTTTAGGGAGTATTGTCATCTTTATTATATTTGCTTGCCCTACCCAAGTGCATTTAATATGTTTCCAATTGGTTAGATCAGACTTAATTTGTGTGGAAAGTGTTTTGTAGTTTTGCTCATATAGTTTCTGATTTTCCCTTGGCAGATAGATTCCTAAATATTTTATACTATCGGTAGTTACTTTAAGTGGAATTTCTCTTTGTAACTAGGAATGGTACATATGAAAAAGAATTGGGAGAGCATATGAAATACAAGTTCCTCAGTGGAATTCACAATTATCCAGTAGAAAGGGAGTAGAGTTATCCAGTAGAAACCTCCATGAGGTTGGGGCATGCTTTTATCCTGAAGGGGATTTAGCACCCTAAAAGAGAGAGTTAGCTGTAAGGAGAAGTAGGGTTGAGAATCATAGTTGAGTTAGGGGAGGTACCAGGTGGCATTGGGTGGGGGGTGAGGTAAGGAGAAAGATGCTATGAGGCAGAGTGCTATGGCAGACTGACCCAAAGAAAGGTTGCAGCCATGGGATGGCCTACAAGTAGGTTTTATTGTGTGTGGGAGGGGTGCTAGACCCCCTTTTTCAAATTAGCTAATCAGAGACATCTTCAGGTACAAAGAAAAAGCATTTATTTAGTCTTCACAGGGAGAGGCCCCAGCACATCTGGGAGGTATCCCAGCTCCCAACATGTGTTCATGAGCCTGATAAGCTTCCATTTTGTCAAGATTTAAATAGCAAAAGACCCAAGCCTTTTCATTGGACAGACGACAGACAAAAAGGAAGTAACAATCACTAACCAATGGTCACCCATGTTATCTGTTTCGAGTCATATCATTTCCTGTAACTTTTCTAAAAAAAAATTAGACTACCAGAAGTCAAAACTTTCTTTTTCACATCACTTCAGTCTCTCTAATTGATGTTATTTTTCTTTCTAATAATTTGTATCTTCAATAAATCAACAAAAATTTATGAACTGCCTACTATAGTCTAAGAGCTGTACATAGGGAATACAAAGATAAAAAAGAGAGGGGGGGAAAGAAGGAGGAAGGGAGGGAAATAGGAAGGAAGGAAGGAAGGAAGGAAGGAAGGAAGGAAGGAAGGAAGGAAGGAAGGAAGGAAGGGAGGGAGGGAGGGAGGGAGGGAGGGAGGGAGGGAGGAAGGGAGGGAGGAAGGAAGGAAGGGAGGGAGGGTATGGGGTGGCACGACCCTCACTCAAATTGACTACTCAGAGGCATCTCTAGGTTCAGACAGAAAGTTTCTTTATTTAGAATCACTGAGTCTAAGCTTAGTGCTGGAGGCCACTTATCAATCATTGTCAGCAACTTTTATCATCAAAAACCACAAAAAACACAGTACTTCCCTAACCCGCCCGTTCCTATTGGCTTCTAATTTCACTGGCTGAGTCCTTGTCCACAGGGACTAAGGAAACTCACAAGGTCTTATTATTAGTATTATTTTTATTAGGAAGCTTGTGGCCTTCCTGCAAGGTATTTTTGCAAAGCTCTTACAAGAATATGGTCATCATAAGAGCATTTTGCAAGGTCTAATATTACCATTATTGTAAAAGGGTTAGTAATTTTATTTCTGAGAAATGGAAACTTGGGCTCTCAAACTTTATTTTAATAAACTGTTTCTGGAAGACTTTCAATATATTTCACTCAGAAGGAAGGAAGGAAGGAAGGAAGGAAGGAAGAAAGGAAGAAAGGAAGGAAGGAAGGTTCTCTTTTGCAAATTTTCCCTCTGTGTTCCAGATATTTCTTCACTGATTCCTTCCTCCCTCCCTCCCTCCATCCTTTCTTCCTTCTCTCCCTTCTTTTCCTCCCTTCCTTTCTTCCCTTCCCTCCCTCTCTCCCTCCCTCCCTCCCTCCTCTTCTCCCTACCCCGCTCTCTCTTTTTTTTTGTCTTTGTATTCCCGATGTATACATATGTTCTTAGAACATAGTAGGCACTTCATAAATTTTTGTTGATTTATATATAATTGTGGAAATATGTATAGAAGAATTGTACATGTTTAGCATATATTGGATTACTTGCCATCTAGAGGAGGTTATGGGGTGAAGGGAGGGAAAAAATTGGAATATAAAGTTTTGCAAGGGTGAATGCTGAAAATTTTCTATGTGTTTTAAAAATAAAAAGAAAATTTAATAATAAAAAAGTGAATTTTGTGGAAAGCAGTTTACTGATAATTAACAGGAATATGGAAACTGATTAAAGTATAGGAAATGAAGTGATGGTGAATCATGAGCAGGGCATGAAAATAATGACATCTGGTGGAAATGAAGAGAAATTGAAGAGGGCTAGAGAAGCTATGGGTAAGAGAAAATAGAGCTCATCTGGGAGAGTGTTTTACAAAATGCAGATAAAATGCTACAATGAACTTGGAGAAAACTTGGAACTAGAATATTTTAAGAAGTAGCTTCTTTGTCAGCATTCAAGTGACTGATATTTATAACACTCAAGGTTACAATATAAGATTTTTAGAAATGTACAGGTCCTTTCTAAAAATATTCCATTAAAAATGTCCAAATTTGGAGACTATTATAGACTCCAAAATGTAACAAAGTTGGAAGTCATATACAAGATAATCAGAACTTATTCTGTACACAGTGGTGCATTTCAGGAACCTCTTAGTCAACACAATTCTATGGCATGAATGACTAGCAGTTTGGACTACAGGATAAAAATGATGGTTGTTTAGAAATCTTAGTTATTTATTTTGACTTTTATTGTCAGAACACTGGCGATGATGAACTAAGACTTGGAGACCATTACCCTGTGACAATGTTGTAATATGTAGCATAATTATGTATTTGATAGAGTCTAAGGAATGTATTCTACCCATGACCACATATGTAGCAATTGTGCTAGTTATAGCAAGATCAAGATGAAATCAGTACAGGAAAAGTGGGATTTAAGAGAGAAGATAAAGTTGGGGAGAGAGCAGTTACAAGTAAAACAAACCGTGTCCAGAGGGTAGATCATAAAGAAGGTTTACAAGAAAATAAAGGAAATATAAAAACTGACTAGAGTTAGGAGGGTATGACTAGAGTTAGGAGGGAAGAGAAGAAAGGTTCAACTCAATTCAATTACATATTACTACTATTGATACTTGTTTTCTTCAACCATCATTTTTTTTCCTTTTCAGGAAGGAACAAATAGAAGACATAATAAAAAATCCACAATTAATAATTATAATCATGAATGTGGATGGGATGCACTCACCCATAAAATAGAAGAGAATAGAAGACTTAATTAGAAACTAGAAACCTTATAGAAAAAATAATTTGAAACAAAGATTCACATAGAATCAAAAGAAGGGAAAGGGGCAAAATTTATTCTGCTTTAGTTGAACCACAACAAAAAAAAGAGCTGGAGGTAATAATTATTTATGATCTTAAACAAGTCAATTATAAAATACACTGTTAAATGAGATAAACTGATGAATCACAGTACAGTTAAAGGCACTATAGGCAATGAATTAATATCAAAACTTAGAATATAAGCACAGAAAAGGATAATATTAAAATACTTAAATGAAAAATTAATTCAGTTATAGGGAGAAATAGATAGGAAAAATTGTAATAGTTTGGGACCTGAATATACTGTTCTCAGTCCCAGAAAAATTTAACAAAATAATAAGAAATAATTTAAAGACTTGAATAGAGTTTTAGAAAAGTTGTACATATATAGATCTCTGGAAATTACTGAATGGGATTAGAAAAGAATATGAAGGAATATTGGTTTCTTTTTGGTAGGGGTAAGACATGGCAACTGGAGTGATATAAAAGTTTTGTTGAAGAACTGATCGTTGAAAGATGAGGAAGAATTGAATAGGTTAAGATGGGAACATTCCACGTAGGACAGGAAGATTAAAAGCAGAAGTGTTCAGAGCATGAGTCTGGGTTAGGAGAGCATTTCATATATGAAGATATAGGAGATAGGTTGGATAGATAAGTTGGGGCAAGATTATGGAGGAAGACCTCAAAAATCAGTTTATTTTTAAGACACTTTTAATTTTTTATTACAACAAAAATGAACTATTTGTAAACATATTCCCTATGTGTCCCTCCCCAAGCTCCTATTAAATAATTTAAATTTCTGTGAGCCAAAAAATCCTTCCCTTCAAAATAATAAGTTTATTCAATAAAGCAGCCTATTGCTTTAGACTTTAGAGATTATGAGAAAATGATAATTTCATTGTCACTCTGATAAAGTAATTTGAAACATAATCACTATCTTTTATGAAAACCCATTATCTCCTCAAAGCCCCAAAGATATTTCATTTATAGAAATAGGATGATTAGAATTGAAACCATTCACAAAAACTCTCCACAAATGTTGTTTTACAGCTTCTTTCAGTCTATTTTGTGCTATGTTGAAGAAATATCCAGTTCTAACAGACTCTTGTTTAGTTGGGCAGTTTCTGACTATGTGTGATTCCTGCACAGGGTTTTATTATAATTCGATTGATGATGCTTCCAATTTGAAGACAATCTCAGTCGATTCAGGTTTCATGGCTTTAGCCTATGGGGGCATGGGTAGGAGCTTTGAGGAGCACAATGTCTCCAATTTGTACTACTTCAATGCATCATAAGCACAATAGGTTTTTTTGCTTATTAACGATCTAAGAAGGCTAATTACTTGAACTTTGGCATTTTTTTTGTATCACGTTTCCTACTACTTACCCATGATCCATTTGACATGGATAATAAAATGAGTGATGGACATTATTTAACATTGGTTGTCTCACTGGAACATGTCTCCAAGTCCAATACCCTATCCAAGACTGACCTCTGAACACTGCCAAATGTTAGTTTAGACTTTATTTCATAAATTCCAGCTTCTTAAATTGTGGGTCATATCTACATAAGGGGTTTATAACTAAATGTGGGGATTGTGAAATTTTGATTTATTATTAGTAAGTTTTTTATTTGAATACCTAATTTATAAACCTATATGGCTGCGATCATGTAAAAATTTCTTGGGAGGAAAGGGCTTGTAAGTGGGAAAAGTTTAGGAAGACTTGTCATAGATTTTGGGGAATCACTGATGGTTTTTAAAAATAGTACTTTATTTTTTCCAAATACATGTAAAGATAGTTTTCAGCATACATTTTTGTAAAACTTTGTGTTCCAAAATTTTCTTCCTTTCTTCTTTGCTTTTCCCCTCTCCAAGACAGCAAGCAATCTTATAGAGGTTAAATACATGCAATTCTTTTAGACATATTTCCATATTTGTCATGTTTATAAGAAAAATCAGGTCAAAATGGAAAAAAAGAAAGAAAGAAAGAAAAAAAAGGAAAAAAAAGAAAGAAAAAAGAAAGAAAAAAAAACACATAACAAAAGAAAGGTGAAAATACTATCCTTTTATCCACATTTAGTCTCCATGGTTCTCTCTCTGGTTGTAGATAGCATTTTCCATTTCAAGTCTACTGAAATTGTTTTGAATCACTCATTGTTGAAAAGAGCCAAGTCAGTTCCGGTTGATCCTCACATAATATTGTTGTTATTATGTCTGGTGTACTCTTGATGGGCTCACTTCACTCAGCATCAGTTCATGTTAGTCTTTCCAGGCCTTTCTGAAATCAGCTTGTTCATCATTTCTTATGGAACAATAATATTCCATTGCATTCATATACTATAATTTATTCAGCCATTCCTTAATTGATGTCATCCACTCAATTTCCAGTTCCTTGCCATACACAAAGAGCTGCTTTTTTGTATATATGAGTCCTCTTCCCTTTTTTATGATCTTTTTGAGATATACAGTAGAGATACTGTTGGATCAAAGGGTATGCACAGTTTTATAGTTCTTTGGGCATAATTCTAAATTGTTCCCCAGAATGGTTGGATCATTTCACAATTTTACCAACAATTTATTGGTATGCTAGTTTTCCCATCTCCCCTCCAACATTTATCATTATCTTTTCCTGTTATCTTAGCCAATCTGAGATATGAAGTGTATATCAGAGTTGTCTTAATTTTCATTTCTCTAAATAATCACTAATGATTTTTGAGCAAAAAAGAGATGTGAATATGGTGTTATGAAGATTAGTTTAGAATAGGGGCTCTTAAATTGGGATCTTTCTTCCCTTCAAAAGGATTTCTAAATAGATTCCAAAGGGTTTATGAATTTGAATAAGAAAAAAACCCTCAAACAACGTTTATTTTAACTAACTTTAACTGTAATTTATTATTTCCTTCAACTACTAATATAGAAACATTTGTTTGAAGAAGGGTTCACTGTCTTTACCAGACTGCCAAAGGGGTCCATGTTGAAAAAATGTCAAGTGCCTATGACATAGATGTGTGGCCTCAAGAACAGACCAAATCTGTTTTCTGAATGAATTTATGCTAATTATGGAGAGGAACATTACCAGTGAGTGGTCTTATGATTATGAGCTGGTTATGATTTTTTAAGCTATGGCAGCTCATCAAACCCATGAAAAAAATGGCCCTTGGGTCCATGTGCTCATCATTTTTCACTTGTGCAGTAATGATGACACAATGGTGGGAAGGGGTCAGAACACCAATGTTTTTTGGACTAACAAGAAATGGTTTAAAGACCAAAATTGCTAAAAGACCACTGAAAAAGGATTTTAGTGTAAGCATCAATTTTGGTTTCTGAGGAAGAAGGGGTAGGGAAATCTTGTGAAGAACTTATTAAAATCAACCAAATCAACATACATTATGATATTAGATTATTTTAATACAAATAAATAACAGTGGGAGAAATGCATGGGGAATATATATATGTATATGCACATATATTAGAATAGAATTGATATATACATATACATATATAGTATAAATATAGAAATATAGAATTAGACTATAGAATTGATAACATATATGTACTTATATATCAGGATAGTTAGAATAGAATATATATTTAGGAGAAAAAAATGAGAGATAAAGACTTGTAGATTTTTCAGAAGCCTTACAACTGTGTATCATGAAGATTTTTTCTTTTTTTTTTCTTTTTCTTCTTTTTTATTAATTTTTTAATTATAATTTTTTGACAGTACATATGCATAGGTAATTTTTTTTTTTACAGCATTACCTCTTGTACTCACTTCTTTTCCGAATTTTCCCCTCCCTCACTCTACCCCTTCCCCTAGATGACAGGCAATCTCATACATGTTAAATGTGTTACAGTATAACCTAGATACAATATATGTGTATAAAACCGAATTTCTTGTTGCACGGTAAGAATTGGATTCAGAAGGTAAAAGAAAGATAGTAGTGCTAACAATTTATATTCATTTCCCAGTGTTCCTTCTCTGGGTGTAGCTGATTCTGTCCATCATTGATCAACTGGAACTGAATTAGATCATCTCTATGTTGAAGATATCCACTTCCATCAGAATACAGAAGATTTTTTTTCAAAAATAGACTTGGAAGGAGACATACTAAGCATAAATAACACACAGAGAATAACACTGACAGTGCATTTTAACATTTTTTATTTTTCCCAAGTAATAAAAATCTATGTTTTCTCCCTCTCAGTGGATTAGAATATAAGTTCTAAAACTGTAAATTAAGCTAAGCACATGGATTTTTTCCCCTCATGTGATTCCAAACTGAATTCCTATGAGTGTATGCCCACTCTTTACCTTACTACTGAATGCATTGATGGTAGTATGTGTCAATGTGTGTATTATGGTGTCTTTTATTATTTATGTATTTGATTATATATATATATATATATATATATATATAATATTTCTTTTGTCTTATTCTTAAGTCAATAGTCATATTTAAGATTGTAGAGGCAACTAGGTAGTACAAAGAACAGAGCACTGATTCTGGAGTCTGGAGGATCTGAGTTCAAATCTAGCCTTAGGCATACTACCTGTGTGACCCTGGGCAAGTCATTTAACCCCCATAGCTTCCCTCCCCAAAAAAGATATATTGTGTGTAGCTGGCTGTGTAGATAGGCAACATATTGAATGAAAGCTTAGGAACTAGAATGGTGAGTAGAAAAAGGGTATTTTCTCATAGTAAGGTTACCTAAGACACTGAGAGAGTTTGAATATAACTAAACTTATTTTTAAGAAGATTTATACTACATTACTTTTCTTTGCTTTATGAGGTAATACTACTTATAATCATCCACTATCTTTCTTCAGAAGATTGCACAGAAGAGTTTATATTCTAATTCTCCATTACCTTTGGAAGCTCTGTCCTTTTGGCCAAATATGTTAAATGACTGCTAAGAGCTGGCCTCTTTTGCTCTCTTTGTAGTAGCACTCAGTTTACATTGGTCTAACTTCTGGATGAAATTATTATAACTGATCAATGTTATTTCTGTTATCCATTTGCCATTTTAATTTTCAATAACTTGTTTGAATAATTTAAAATTAGATCATAATTGTACAGGATCATTCTTGTTTACTATCAGTTCTAATCTTACCTCTGATGAGTTAATGGTCTTTCATCAAACTCGCCACTCTTAGAACGCCTGTCCCCATCTCCACCGCCGCCTCCCTTTTTTTCCTTTGTCCCTTTGGCTTCTCCAGTGAACATGAGGATATTCTTGGTCTTCTCTATGTACTGGGTGTGCTGTTCCAGAAGCTTCTGCTCTTCCTTCTCTTGGAGACGCTTCTCTTCCTGCTCCTTCAGCAGTTTCTACCTCAACAGCTCTTTCTCTTGCTCCTGCTTGGCCTGCAGCTCCCTCTCTTCCTCATTCTGCTTGCGTGTGGGCCACATGGTATTGCGCCTGGATCAGTAAATCAGAGCACTGCCTGGCTTCTGAAGCAGCAAGGGCCAAGTCAAATCTCATTTTGTCTCCTACTTTACTTAAATAACTAAAATACCTGTGAGCCAGTTCCAATTCTTTAACTGTATTAAGTATCTCCTTGAGATTACTCTTCTCATCCTTAAGAACAGAAGTAGCTAGCCTCTGAAGTACCAGAGCCACATTGAACATGAAAACTGTATCACTGGGTGCCACATGTCTAGCCTTTAGCAAAGTTTGTTTATATTCTTGCAGCTTGCCACACTTGAAGAGGGCATGGGCCAAATACAGCACAACCTCTGTATTCTGATGTTTGTAGAACTTTCGGAGGCAGTTTTCATGCATTTGAACAGCACTGATATATTGCTTCTGCTCCATAGATATGTGCTAAGTTTAGCCACACATCACTAATATCTGCAGTTGCCTCTCTTACTTGGGCAAATACATCACGAGCCTCATGGAAATATCCCTTGTGGGCCAGCACAGCACCTCTGCCATTGGCAGCACAGAGGTTCTTAGGATCATTTCTGAGGACTTGCTTGTAGATGGCTAGTGCACGATCCTGAAGTCGCTTTTCCTTTTCTCCGTCTCTAGTGGATTGATGCAAAGTTTGTAGCCAAATATTGCTAAGGGCTAGCATAGACGCTGTGTCATTTTGAGTTTGGTTGTTTTAATATTTTTTCAAATTTCTTTTGACCTGGACCTCATTTTTGCTTGGCCAAATGAAAATTGCCAATCAGAGACCAAGCATCTGGATGATCCTGATTGATCTGAAGAGCTTCTTTAAACCAATCTGAAGCCTCATAAAAGTTTCCTTTATCTCTAGCCATTGCTCCTAAGCGCAAATAGCAGTCAACATAATTAGGATGTTCTCGTAATATATTTTTATGTAGCTTTTCTGCTTCGTGGAATTCACACATTGCCTCATAAAGCCTGGCCAGATTGTACGATGTTGTAACTGAGATGGCATTATAGTAATGTTCATCATGCTCAGCTTCTGCCTTTGCACGATCCAAAGATGCCAAAAAATATTTCTTTGCCTCTTCTAAATTTCCAAGCCTAAAATGGAAGGCGCCCACATTATTCAGAATCTCTGGTGGGACGTCAACCTGTACCTTTTCCTGGAGGATACAGATTGCTGTTCCATAAGCTGACAGTGCACCCTGTATGTCAGTCCACTCTAGGATTTCTGCCAATTCGATCCAGGCCTCAACATCATCTGGCCCTTGGCAATATCTCGTTTGTCTTGATCTTCTGAGGCAGCATAGAGAGAGCCAAGAATTTTCATTGTTTCATAATTATTGGGATAGACTTTCAAAACTTTCTCAAAGCATTGAGATGCATTCTCCTTGTCACCTCGGTAAATATACATTTGGCCCAAACCAAAAAAGGGTATTAGAAAAGAGGATGAGGCAAACTGGGTGGCCTGATAGTAGTACTGGAAAGCTTGGTCATAGTCTTCCTGAACATGAAAAGACATAGCCAACTGATAACAGCTTTCTGCCTGCATAGCTTCCACCTCTGTGTTATGAAAAGCATGGAGAGCCAAGTGTTGGATTTTGCTATAATGCTTTTTGAAGAAGAAGTTATTTGTCAAGTGGTTCAGTATCATAGGATTGCTAGGATCAATTGTATATGCTCCAGAAAGAAGCTGGACACCATTTTTGATAGAGTCTGACTCTTTATTATTGAGTTCTAGGACAGCCAATCCAACTAATGCTCCCACACACTTGGAGTTGAGCTCCAGGGCCCTACTGAATGCCAAGTGAGCTTTCTTCAGTTTGTTCAGTTTCACAAAGCAATGCCCCATTCCCAGGCGGACTTCAGATGGACATCCTGGGTTGGTCTGCAGTGCTTTTTTTATAGTATGCAAGGGCTCCTCTATAATTTTTCTTGTTGAATGAAATACAAGCTTTCCCAAGAAGGGCTGGTATGTTATTTGGAGACTGGTTGAGTGCATCAGCCTGGTCCATTTTGTCACCTTCCAACAGACAGAAGCAGACTCTTCCCAATAAATGGTTCTGATCATAGATGATAATTTTGTCAGCCATTGTATACAACAACATAGCCTGGGCGATGAGCTCTTTCTTATTGTCCTTGCTTTTTTCTTTCCTAGCCTGCTGGACATAGTAGGCTGCCAATGTACCTAAGCAAGTCATTTGGTCTTTTTCAGGGTCTCTATAATCCAGGTTGCTATCTATTCATGCTGCTTCCAACAACTTCACAAAATCTTCTGTTTTGCCTTCCTTGTAATATTCTAGCGCTAAGGCAATCCATACGTGTAACTGAGTATGTTCCTGTTTCAGAATACTGATAACTTCATCCCCTTCTGGTAATTGATCCAAGTCGAGTTCAATGACCTCATCAATGTCCTGGAGGGAATCTCAATGGAGCCTTGAGACATGGCGAGGCCTGAACTGACACTGTTCCTTCTGGGAGCTCAACTCTGGCGGGGTCAAGCGCTTGCTTGGGTCAAGGATGGGCGCCAAAATATAATGTTCTGTAGTCTCTAAATTGTGATTGTTCTCTTTGGGGGCAGATTTCTTGGGGAGACTTCTTGAGGTAGCCTTAGTTTTAGTTCAGTTCAATAATTCCAAATCCATCCAGGAGTTAAAATCTGGATCCTTTATTGTGTCCTCCAAAGTCTTGAATATTTTCCTGGGGTCCGGCTAGCTTTAATAGTTCTTGTCAGAATGTCTCCAGCCAGCCTCAGTCTCTAGCTCCCTCTGAATCCAAAGCCTCCAGCCAGCAGGAAGGTAGATGTGGGAATGAATCAGACTCTGCCTCCAAGAGATTGTGGATTTCCCAGATTGTAGATGTGAATCTCCCGGAAGTCCATGAGCAGGTTTTTCCTTTATAGTTGTGAATCTGCTGGACTTGTGAATCGCCCCACTGAAATCCTGGTTCTCTGAATCCCCTCGAGCTTCCCTGAAGTTCTCCTGGGAAGTCTTCTCCTTGACCCAATCCAGACTGACTTCCCCACTCAATGTTGGCTCCTTCTATCCTCCCAGGGAATGGGTTTGTGGGTACTCCATGGGCTTATGGGAACTCCTTACGGAACCAATGAGCAAACTCCTTTAAAGGTGTAAACTCCTTTAAAGATTTTAACTCCTTTAAAGATGTGACCTAGAGAATTACCAGACAACCAATTTAGCACCTAGTAATAATCCTAACACTAACTGAAAACAGATTACTGTAGAAAACACTATTGTAAAGTAATTTAAAGAGTGGATATCACATGACAGTGTCTCCCTTTTTCTTTTTTCAATCAAGGAGAATTTATAAATAACATGGTTCCTGCCCTCAGAGTACTTACAATTGAGCTGTTTAAACACTATTTATAAAGTTTATGCATAGTGGGTTCTAGAAATACACGTGATAGTCCTGTAAAAGCTATATCATCCAACTGGCCCTTTCATTTCTACTTTCTCCAGGATACAGAGTAAAACTGTCATATAATTAATAACTAGCTTGGAGGGGTGTAGTATATAATTTGGCCACCAGGTGGTACTACCCTCAGGCCAATAATCCAGTAACTACAACAGATACCCCTATGCCAGCTTTTATCAATAGCTGAAGTCTCTCTCATTGCACACCAGATAGTGAGCTGACTCCACACGTGTAAGCTGCTACTACCTCTCAGAGTTTATTCTTTCCTGAGCTGGTGGCTCTAGCTATCCCTAGGATCCATATAATCCTAAATAAGACTTAGAAAATGTTAAGAAAAAAGAGAGGAAGGAAGGAAGGGAGGGAGGGAGGAAGGGAGAGAGGGAGGGAGGGAGGGAGGAAGGAAGGAAGGAAGGAAGGAAGGAAGGAAGGAAGGAAGGGAGGGAAGGGAGGGGAGAGGGGAGGGAGGGAAGGAAGGAGGGGGGAAGAGAGGAAGGGAAGGAGAGAGGGAGGGAGGGAAGGAGGGAGGGAGGAAGGGAGGGAGGGAAAGAGGGGGGGAAGGAAGGAAGGAAGGAAGGAGGAAGGAAGGAAGGAAGGAAGGAAGGAAGGAAGGAAGGAAGGAAGGAAGGAAGGAAGGAAGGAAGGAAGGAAGGGAGGGAGGGAGGGAGGGAGGGAAGGAAGGGAAGGAAGGGAGGAGAGGGGGGGAGGGAGGGAAGGAAGGAGGGGGAAAGAGAGGAAGGGAAGGAGGGAGGGAAGGAAAGTATGTGTATATGGAGGAAGAATAAGAAGAGGTTATGGAAAGCTTTAGAATCCACTATGATTTTCTTGGTAGCTACTAAGGAAATCTAGAGGAAATGCTGCAATTGATCTTACTTGATCTCCTGTGGCTGTTGTTAATGAAAACCTCATTTCTCTCCACTTGTCTGTAATAAGAGTGACATACCTATAGAGCTTCTCTTTATTACAGCCACTCAGAAGGAAAACCCAAATTGAATTCCCACTAGTATCACTTTTCTGTCCCTAACTTGGGCAGGAAGCATTTTTTAAAAAACAAGAACTTTGGGAAATTTATATGTATATACATTTCCTACTTTCCTCATAATATTACTGATCTATTAGCTGGTGTCATTGGACAGTTGTTGTTCAGTCATTTCAACTCTTTGTGATCCCATTTGGGGTTTTCTTGGCAAGAACACTGGAATAATTTGCCATTTCCTTCTCTTGTTCATTTTACAGATGAGGAAATAGAGGCAACCAGAATTAAGTAACTTGCCCTGAGTCACACAGCTGAAAGTATCTTAGGCTGAATTTGAACTAAGAATCTTCCTGACTCCAGTTCAGATACTCTATCTACTGTGCCACCTAGCTGTCCTGTCATTTTCCAGATCTATTAGCAAAGCCTTGTTCTGAACTTAGATCTGCTATCTCTTTTGAGTCATATAGGGAAATGTAGTGGGTCACAAATAGTGGGGGAACTCTTGGTGAGGTATAAGAGCCTTCAGCCCAGAGAGAACCTGCTAACAACGTCTGGTTCAGCTCTCCTTCTCCCTTAAGGGCTCTCAGCTTTCCTGAGAAGTCAGGGGGCAGTGACAACCTGTGTTGTGATTGAAACAGAGTGATATCAGGTGGCAAAGAGTGATACCAGGTGGCAATCTGTATATTTTGTATATCTGTATATCAAGTTATTTATGTGGTCTCATGTGTGCAGTATATATTTAGGTCCTGCTCAGTATTGTTTTGTTTACATAAGGGTATTAGGGTATATAAAGGGGAAAGAACTTTGAATAAATAGACTCCATTTTTCCATTATTCTCCAGAGTCTTGCCTCATCACTTCTCCATATGATGGAGATGGCCTAAGATGGTATGTTTTAATCACCCCGGCATGGGGGCTCTAGAAAGCATGGTAAGTTTTGTCATCCCAACTTTGGGGATCTAGAAAGCAGGAGACAATATTTTAATCACCCCAACTTGGGGGCTCTAGAAAACAGGACACAACAGGGGAAGAAGGACTTCAATTCAAATGAAGAAGTGTTGATTAATTCATTTCATGAAACTCAACCCAAATTTATTCATCCTTCTGCCAGACACTGATGATACAAAGACAAAAATAAAAGTTGTCTCTTAATCAAGAAGTTTAAATTCTGTTGCAGGGTGGGCGTGGGGAAACAACATGTATATATAGATGAACAAATACAAAATATATAAGCAGAAAATAAAAAGTAATTTGGGGAGAGAGAACACAAACAAATGGAGAAGTCAGACACTATGGAGAAGATAACTCTTGAATTGGGTTAGTGGAGAAAGGTAACAGCCTGCTAGCCATGGGGGGATATGGCTGTATCAAGTCATGTAAAGCTGTTACTTCCATATCACAAAGGTTAGGGACATAATATCCCTGTAATCTGGAAAATCCATGTAAGACATTTTTGACTCTTTGTACCAGAGAAGAAATCTAAATTTTTTCTTTTTCTTTTATGAGGTTTTTACAGTACCTTATTATAAAATTTGGGTTGATATTATACAATACTCTCTATGTCATCAGCAGCTTCTACAAAACTCACCCATTTAATTTCTTATACTAATCCATGATATAGCAGAATCACACTAAGGAAAGTTGTTAAGGGGGAAGGATAGCTGTATAAAGAACAAGAAGCTAGGTTGGCTGGAATTTAGACTGTGGGAAGGATAATAATATAAAATAAGGTTGGAAAGACAGTTTGGAGCCAAATTTTTAGTGATTTTAAGGGCCTAGCAGAGAAGTTAAAATTTTTATCCCATATCCCATAGACAAAGAGTGACAATCAGAGTTATGTTTTAATACTTTCAGTCATTGCTTGAAGTATGGTCTGGAGAGGCAAAAGACTGGAAGCAGGGAGATCAATTGGGTAGCTTGTGCAGTAGTACAGGTAGGAAAGGATAAGAGTTTGATATGTGTGATATGATTAGAGAGAAAGGGAAAGATTTGAGAGGTTGTGGAGTAATCATCAAAAAGACTTGAAAAAGTGTGGGAGAAGGACACTGAAAGTTAGGATGACTTTCCCTCTTTTAATTATTTCCTATTTATTCTGTATATTGCTGGCTTTTAATATATTTATTTACATGCTGTCTTATCTACTAGACTGTAAACTCTCTGAGGGCAGGGACTGTCTTTTGCCCTTTTTTGTATCCCCAGCACATAGCACAGTGCCTAGAACAAAGGAGGCACTTAATAATTTGTTGAATTATGGAATTGAATTGAATTGTGCCCAGGACAGAAGTAGGAAAGTTCTAAAGAGGAGTGCATTTTGGGAAAAGACCGTGAATACCATTTTGGACATACTGAGTCTGAGATACTTATTAGACATCTAGCTGGAGGCAGTCATTGATTGGGACTAGTTCTCAGGAAAGAGATAAGGATGAAAGAGTTAGATTTGAGATTAATTTATATTAAAATGATAGTTTGATCCATGTGAACTGATTATATCATCTGCCAAGAAAGAGTTGGGGAGGGGCACTTGGCTAGAGGGTTAATATACATCAATTTGTGGGTTGGACTGGATGGGACATGGATGGACAATCTAGCAATAAAGCCTAAGGAGTTTCCATATAGGTAGGAATAGAACCAGAAGACAGCTTTGTACTGAAAAGTCATGAAGGACAGAATATGCAGGGTGAGAGAGGAGCCAGAAGTGTTCAATACTGCAGAGAGATCTAGAAGGATGAAGACTGGGTCCATTCGATTCAGGAATTAAGAGATCATTAGTAATCTTGAAGATACTTGAGAGATGTTATCATCCAGTACTAATCGAAGGTGCTTGAAAATGTAGTTGAAAATGTAGTCACTGTTTTTGATGTTGCTTTTATAAGTGTGAGACGTCTTGGGTAGACAATCCTCTGTCACTTACATGTGATATCAGAGCCATTGTTCTGCCTCTTCACACCCAGAAGGATTACTTGAGTCCCGTGATTGGGGTGGAAGAGAACGAAATCTGGAATTCTCCACTCATAGAAACCCTAGAGCCATATGAGATGTGAGTATAGGATCAACAGTGTCCCCCACTCCCAATTTACATAAGTGACTCCAAATGATTTGCCAGATTAGGGACCTAGGAATAGTAAAACCTATTGGCAGATACTGTTTTGGTCAGTGATTGCCACTCCACACAGGTCTTATCCTCAAAACAAAATCTCTCCTCTTCAGAGGAAAAAAAACACACCATAGTGATACAGAAAAAATAATTATAAAGAATTGTCTTGTTAAACAATTCATCGGCTTGTTTTTTTTTTTTTTTACATTTTTTCAATTGAAATGAAGATGTTTTATTGATTTTTATCAACATATTTCTTCTTTTTATCACTTCCATCACCAATCTATTTTCCCCAATCTCCTTATAACATGTCATGTCCACTACCATCCATTATATTTGAAGGACAGCATTTTTTTTTTAAGCTACAGATGATAGATAAGTGATATTCTTTCCTACACAGATATCGAAATGACTGAAGGGTACTGAATACTAATAGCATGATTATATGGTTCATCTTCATTTTGCACAAGCCAGATTTTATAGAAAAAAAAAAGGTACAGACTATATTCAAACAAATACGGTAATTACAAAGAGGGAGGGAGGGAAGAGCAGAGATGGGGGGAGGGGACGATGAAGGGAGGGGAAGGGACAGAGGGGCAGGGGAATAGAAGGAAAGGGGAAGAAGAGTAGGAGAGAGAGAAGCTGGTCTATTTCCTCCTATAAGGCAGACCTTGAATTTAGTAGTAAAAGGAATAGAATGCAGAGATCTTCTGTTACATTTTTATCCATCTAGGAGCCTGTCAGCTTTAGAGAGCTAAATAATTTCCTTTCTCTACATCAAAAGATCTAGGGGACCTTCAAGAACTGCTGAAATGATAAGATGTAAACAGTTCATTATCTGAGGCCACAGAAACCAATTCACACTCCTCTTTTCTGTGTCGCTTTCCCCCCTCCCTTCCTAACTGCAAAGACAAGCCATAACTATTCAAATGTCACTCAGTTAGACAGGGGACCAAACACCTCTTTGAAACTACATTTTTGTGGTATAAAAACTTTTCTTCAATGTGACAGAAAACATTTTCTTCCTCTTCCCACTCCAGGTTCTGAGAAAAAGTATATTTTGGCAGTGTGACATTTCATTTGCGTGGGCAACTACCTATTATTAATAGAATTCCCTGTGCCACATTTGGATTTGTAAAGTAGGGTCAGGAATCGAGATCACAGATTGTTGTAGAACATGGACAGTGACTAATTGGAAACCAATTGGATTCATCAATGTAGTGATGACAAATCTTTTTTTATTTTCAACAGTACAGTTACATGTGAGAAATTGTGAAACTACATGTTCCCATGGCAAGATATACTTCTAAATCTGGTCTGTCCTGTAATATATCATGAGATGGAATTATTTGCCTCTGAATCACACAAAGTGTCTCAAAAAGTCTTAGGACAGTTTTACACTTAATAACTTTAAATTTGGGACACCTTTTCTGGATTTCTGGATGTCAATAAACATTTGTCAGAATTCTCAAAGATACTTGTTTAATTTTTTTTCCCCAATTTTACTTTAGTAGCCAGAAAAGACCAAAAAAAAAAATTCTATTAGGAAGACAGTATTTAACACCCCCTAATAGCACCATTAGATGGAAAAACGTCTTTAGGGAAGGGAGAAAAGTTTCTATAATATGAGCACTATGGCTGTTTTGAAATGTTTTGGATGACCAGTAAAGAAGTGAATGCTTGAAATCAGTGCTCATCATCTGTTTATGTGTATTTATTAAATTCTCTCTAGCTATCTACATAGCAGTTGTATTCTGACCCTTAAAAATGTTCTTCAGTAGAGAGTCAGTTTCTATATGCCAAAAGTCCTATAATATTTTGGGTATAAATATTTATAAAATTTGAATTTTGGGAAGACAGTAAAAAAAAACCAACTTCAACATTCAGCAGAGTTTGTGATTCATTGTATTCTTGTATTTATGACATACATTGCATAAAGCACTCACATGAAAATCAGGACTCAGTACAGAAGCTCACATTTGTTACTTTGTAAAAGCTTTTGTACTAAAGTGTATGTGCTGCTGTTGTTGTTGAGAATCATATGCCTTTTTAAAACATCATATATCAAATCAAACCCTGAGTTTATTGTATTTCATTTTAAAAGATAATGTTCTGTTGCTGCTAATAACGATAATAATAATAATCGTAGTAATAACAAGCATCACCTTCTGCAAGAAACTTTATTTTTAGTCCTACCATCGATTAGAAGCTTCCTTTCCAAGGTTATCTTGCATACACTTTGTATTTCACTTATTTATCCCTATATATGCATTCATATTTGTAAGTTGTATTCCACTTTAGAATATAAGCTTCCTGAGGTTTATTTCCTGGAATTTAGCTCAGTATCTATTCCATAGTAAATGCTAATCAAGTGACTAACTGGTCTCTAGTACATCTTTTTACTCGTGCTAAAACTATTATGTATTCTTCCATTTCAGTGGGAACCCTTTTCCAAAGTTTTTCCTAAAAACTCCATTTGGGGAAAGAAGCCCAGATTGACCTCCCTTATTCTACTGTCTTAGCCCTACTCACTTTCTGTGTTCTCAAAATTTTTTTAAGATATAATGGCATTTTATTTTTCCCTCAAATACATGATAAGGAAATTTTTTAGCTTTCATTTTTACATTTGGAGTTCGGTTATTTTTCTCTCTTTCCCTCTAAAGATGGTAAGCAATTTGATCTAATTTATAATGTGCTATGATGTAAAACATATTTCCATATTAGTCACAGTTGTGACAAAAGATACCAATGAAAATTAAAAATACCCACAAGAAAGAATAAAGTGAAAATAGAATCCCTTGATCTGCATTAAGTCTTTCTCTAATATGGATAACATTTTCCAACATGAGTCCTTTATACTTGGATATTGTGTATTGAGAAGAGACAAATCCCTCATAGTCAATATAATGTTGCCGTTAGTGTGTATAATGTTTCTTGATTCTGTTCATATCACTTTGTATTAGTTTGTACTTTGCAAGTCTTTCCAGGTTTTTCTGAAATTTGCCTGTTCATCATTTCTTTTTGCATTATAGTATTCTACTTCATCCACATACCACAGCTTATTCAGACATTCCTCAATTGATGGACATCCCCTTAATTTCCAATATTGTGCTTCCATGAAAAGGGCTGCTATAAATATTTTAGCATTTAGGTTATTTTCCCTTTTTAATGATCTCTTTGGGATATAGACCTAGTAGTGGTTTTTTAGTTTTCAATCTTTTGTATATTGTTTTCCCCAATTGGAATATAAGCTCCCTGAGGGCAAGGACTATCTTTCTGTTTATATTTTTCCCAGAGTGGATATTTAGCACAGTGCCTGGAACAATGTAGGAACTTAATAAATATTTGTGGACTGACTTCAAGGATTTAAATTCTAGGTTTTGAGTTCTATAATTTGGCTTTACCAAAGTGCATATTCATCCTACTTATACCTTTTAGGAATTTTTAGAATTGGTAATAATCTACAGAAACATTGCAGTTAGAGAGGATCTGCTTTTATAGATGGGAAATCTTCCTTCTTAGTCATTGTCTTTGTAGGTCAAAAAGCTTTGTTTATTTGATAGTATTCATATCCACGTGTGAAATGAGTCCTGGGAACTTGCTTTTGGAGATCATAGGCAAGCAAGGTTGGGCAGTATAAATCCAGCAGAAATGAGCAGGAAGGAAACCCTGAGTTTACACAAAGTTTCCTAATGTGAGTACAGCATGAGGACAAATCTGGAGACAGGAGGGAACACAGGTAGAAAAGGAGATTTCTAAGCAGAGAAGGCAAAATGATTGAGGCGGTGTGGTCGAAGATTATAGGCAGGAACAGATACTTGTTGAATGTGTGTAATTAGCAGGCTGGGATAGGAGAAACCAAGAAAATTGTAAGTTAGGAGCTGGAGCTAAACTATAAGGCTGAGAGAAGGACAAACTGAGATAACAGAAACTTGCCATTTAGTTGTTTTTGTTTGTTCTTTGTTCTTGAATAGGGCCATGACATCAAGGAGGTGATGGAGATTTAAATGAAGGAGGGAAGTGCAAAGTCACCAGCCTCACTTTCTCCTCCAGAATCATCTGAGTCCAGTAGCAAGATGTAAATCAGGATGAGTCAAAATGGCTCTTGATACAGTGGGAGACCTTGGCTTAGTGCTGCCTTTTAAAGTAACTTTTCTGAGTAACCATATTTTGCTGGAATGAGAAACATGAGATTAGATTATAAATACCATCTTGGGATACATTAAGAGAGAATTAACATGTAAGGCAGGGGAAATAATAGCTCCACTATATTCTTGTCTAGTCAGACCATGTGTAGAATACTATGTTCAGTATGCCCAAAGGTCTATAAAACTGCATACCCTTTGATCCAGTAGTGTCTGTACTGGGTTTGTATCCAAAAGATCATAAAAGAGGGGAAAGGACCCACATGTGCAAAAATGTTTGTAGCAGTTTTTTTTGTTTGTTTGTTTTATTTTTGTGGTTAGCAAAGAATTGAAAATTGAATGGATGCCTATCACTTGGGAATGGTTGAATAAGTCATGGTATATGAATATTATAGAATATTATTGTTCCATAAGAAATGACTAACAGGATGTTTTCAGAAAGACCTGGAGAGACTTACATGAACTGATGCTAAGTGAAGTGAGTAGAACCAAGAAAACATTGCACTTAGCAACAATAAGATCATGTGATGATCAATTGTGATAGACTTGGCCCTTTTCAACAATGAAGTGATTCAAGGCATTTCCAATAGTTTTGTGATGAAAAAAGTGCCATCTACATCCAGAAAGAACTATGGAGACTGAATATGGATCAAAGTGTAGTATTTTCACCTTTGTTGTTTGCTTGTTTTTTTTTTTTTCTTTCTTGTGTTTTTTTCTCTTTTGATCTGATTTTTCTTGCACAGCATGACAAACATGGAATTATGTTTAGAAGAACTACATGTGTTTAATCTATATTGGATTGCTTGCTGTCTTGGGGAGGAAGAGGGGGATAGAGGAAGAAAAATTTGGAACTCAAAGTTTTGCAAAGATGAATGTTGGAAACTATCTTTGCATGCATTTGGAAAAATAAAATACTATAAAATAATACTATTCAATTGTGGAAGCCATTTTGGGAACGACACTGATAAACTAGAAACAGAGTCACCAATTTAGTGAAGGACAGCAAGGTAATTCTACATGAGGATTAGTGGAACAAAATTTGGGCCGTTCAGCTAGCAGAAGAGAAGATATGAGGGAGACAAGATTAATTTTCCCATGTAAATGAAATAAAATGTGTCTTCAAATATTTAAATTCCTCATATGGAAGAGGAATGAAACTTTTTTCTCCTTGTTCCCCCAAGAAAGAACTAGGAAAAGCAAGCAGATGTTTCAGAGACAAGTTTAGACTTGTAAGGAGGAATTTCCTAAAATTAGTTATTCAGAACTGGAATAGGCTTTCTTAGGAAGTAGTGGGTTAAGGAAAGACAGAGAGAACTCTTTTCAGATTTTATATAAAGGGTTTGGGTTGAACTAGATGGCCTCTAAAATCCCTTCCAACTTAAAAAACAGGTAGTTCTATGAGTTTCTCTTTTTTTGGTGGGGAGGATGGTGGCAGAGAGAGGAATTATTTATAAAAGTCAAAATGACTTATTTGCTCAAAGTTGTTCTTAAAACATTACATTGTTGCTATATACAAGGTGCTCATGGTTCTGCTCATTTCACTATTCATTCATGCAAATCTATCCATGTTTTTCAGAACTAATCTTTTCTTATAGCATAATAGTATTCTATTACAATCTTATACCATAACTTGTTCAATCATTCTTTCACAATTGATGGGCATCCTTGCAATTTTTAATTCTTTGTCACCACAAAGAGAGCGGCTATTAATATTTTAGAGCATATAGGTTCTTTTCCTTTTTTCTTAATCGATTGTCTTTGGAAATAGACTTAACAGTGATCAAAGGATATAACCAGTTTAATAATTCTTTGGGCATAATTCCATATTGCTCTACATAATGGTTAGGTCAATTCACAATTCTACCAACAATGAATTAGTGTCCCAATTTTTCCACATTCTCTTTAATGTTTATTGACTCTCCCCTCAGTTATTTTAGCCAATCTGATAGATGTAAAATTATCTCCCAGGGTTTCTTTAATTTGCACTTCTCTAATCAATAATTATGTAGAGCTTTTTCATATGAATATAAATTGCTTTGATTTCTTTGTCTAAAAACTATTCATATCCTTTAACCATTTTTCAATTGGAGAATGACCTAGTTCCATTAGACCAGGACTTCTAAAAGTTTTTCTACTTGCCAACTTTTTTCATCCAAGAAATTTTTATGCAACCCTAGGCATATAGTTATAAAATAAGTATACAATCAATATAATACAATACAAATATGATAATAAATCATAATTTGTGACCTTCAGTTATGTGACCCTTCTGGACTTGTGAACCATAGTTTAAGAAGCTTTGCATTAGACAATGATTTTATCTTATTTTGTTTAAGAAATATATGTGAATTTGATTGGAAACATCTTAAATTTACTTATTTATGTGTAAGTCACACAAGTTTCCCCCTTTCTCCTTAGCTGATATAATCATTCAGGATGCGATTTTAATGTAAAAATGAAAATATCCCCTTATGAGATATGAACCCTTCTCTGGATTGAGTCAAGAAAGAATAGGTGTATTTTAATTACCTGAACAAGCATGTTAGGTACAGTTCCCAGGACTAAATTACTGGGCTTTAGATGAATTCCAGAGTTTGGAAGTTACAGGAGTTGTGGAAGAGACCCCCGAACTTATACTAGAAAGCAGTAAAGTAGAAAAAAGATTTTATCTTCAGATCACACTACATTTTGTGTGACTGCTGAAGTCATTTCACCTTCAACTTGGACCTGTATTTTTGATACAACTATCTTAAGTGCATATCCCCTGTAAAGCCAAAGCATGATTTGGGGAGCTTTTTCCTGACCCTCGTTATCTTCTCCAGGAAGTGTTCAACAAGTAGTACTATACCATACTTACTAACTTTAGTAGACTGTGGTAAATAAATATAGTGAAAGAATTCTTGTAAAATTTACATCTAATTAGAAGTTAAGTACTTCTAACAATGAAAAGAAATTAGATGATAGGAAAATTAGCTATATAGTTTGAACAGCCCTTAGATAACCCTCAAATCAGGGATTTTATTAGAGAGGATACTTTCTAAAGGAAAGCAATTCTCACTGCTTCCATGACTTTTCAACCTGTGTATTTCTTTTACATGTCATTTCATAAATTCTCCATAGAGGATATATCCAATTGATTGGAAACTATTATTTTGCTATTTAATAGGTTTACTTGTCTCATTGGAAGTGACAATAAAGAAGATGTATTACAACTGATTTTACTGCTGTGGTTATGGTAAAGACGTTCCAGAGTTTGTTTGTTGTTGTTGTTGTTGTTGTTGTTTTGTTTTGTTTTTAAGAAAAGAGAATATCTCTGCTTTTACTATTAATATCCTTGGTCCTTAGTACAATACATTGCAGATAATAATGCTTAGCAGTTACATTTTCATTTATTCACTTACTTCCTGGGGTTTACCTCATAAGGAAATAATGAACTGTTTGTTACTAGGAGAATCTGATTGAAGTATTAGAGGCAGAGAAGAACCCAGCAGGAGAGAATGTAAGAAGCTAAAGACTAGGAAGGCAACAAGAGCTGAGTGAACAAATGCTTGCAGAGTCAGTCAGCTGACAGGAAGGCTTTAGATTCTGTATGAACATCCCGTTTCTCATTGAAAAGGGCAAGAGACAGCTCACTGGAAGAATGCTGAGTTCAGTTATTGATCATTAGAGTAATTTACGGTTTGAGGGAAGTTAAACTTTTGTGAATTGTCTGGATGTCTTTGTGTCTGTCCTCTAGTTTCAGAGTAAAAAACAGTGGGGGGGAAAAGCCCTGATTTTGCTTTGCTATTAGACAAGGCTTGAGAGCTAATTGGATGAACCAGTATCCTGTTGAGAAAAGAACTGGCTGGTCTTCTCTGTGTTGCCCAGAGAACTTTTTTTTTTTTTTTTAAATTCTTGGATCTAGGGACTTGCTTCTATCATTACAATGTTGTAACTGTTCTTAAACACTTTTTAAAGAATAATTTTGACTTAAAGATATTGTTACTGCTTCTTTGGTTTGAGATTAGAAAAAAGTAGATTTGCTTGACAAGAAAATGGTGAGGAGTAGAAGGGTAATAATTTATAGAGACACAGCTTCATTTAGTACTGATTGCATATGAAGGGACTAAGATGATGAAAACTTGCAGTTCATAGTTGAATTGCCTTGAACACATGGATTATTCTTAAGCATATATGTCTCTACTAGAGTTCTCTAAGTATGTGACCACTTTGCCTCATGGATATTGTGTGCACTGGTAGGAGTGTGATGCAAGTTTATGTATTAATTGTGATGTATTAATAATTATTGGTTTCACCTAATCATTAAGGGTTTTAGTGTTTGTGGTGTGATCATTTTAATGAACTGTTTTTGGATAAATGGAAAGCACATAGGGTTTAGGAGCTACAATTACAAGTTAGGGAAATATATTCTCCCAAAACAGAATTGCCCCAATTCCCTGAAAGAAATATCTGTAGCTACATGATAGTGATCCTTCCCTGGGAACCATGTGTATCAGTTGGAGGGAAGATTAGTGTGAATGAGTCAACCCAGAGAGCAAGTAAGGGTCTTATGCAAGTTTTATACATAAATTTCATAACTTTAAATATTTAACAAATATTAACTCATTCATTCTTGGATTTTTGTATGTTTAGCTAAACATGCAAATCACCTTTTCAAAGGTTTTAATGTATATCAAATCACTATTTTCATTTTTACACTAAGTAGCAAATTGTGATTATGTTAATTTGAAAGTATTCCAAGGTTCTCTATAACCTTAAAATTTCCTGTTTAAGCTTGTAGACATGTAGGACATACAACATTTTGCTATGGTCCCATCTGTCACAAAATATAAATTTTATTATGATGTCCTAAGTCAGTTATGAACAGTTTATATGCTGCATTGTTAATCTTGAAATATTCAGAGAATTTGAGGAATAACTAGCCCAGTGGTCCTCAAACTTTTTAAATAAGGGGCCAGTTCACTGTCCCTCAGACTGTTGGAGGGCTGGACTATAGTAAAAATAAAAACTCATACTCTGTCTCCACCCCTTTGGCGGCAGCATAAACGTCCTCAGCCGGCCTCATCTGGCCCATTGATTAGACCTCTTGTGGTGAATATTGGGAAGAGATTGATCAGTCATACAGAATGTTTGGGCATGAATGTATTGTATCTACTTTGCTAGAAGGAATACCTATCTTTATGAGATCATAGATCAATTGAAGTGTTTAATCTTTTAGCAAAGGCGCTTCTTGGCACTTCTTTTCCCCCCTTTCCTTATTACACATGAAAACTGTAATCTAAAAAACTTAAATGAGGTTATCAGACTTTGTTTAATTCATCAATCAATACACTGTGCTAAATATCTGGGATACAATAATCGCAACAACGATGACAACAAAAGAAATTCTACCTTCCCTCGGACAGTTTACAATCTCCCAGGGAAGGATGACAAACATATATAAGAATAAATGCAAAATACAGAAAAAATATAATAAAAAATTCAAGATAAGTTTTGGAAGGCACTGGCAACTGGAGGAAGGATAAGTAAAAGCCTCTTGTAGAAGATGACATGATTTGAACTTTGAAGGAAATTAAGGATTTTGAGATTATTAATACTTTTCCAAAGCACCATCTTATTTATTTCAAATTTACCCTGTTTTCATAACTTGGCTTTATTAGTCTGAATGTAGAGCTTCATGGGATGATGCCGTCTGAAGATAATCCTTTGTTTCTGGGTGACTAAGACAGCTCCTTACACAGTTGGTGATCAGGATCAGGCTAGTTATAATTAAAGAGAAAATGGAGTGCATTCTTGAAAACCAGCCATGCAGTATCTTCAGCAGAAAGTGATAAATGGACATGTTTTTATTAGAATAAGAGCAGCAAGGAGAGCCAAATAAAATAAAAGGTTAGCAGCATCCGAAGCTTTCTTATGTATGTAATTACAGAAGGTGGTGACAATGAGATAGTGACTACTGACAAAGTAGGGAATGGACAAATGTTCAGATCAGGCTGGGGCATACACAGACAAATCTGATACTGAAGAGACAGTGAATTTAAAGCTTATTTCTGCATTGAACTAAAATGAAAGAATGGCAGGATAGCATATTGAAATATTATATCTCAGGTTGACTGTGTTTTCTTTTGTCAAAAAAAAAAAAAGTAAACCACAAAGGGACTTTTCCCTCTCCTAATGAGAATCTAAGTGAAATAATAGTAATAAAGGAATTGTGAGGCAGGAATTTGAGTTGGTCCCCTGCCCTATTAATTAAAGACTAATCCTCATTGCAAAGGAAATCCTATTTTTTCCCTCAGTTCTAATCTGAGTAAAACCCAAATTATATATACCCTTTTAACCCACAAAAGAATTTCAGTTTTATTTTTCTTGGGAAAAACATTCTTCATTTGATAACAAGTTAATGTAAAGGTGTTGGTCACAGAAAACAGGTTAGTGAAACTGACTACAACAATCTGGTCAATGCCAGTTGATATCTTTTTGAAATACAATTAAATTAAGAAAGGAGAAATTTAAGATGAAAAATGGTTATTTTAATCAATTTAGTTACAACTCAAACTCAAGGAAGAAATCTATTTCTGATGAAGTGTTTAGAAGAAACTTGGAGGATTAAGATCTGTAAGAAACTGTGTGGAGCTGAGAGAACAAAAGGATAGAGGGAGTTTCCTGGAGGAATGGGGCCAGGAAACCAATATTGAGATTGTGTGGAGCAATCAAATGCAAAGAAATAATGGGACACACGATGTATATGTTGCAAAATCTGAGGCAGAAATTCTGGTTTTGTTTGTTTGTTTGTTTGTTTTGGGGCTCCCTCAAAGAAGCCTGAAACTTTTCCTTCTGGGTTCAGAAAAGTCTGTTTATTTTCTTTGTTTTAAAGGATTACTTGTTTTTTTTTTTTGTTTGTTTGTTTGTTTTTGTTGTTGTTGTTGTTTTGTTTTTTGCAGTTTTAACCATAGGCAATAATAGCTAATTTGGGTGTATGTAGTAAGAATTTATTTGGGAGGAGACAATTGAAGAGGAGAGAAGACAGAGATGAATTACTTTGCCAGAGTACTGTTTATGATAGAGTGTCAGAGCTTAAAGAAAATGAATGATATATATTGTTGTTTTTGTTTAATTGTGTCTGACTCTTTAATATCTCGTTTGAGGTTTTCTTGGCAAAGATACTGGAGTGGTTTGCCATTTCTTTTTCCAACTCATTTTATAGCTGAGGAAACTAAGGCAAATAGGGTTAAGTGACTTGCTGAAGGTCACACAAAGTAATAATCTGGGGCCAGTAAGTATCAGTCTTTTTGACTCCCCAGGCCTGGCATTCTATCCATTGTACCACTTAGATGTCTCTGGAAAATTCAGCTGGATTATGACACTACTCATATGACTTCCAAGTCCAAAACCCTCACAGTGAGGAGAGTTCCAGCCTATATGTGAAGGATTCTCACCTTCTTCACTGAACCTTCTGAGAGGTAGTCATCATACTGAATGCTTACCTAAAATCCCAGGAGCATCAGGACAGGGTCAATTTTGTCTCCTAACCCCCTTCTGCATTTGGACCAAGTTTTTCCCATGCAGAGATGGTAATCACACTCCATTTTATAACCATCATATCAATTCTCTTCCATTCAATTGTAAGAGTGAGTTTAAAAATGTGCTATTTAAGCATTGGAATCACAGCAGGTACTTGGATCATCATTTTGTATATTGATTAGAAAATCACATGGGATCTTAAGTACATTTCTTTTGCCCCAATTAAACAGTGTAATAATAATAATAATAATTTATTATTTATTATTAATTTATTATTATTATTATTATTACTACTAAGCTTGTAATTGGGATAACAAGTGAATAATCCTAACCTGAAAAAAAAGCCCCCTGGGATTGTATGCTGGTAGTTGGTCTTCTTAGTGTTTCTCTATAGAATTGGCTGCAACGTGTGACTTAGAATCCTGTCTCCAAGCATACAAGGCTAAAATTTTTGGGCCTAGGAAATCCTCTGGGATTAGAACTGAGGACAAACAAAACAAGATCAAAACTTCAAGTTCATTTTGGGGACCATATGGTTTAAAGAGAGGAAAAAGAGCTTTTCAACCTGTTGTGGCTATGCAAAAAAAAGGTTGCTCACACCTACAGAGGAATGTAGGATTTCTTCTCCCAGAATTAGGTCCCTTGTGTCTTCTGCATGGATGTCTCCATCTTAGGTGATCTGGGTATATATATAAAAGCTACAAGCATGGTTTTCTTACTCTCTTAAAGGGAAACTAGCCCAGAGCAGCAAGAACAACAAATGCTCCTAACATATTCTACCATTTGGCTGGAAGGCCCCAATTTTTTTCTCGGGATCCTCCCTAAGTTTTACAAAATGAGTTGTCTGCATCTTGTCAATTAAAGAGACCCTGAATTCTTTTCTGGGTTGTCGAAAACCTTCAGAGGGACAGAAACTTCAAGACTGGAGAGACTGTATAGAGAATGAAATACGAAAGCTATAGATATTGAATGAAGGGAGCAGAATCAAGAGGATATTGTACACAGCAATAAGATTATGTGATCAACTATAATTGTCTTGGCTCTTTTCAACAACGAAGTGATTCAAAGCAGTTCCAATAGACTTTTGAAGAAAAGAGCCATCTACATCCAGAGACAGAATAATGGAGATTCTATGTGGATCAAAGCATAGTATTTGCATTTGTTATCGTTGTTGTTTACTTGTTTGTTTTTTCTCATGTTTTTTTCTCCTTTTGGTGTGAGTTTTCTTACACAATATGACAACTATGGAAATATTTTTTAAATAATTTCATATATTTATCCTATGTCAGATTGTTTGCTGTCTTGGGGAGGGTAGTAGTAAGAGAGAGAGAGGCAGAAGAATTTTGGAGCACAGTCTTACAAAAATGAATGTTGAAAACTATCTTTACATGTATTTGGAAAAGTAAAATACAAATGAGGAAAAAAAAGTCTGGAGAGGGTTAACTGCTCCCTTCAAAGTAATCAATGATCCCTTACTCTTAAAATCTAACAGCCTTTTTCAAAATAATAATAATAGCTTTTTATTTTCAAAATATATACAATGATAGCATTTACCCTTGCAAAACCTTGTATTCCAGTTTTTTCTCTCTCTCTTTCCCCTGCTTCCTCCCTAGAAAGCAACTCTTCTATTATATATATCCACATTTATCATGCTGTACAAGAAAAGTCAGATCAAAAGGGGAAAAAATGAGAAAAAAAGCAAGCAAGCAATAACAAAAAGATGAAAATACTATGTTGTGATCCACATTCAATACCTATAGTCCTCTTTCTGGATACAGATGGCTCTCTCCATTACAAGTCTATTGGAATTGGCCTAAAGTCTTTCCTAATCTTTATCCTTCTTGACTTTTTTTTTGATACTGTCTATCACTCTTTTACCCTGGCTATTCTCTTCTCTCTCATCAAAGGTTCAGAGCCTATCAGGGCTCAGACTTATATATCTCTCAAGTACTGGTGGGAGATTGTCCTGTTATCTGTAGGACCAACATATGAAGATATTTTCCAAATTCTCTAACAAGGAATAGGGAATGAAAAGTGAAGAAGGAAAACATTTAACCCTGAAGATACTATTCCAGCAACAGGCTAAACAGAATTAATACCCATTCTCTATATTTATAAGTTTCAGCAGGCTAATATCCTGGGGGCCTGGGGCTATTTAGTCAAGTTCATTTTCACTAATCAACAGGTTTATCTTCCATCTCATCTCTCATATGAATCACTATTTAACTTACATGTAAGGCCTTTGTCACTATGCTGTCATCTGGTTAGTTAGGAGGATGAAGCAAATGAAAACATTTTCCCTAATGGAATGGGTAGATGAGAATAAAATGGTCATAAAGGTGGTTGAAGCAAGTGCTGTGGATCACTTAGAGCTTGGTTAGATTTTGGAGACACCTATATTAGTCACTACATCTTGGGCCATCATCAGGCATTTTGACTTTTGTCTTGTCATTGTCTTCAATAATTCTGGAAGAGAGAGTGAAGTTGACAACTTTGTGCAACTCTGCCTCTCTTAAATTTAATTTATTAACAAGTCAATACATCATCCATTAAGTCATTAATCCTCTTCAAAAATGAAGGACCGACCACCACCACAGCCAAATAGCCCAGTAATGGATATCAATGTCATCACAAAATAGAACCTTTTTCAAGTCTCTGCTCACCAATATGTGACAATATGGAAGAGGACTCAAGTAACCCTGAGGAAGGACTATGAAGGTATATTAATTTCTTCTCAAGTAAAGGCAGACTGCTCCTGCCTAGCCTCAGTGTCTTTTTAGAATTTTTTTCAATCTTCCCAAAGCTAAAAATCCATCCTTCTCTTTGATGCCCCTGTAGAGAAAGTCACTTCCCACAAGATAATCCTTGGAGTAGTATTAGAATAAGTCAAAGTCAAAGATAAAGTCAAAGATCATATTTCCTTTATCCTTTAAGCCTCTATCCACACATACTAATGTATAATTTTTTTTCACTTGCCTTGTTAGATTTAAAGATTTCTCCATTACCTTCAAGGCATGATTCTTAAAAATAAAATTTTAATCAAATTTAAATCAAATTTAAATTAAATTTTAATTTAAAAAGCCTCTAATTGTTAAATACACAAGAACACTTTATTTTCTTTTTCTTTATGTTAGTGATTAATCTTTTCTTAATCATTAATAAGATCAAAGGGGTAGTCAATCTTGTAAATTACTACTCTTCTTGTCAAACTCTTGAAGCACTCTTTGAACTAATTTTATAGAATTTATAGTGGGAAAATCTTTATTCCATTTAAAAAGTTCTTTTTTTTTTTCCTGTTCAAGTTTGGCTTCATTGCTTCTTATATTATTTTTTCTTAATTACTTTTTACATTATTTTCACATCATAAATTGCCAACTTGACTTTCAACAGTCTTGATGCTCCTTGCCCCAGGCACCTACAGCTCTAGGCTTCGCTACAAGATATATGTTTACAAAGGATACAGTGATATCTGAGACCAAAAATTTTCCTCCCCTGGTATGGTTTATATAGGAATAGAATAGGTACAGGTGAACCCAACTACTCATACAGAATTAGAGGCCAGGGTACAGAACAGAAGGTTCTTTACATATATAAATAAATAAATAAATATATAGAGATATAGATATAGATATAGATATAGATATAGATATAGATATAGATATAGATATAGATATAGATATAGCTAAAACTGATGTAATAACAGGATACCAGGCTCTTGCTTCTGGTCATATCATTACCCAAGAATCCCTTTCTTTGGTCTGCTTTTCCCATTCTTCAGCAATGAAATTAACAAATAGATCCATGACTAATATCTAAAAGGTCACAATATAAACAAATTAGAAGAGCTAGGAAAGAAATATCTTAAGCAATTGTGTATAGGGGAAGACTCTATAATCAAATAAAGCATAGAGAGGACAACAGAAGATAAAATAGTTAACTTGGATTATATAAAATTAAGAAGTTTTTGCACAAATAAAATAAATGAAATTAAAATTAAAAGTCAAAAGGCTAATTAGGAAAAGACTTAGCAAGATTTTCCAATAAAATCTGATATACAAGATACATAAGGAACTGATTTAAATATATGAGAACAAGAGCAATTCCCCAATAGAAGAATGATCAAAAGATATGGCTAGGAAATTTCTCAAGGGAAGAAGACCAGCTATAATAGTTATATGAGAAAATGCTCCAAATGACTAATAATTATAAAAATGCAAATGAAAATAACCCTGAGGTTTTATCTGATATTATCAGACTAGCAAAAATGATTAGAAAAGGAAAAATGGTAGTTGTTGGCATTGCTATGAGATGACAGGAATATTAATGTCCTGTTGGTAGAATTGTGAATTGATTCAGTTCTTCTGGAAACCAATTTGGAACTGCATAAAACAGGAGCCACTACTACCATATGAGAGATACAGCACGTTCGTTCACAAATAACCAAATATAAGATGCATACAAAACAAATATAAAGTGGATGGTGAAAAGGAACACTAACATCTAAGATAAGCAATAGACTGGATGAGAGTGTAGCAATACCTTCAGACTTGGTACTTTGCTTTGACAAGGACATTTTGGGATACTTTTGAAGGAAAATTATAGGACTAGATCAGTTTCCATCAGTGAGTTAAATGAATAATTTCTCTTGGGAAGATTAATGTCCTTTTATCTCATATATTACAAATGATTTTTGGAAGCCTTTTTTATGAAAGTAATTTAAAGAAATGCTCACTAGATATTCAGGTAGGGACAAGCTTATTATAGAGTTCATATTTTCCAGCATTCTGTTTTTTTGTAGGAGTTCTTAAACTGGGGTTCAGGAACTTAGGCTTAAAATATATTTTGATAGTTGTATTTCAACATAATTGATTTCTTTTCTAATCCTATGAATTTTACTTTATGCATTTAAAAACATTCTGAAAAGGGGTCTGTGCCACAAACATAGTTAAAACTGTCTACTCTGTAGCTATTCTGATTTAAATAGTCCTGTAAACTAATAACCCACCTCATAACTACCTCATAAAACAGCTGGAAGGATAAGTTAAAAAGGATATTGCCTGTTTTTTTTTTTTTTCTTAAGCAATGAGGAACATGGAGGGAAGCCAAGCTTTTGGAGAATGTAAAGTATAATCAATGACCATAACACACACACACACACACAAGCAAACACATATAGGCACCCCTCCCTCCAACCTATGTAATTAAAGACTAGTCTCTGTCTATACTGGTATTCATGCAGAAATGAACAATGCTAAAATAGGACTCAGGCTAGTAAGGTGCTTCTGCTAGCAATTTTCAAATCCTATAGGTTCAGGGGGTATATAATCCAGTGCAATTATATGTAATAAGTAAACCAGCTGAAGCAGCTGGTGGCACAATGGATATAGTACTGGTTCTGGAATCACGAAGCCCTGATTAAAATCCAGCTGGTGCTGATCAACAAGTCTCTTGGTTATATGCAGTTCTGGGTCACAGATCTAGAGTAAAGGGGAACATTTACGGTCAGTAATAAGGCAGAAGTGAATCTAGTGACAGTTCCAGGGCTGAAAGGAATTCTAGTGCTTGTGGCTATAGGGGAGTGTAATGTTCTCTTTTGGGTTTTCTTGGAGGTCTCTGGAGGTCTTGGGAGCAGCCTTCCTTTCAGTCAGTAATCACAAGTGCAGCCAGATGTTAAAGCCCAAATCCTTTATTATCTCTTTCAAAGTCCTATCTCCTTCACTTGGGGCTCACCTAGTTTTCTTAGAAGCCTACCTCCCTCCTTGGTTCCGAGAGCTTGAGCTCCTGCTGCCAATCCTTTGCCTTCTTTGCCTCTGCCAGCTTCCCTCTAGCTTTCCGAATCTACCTGGCTGAGGTTTCTAGCTTATATGCTCTACACTGAGTAGAAACCAATCATTATATCACTAGGAAACCATTATTTGTTGTAGGATTAAACCAGTGCTAAACTAGATTTTTTTTTTTTTTTCCTCCTGAGGCTCCTGAGGCTGAGGCTGGGGTTAAGTGACTAGGAAGTGTTAAGTGTCTGAGACCAGATTTGAACTCGGGTCCTCCTGAATTCAAGGCTGGTGCCCTATCCACTGCGCCACCTAGCTGCCCCTGTTAAACTAGATTTAACCATTGTCTCTATCAATTCCACTTAGTACCTTGTTTCAAGTTCTGGCCTATAATAGGGGAGCAGTGACTCTTCCTGGGTAAAGACCAGAGTACATAATGGAAAAGCACTGATCACAACTCTCCCTGGATCATCCCATCTTTGAAGCACCAAAAACTTGTATACTCTCAGAGCCATCTCTGAAAAGAGTAGCATGAAAAATCCTGAACTTTGGGACAGTGCTTCCTATGTCCATGTGAGCAGAGCCCTACTTTAAGATAAAGTTCAAAGTCAAGAAATAGTCTGGAAAAAGGGCCAACAACAACAACAAAAACTATATATGTTATAATATAAAGCTATTGTGGTGACAAGCCAAGGCACAAACTCAGAAGACAATAATTTAAAAATAGCTACAACCAAAGCTTTAAAGAAAAAGCTAATTGGACATAAATCCAATAAGAATTCCTTAGTGAATTAAAAGGAGATGAATAGTAGAGGAAAAATTGGATAAGAAATTAAAGTGATGCAAGTAAATTATGAAAAGAAATTAACAGTTTAGTAAAAGAGGCACAAAAATATCAAAGAAAATAATGTTTAAAAAAAAACCCAGAATTGACAATGTAAAAGAAACACAGAGATTCATTGAAGAAAAGAATTCCTTAAAAAGTAGAATAGGCCAAATGGAAAAAGAAGTACCAAAAACTCACTCAATAAAAAATTAAAATCAGGTAACTGAAAGCTAATGACATCATGAAGCAATAAAACAAAGATTAAAAAAAAAAGAAAAAAGAAGAAAACATGAAATATCTTATTGGAAAAATAAGTGATCTGAAAAATAAATGGAGTTAATTTAAAAATTATCAGACCACTAAAAAGTCATGTTTTTTTTTTTAAGAGCTTAGATATCATATTGCAATAAAGTATAAAGGAAAATTATTCTGATATCTAAAATCCAGAGGGTAAAATAGAAATTGAAAGATTTTTACCAATCATCCTCTAAAAGAGATCTCAAAATGAAAACTCCTTGGGAATATTAGAGTCAAATTACAGAGCATTAAGGTCAAAGAGAAAACAAGTTCAAGCAGCCAGAAAGAAACAATTCAAATATTTTAACACCATAGGGCTCAGTTGATAGAGCACTGGTCTTGAAGTCAAGAGGGCCTGAATTCAAATGTGGTTTTATTCATTGTGTGACCATGAGCAAATCACTTAACCCCCAATTGTCTAAAACAAAAAAATAAAAACAAACAAATAAATGAAAAGAATAGCACAAGGTTTATCAGTTTCCATGTTAAAGAAGTGAAGAGTTTGAAATATATTATTCCAGAAGACAGAGGATCCAGGATTACAATCAAGAATAACCTAACAAACAAAACTGACTTTAATTCTTCAGGAGGAAAAATTGATATTTAATGAAATAAAGGACTTTCAAACATGAAAAGAATAGAGCTCAACAGAAAATTTGACATTCAAACACAATTCTTAAGAGAACCATGAAAGGTTCGACATGAAAGAGAACTCATAAGGGACTCAATAAGGTTAGATTGTTTACATTTGTACATGGAAGATGATTTATGTAATTCCTAAGAAATTTATCTTTATTAGGGCAGTCAAAAGGAATTTACATATACAGAGGGCATGAGTGCGAGTTCATTATTTTGGAATGATCTTTCCCCCTTCCACCTCAAAAAATGAAGAAATAAGAAAGGGATACTTTGGGTGAAAGGAGAAAGGAGAGGGTAAATGGATTAGAAACTAGAATCCAACAATAGATTATTTACGAGACATATTGGAAACAGAAAACACAATTAAAATAAAGGACTGGAACAGATCTAAAATGTTTCAGCTAGAGTAAAAAAAAAAGAAAAAGAAAAAGAAAAATAGGGATATCAATCATGATCTCAGTCAAAACAAAAGCAAAAACAAACCTAAGTAAAAGAAACAACCAGGAAATTATATTTTGCTAAAATATACCATAGACAATGAAGTAATATCAAAGTTTTTTTTTCCCCAGAAAGTTTCTCTGATGAAGGCCTCATTTGTCAAATATGTAAAAAAATTGAGTTGAATTTACAAAAACAAGAGGTATGCCCCATTAATAAATGGCCAAAGGAATTGACCATGCAGTTTTCAGAAGGAGAAATCAAAACTATTTAAAGTCAAATGAAAAAATGCTCTATGTCACTACCGATTAGAGAAATACAAATTAAAACAACTTTGAGGTACTCCCTCACCTGTATCAAAACTGACAAATGTTAAAGTGGTAAGAAGAAAATAATTAATTACATTAATGAACAATTCCAATCATTCTAGAAAACAATTTGGAACTATAAAACTGTATCATTACTAAGTCTGTATCCCAAAAAGATCAAAGAAAACAGGAAAGAACCTATATGTACAAAAATATTTATAGTAGCTCTTTTTGTGGTAGTAAAACATTGGAAATTAAGGCAATGCTCATAAGCTGGGGAATGACTGAACAAGTTGAGGCATATTATTCTGATGGAGTACTATTGTGCTATCAGAAATGATGAGAGGGTGATTTCAAGGGAAAAAATCCACGGAAGACCTTTATGAATTGTAATGATCAACTGTGAAATACTTAGCTACTCAGATCAATACAGTGATTCAAAAACAATTCCAAAGGACTCATGATGAAAAATGTTCTCCACCTCCAGAGAGAGAAACTCTGAGTGCAAATTGAAGTATAATTTTTCTTTCTAGCTAATATGGAAATGTATTTTTGCATGATTTCACTTGTATATAGTAATTTATATCATAATACTTGCTTTCTCAGTGGGGTGTGAAGTGGTGGGCAGGAGGTAGAGATTTGTACCTCAAAATTTAAAAAGAAAAATGTTTAAAAATAAATAATAAACCAAAAATAAAAAATGAGGGGAAAAAGCACTCAGAACAATGTGTGGCATATGTAAGCATCATATAAATGCTTATTCTGAACCTATATATATATATATATATATATATATATATAACCATTTTTATTGTGAAGGAAAATAAACCTTCTAGCTACAGGTTAAGACATCCATGCCAGTTCAATTACTTAGTCTCTATTTGTAAAATTGTAACAAGAACCATGGAACAATAACAAATAAAAAAAACGATCACAGTTTTTGCCTGGGAATAATATTTGGGGCACTGACTAGTTATTATGTTTGCTTTGGGAGGCTATATGGTGCTGTGGAGGCTTAAGACTGAATAATTTGGTCAAGTCACTCCTCTACACTTCTTCTGTTTCTTCATTTATAAAATGGGAAGGAGTGTGGACTGGATTAGTTTTATGATCTGTTTCAAATTAAATCTATTATTCTATTTTAAGATGTTGAGATAAAACTTTAAGTAGGAAATGCAACCTACAGCATATAGTCAAATCAATAATAAATTCTGGAGTAGTACATCTTTGCAACTCTTGTTACCTCCCTCTTTCTTTTTCCCTTCTTTATCTTTATCCATTTCTTCTGAGTCTTTGAATTTATGTTCCTATACACAAAGCAGCTGTCTCATGTTTCTGGACAGAAAGTCTTGAAGCATTATTTATCTTACAAATGATGAAATAGAATAGTTAAAAATTTACCTAATCCTTGGCAATTTTCCATCATGAGAAGCATTTTTTTCTAACACACAGAGCCTTGAAGAGAAAGAGGAAGGGGAGAAGGAGGAGGAAGAAGAGGAGAAGGAGGAGGAGAAGGAGGAAAAGTTATCGTCTGAACCAAAGCATGAAGCAATTCTCCTTTCATACTAGACAGTAATTGTCTTGTGATGTGAGATCTTGAGCTCTTACAAGTAATAGGGCCAAGGAGATAAGAAAGATGGATCAGGGAGAACCATAAAAATGGTTAAAGGGTAGGAAGCTAAACCAAGTGCAATGATGGTTATTTCACATTTCTCTGGCTATTCTCTGATAATTTTTAGACACCTTGGTTGCACAATGGATAGAGCATTGGACTTGGAGATAGGGAGAGTTGTTTGATTTTGATTACTTACTAGCTATGTGATCCTAGATAGATTACTTAAACTCTTGAAACCTCTGTTTCCTCATCTGTAAAATAGGGATAATAACAGCACTTATTTCCAGAGTTTGTTGTGAGGCTCATGGGAAACATTTATAAAGTGATTTGCAAGCATAAAGCTTTACATAAATATTTTGCCACCTCCTTCTCTTCCTCCTCTTTTTCTTCCTCCTCCTTTTCTTCTACTTTCCCCTCCTTTTTTCTTCTCCTTTATCTCCTCCTTCTCTTCTTCCTTCTTCTCCTCTTCCTTTTCTTTCTCCTTCTTCTTTTCCTTTTTTCTTCCTCCTCCTCCTTCTCCTTTTTCTCCTTTGATACAATGGATAGACCAGTTCCTGAGTCAGGGAAATGTGAGTTCAAATTGGCTTCAATGTGTCCTTGACCAAATCACTTAACCCTGTTTGACTCAGTCCCTGATGTGTAAAATGAACTGAAGAAAGAAATGGCAAACCATTCTAATACACTTGCCAATAAAACTCTAAATGGGATCATAAAGAATTGAATATGACAACTCAACAACAATTCAGTTGATTGAATTTGACAAAATTTGAACACTATAACTAGAATTCCAGTTCTGCATTTAGTTTGTTTCACAATCTTCAGGCAATCAACAAGCATTTATTTAGTGCCTTCTGTGTACCATGTACTTTAGAGAGAAAATGGCATAGTGGACAGAGAACTAGTTTCATAGCCAGAAAGAACTGGATTCAAGTCCTGATTTTCATACATACAGTCAGTGTGATTCTAATTAAATCACTTAACCCTTCAGTGTTCTGGGCAACTCTTTAAAAATATATAACAGAAGATGCTGACTTGCATCAGTAGAGGAAGTGTTCTTACCTGACAGTTAATTCTCCATACCAATAAAACCAAACATTCTCCTTTGGAGGCACTTGAATAACTTGCTCAAAGTGACACAACTAGTGTCAGATTTGGAATTTAAATGCTTGCCTCCTGGCTCTAATTTCACTACTTCTTCCATTCCCTTAAACTCCCTTTCTGTTTATATGTCTTTCTTCAAGATGGATTATTTGTTCATTTAAATATGACCTTATGAGTTGGTTTCAGATATCAGCACATTAAAACTGTGTCTGAGTCTGAGCTCCTGCTGTGAAATATGAAACTATGAAATTAAAATGTAGTTTAATTTATTAATGGCTTTAATCAAGGAAGAGCATCTTATTCAAACATCTTCACAAGAAGAATGTAAACTAGACCCTAATTCATGAATGCCTAATGATATATTTATGTGTATGATGTAGTAGAGGAAATAGGAGGGTAGTCTCAAGCAATTAAGAGTAGAGGGAAAAAATGGAAAGCTTTTTCATTGGTGTGTGGTTTACTTGGTCCATCATTTACTTACTACTACTCATTTCTCTTCTCAATACCCTGCCAGTGCAAGGGTATCTTCTAAATCTTCTCCCCTCCCCCTTCAATTCTAGAATCAGGATTAAATCAATTTTGCTAATGTTTTCTGAAAAGACTCTCTGGGAGCTCCAATCACTAGATTTGTACTTTTCTGGACCAAAGTACCCTGGCCAGCATTCCCATGTGTAATGAGTATCTTGCCCTTTCAGAATGTAAGATTGTTGAGAGTAGAGATTGTCTTTGTTTTTCCATTTTTATCCCCAGTGTTTAGTACAAAGTAAACATTTAAAAACACCATCTATCTTTCACTTCCTTCCTTCCTTCCTTCCTTCCTTCCTTTTCCTTCCTTCCTTCCTTCCTTTTCCTTCCTTCCTTCCTTCCTTCCTTCCTTCCTTCCTTTTCCTTCCTTCCTTCCTTCCTTTTCCTTCCTTCCTTCCTTCCTTCCTTCCTTCCTTTTCCTTCCTTCCTTCCTTCCTTTTCCTTCCTTCCTTCCTTCCTTTTCCTTCCTTCCTTCCTTTTCCTTCCTTCCTTCCTTCCTTCCTTCCTTCCTTCCTTCCTTCCTTCCTTCCTTCCTTCCTTCCTTCCTTCCTTCCTTCCTTCCTTCCTTCCTTCCTTCCTTCCTTCCTTCCTTCCTTCCTTCCTTCCTTCCTTCCTTCCTTCCTTCCTTCCTTCCTTCCTTCTTTCCCTCTCTCAAAGCAGGATGAGTAATAGAAGGGACAAATTAATATAAAATATCTGAAAAACAGATATTTATAATAATTGCTTGTATAAAGCCATTTCAAAATCTATTGCTATGTAATAAAATATGACTGTCGTCTCTACATAAGTGAATATAATTGTAATGTGGATTGTATAAAATATATACTGCTATAACCTATTTGATTCTCATTAACTGTAAGGGAAATTTGGAGGCCAGTTTTTGTCCATAGACTTGAGGGTTGACTGAGATGATTAAAAAAAAGTCACTAATTGGCTGCTGACCCAAAAAAGGTGATGACTCAGTGGATATACAAAAGTACTAACTAGCTTCCTCCTCTCTTTCCTTCCTTTCAATTTCCAAAGTGTGAGGACTCAACTGAAAATTGAGTGAGTAGAGGGACGATTACCTTGTCTTTCTTCTAGCTTCTATGTAGCTCTGAGTATATGACTTCCAGCTCTGCGTGTTCTTCTCTTGTGTTGTTATTTTCTGTTACTAGAGAAACAAGTATACCATGGTGGAAATATCAACGACAGGATGTGACCTGGTGAGATTTGAAAACTCCAAAAGTCTTGAGAGGCTGGTGATGAGGCTGGTGATGTAGTGTCCCCAGAGTAGCAGCCATAGGAAAGAAAATTATTTTTTCCCCTTTTTTTAAAAATTAATTTTATAATTATACATTTTTGACAGTATATATATATGCATGAGTAATTTTTAAAAAACATTATCCCTTGTATTCATTTTTCCATATTTTCCCCTCCCTCCCTTTACTCCCTCCCCTTGATCACAGGCAATCCCATATATTTTACATGTGTTACAGTATAACCTAGATACAATATATGTGTGTAAATCCAATTTTCTTGTTGCACGTTAAGTATTAGATTCCAAAGGTATAAATAACCTGGGTAGATAGAAAGTAGTGCTAATATTTTACATTCAATTCCCAGTGAGAAAAGAAAATTAAACTTAGATGTTTAATCAGTGTCTAGAAGACACAAAATGTAAATTTCCAGATTAGAAATTTTACAAAAACTTTATGTTCTTATGAGACTTGGATATTACTGTCCCAAATGATTCTAATAATAGTTTTAAGTTGTTACTGAATTCATTCTAAATCATTCTGCTAATGTACATTATGATTATTTTATGATTAGCATTCCTTTCCCCTCACTAAATAATATTTTATTTTTTCCAATTACATGTAAAGATAGTTTTCAATATTTATTTTTATGAGATTTTAATTTCCATTTTTTCTCTCTTCTTCCTTCCTTTCCCACTAATGTGATAAGCAATCTGATATCGGATTATATCTGATGTGGATTATGCATGTGCAGTCATATTAAGTATATCTCTACATTCATTGTGTTGTGAAAGAAGAATTGGAACAAAAAGGAAAAGCCACAAGAAAGAAAATAAAGTAAAAATAGCTTACTTCAACCTACATTTAGATTCTTTCTCTGGATATGGATAGCATTTTCTATCATGAGACTTTTGGAGTTGTCCTAGATCATTGTATTGCTGAGAAGAGCAAAATCTATCAAAGTTGATCATCACACAGTATTGCTATTACTATACACAATGTTCTCCTGGCTCTTCTTACTTCACTCTGCATCAGTTCAAGTAAGTCTTCCCAGGTTTTTCTAAAATCTGTCCTGCTCATTATTTGTTATAGAACAATAATATTCCATTATATTAATATACTACAATTTGTTCAGCCATTCCCCAATTGATAGACAACCTCTCATTTTCTAATTCTTGGCCATCACAAAGAGAGCTCCTATAAATATTTTTGTACATGTGGATCCTTTTCCCTTTTTTATAATATCCCTTTTGTAAGTAGGAATATATTAATTATTCCATATTCAATTTATCTTGTGCTGTGAATGTCTTTGCTATTTTCCCCATTGCAAAAATCTGAACTTGTGAGTTGCAATTGGCAGTGTTTGCTAATAAGACATTAAATGTAAGAAAAGAGAGATCTCTCTTATTAGAGTGTTAGGTTGCCCAGGTTCACACATCAATGACTATCGGCTAGGAAAAGGAAGGGTAAGTATTATAATTATCATGGTCTGAGCTGAGTAGTCTTTCAATATTATACTAATAAAATTTTTATGGGGGTGAGGAATGTAACAAAATTAATAACCAAAGACCAAGTAGGTGGATTGTGGCAGAATCTATTGTGTTCTTAAATAGAAAAATAACACTTCTAAACATTGCATGCTGTTATTCCCCAAATAAATTTGTTGTGCTACAGTACCTTGATTTATGTTTCTTAATATGTGATGTATGAATTTTGAAATTTCCTAATTAACCCTTTGCTTTCCTTATGAGTTATGTAAATTGGTGGATTTGTATGGTAAATAGCATAATGAAGAAAACACATCAAAAGAACACAAGATGCTACCTTAATTCTTGAGCTCATTAAATGAGGTTAAGCAAGGATATTTCCTCAGAATTAATTTAATACTTTAAATGATTTTTTTCTTGTTTACATTTGACCTTACCATTCATTTTGTGATTAATGTTATTCACAGATATTATTGTTGTTCAGTCAAGTCTAATTTTTGGGACACTGTGGATCATAGCAAGCCAATATCATCCATGGGGTTTCTTGGAAAAGATATTGGAGTGGTTTGCTATTTCCTCCTTCAGTGGATTAAGGAAAACAGGGTTAAGTGACTTGTCCAGGGTCACATAGCTAGTAAATGTCTCTGAGGCTGGATTTGAACTCGTCTTCCTGATCTAGTCCTGGAGCTCTGAAGAGTGAGACTTTTAGTTGCCTCTAGATCTGATACTTGAGTCAATAGCCCCTTTTTAGAGTACTTTTCTTTGGCATTCTTGTCTTTCTATATTTATAACATGAAGGGGAAAATGTAAAAAAATATTTTCTAGAAATAGTTCCATTTTCTTGATCTCTCCTACTGCTTCCGTGTTTGGTTGACTGCATTGGAGAACATCTCCAGTTGTCCTGCTCTATATCTTGCCACTGGACCTACAGTGATATTAAGAACCATGCCTAGGTGAAGAGGCAGGTCAATTCTCTGAGAGCCTTCACAGCTGTGCATCATAACATCTAAAGGAGTTGCAAAGCAGTCTTTATTGACACAGATGTTGCTTGTGGACTGGGAATGAAATAAATTGGAGGCAGAGAGAAGAGGAAAGAGCTCAGACAATGAAATTGCCTCTTAATTGAGAGGTCAGATAACAACAACAGCTTCTCAATCTCCTTGTTTCTCATCATCCTCTCACACGAAGAGATCCATTCTACAAGTCTGAGTTAGACCTCCAGCGGTCACTGACAGGTGGCTCCTTTATCACAATCAGAAGGAGAGAGTGAGGCTGGTGACTTTGCATAGCCCTCTCTTACTTAAATCCAAATTGCTTGCAAGTCAGAGCATCCATCACCTTCCTGATATAATTGGTCCTCTTTAAGAATGAAGGACAAACAACAGCTTAAAGGCAGCAACCACTCTGGGGTTTCAGGAAATTTGTCAAATCTAATAAAAAACAAGATATATTAGCTAGAAAAGATATTAAAGATTGTGACATTTAAAAAGTTGGAAAGATATAATTTTGTGTAATTATTCATTTTATTAATAATACTGGTATTTCAAATAATTTGTCAGTGATAATCTTGAATGTCAAAAATCCTCTTGGCAGAGGGCTCATGGCCTTATATGCCCTTGAAAGAAGGATGTTCCTGAGATGGCAATGAAGTCTGATTGGTTAACAATTAATGAGAGGTAGATTTTACAAAGAGAAGTGAGCTCACATCAAGGAAGGGTGGAGAGTGACATCATGTCACTCTTGACTAGAGAGAGACTATGCCTGTATTTAGACAAAGTGTATATTCTCCACCTAAGCCTCAGCTAGTTGAAGGGAATAGCAATATCCAGAATGAGGAGAATGTTAATCTTATCTTCCATCAGCCCTGTTCTTGAGAGACTGGACCAGGAAATAGGATAGGGGGAAAAAAAGCTGGAGTCTCCCCAGTTTTTATAATTAGCTATTAGCATGAGAGAAATAGCTATTTCTCTTAAGATCATTTAGTCAAATCCTCTTATGCTATAGATAAATAAGTTGAGACCCAAAGTGGCTGCATCTTGCTTAACATAATATAATTAAGGAGTTACAGAATATAGGCTCAAAAATTCTCAGGATGACAAATCACCTATGGGATAGAAATAAGAAAGGCAGACAAATAAGGAGTGACTGTTTGAAATACTCTAATCTTCCGTTTAACATTTTAAAAGGGATTTTGTAATAATTTTGTGACATTAGCTCCCCAAATGGTCCTTTTGGTTATATAATTTGAATAAATACATTCCTTAGGCCTATAGTAAGGTAATGTGCCATGGTGTTAATTATTTACAAGGGAATTTGATTAGCAGGGTGGGACATATGAATTGTCTACTACATGATGCTTGAGCAATTAGCTCCTTGGATTTTTGTTACTTTCTTTGGCACATGTGCAAAACAGTCCTTTCCCAAGAGGTCACAGTATAGCTGCTGGCTAACAGAGGGTATTCAGATTACAAATGCATAGGGTGCTCTCAAGGCACAAGAGTTTGCCCTTCTGGTTCTTTAGTATTCTCCTTTCCATCTGCCTTCCTGCCCTGAAGAGAGACTGTCTCTGTCTCTCTCTGTCTCTCTCTCTGTCTCTGTCTCTCTCTCTCTCACACCCACATACATACACACACACAAACACTTCAAGAAAATTTGTGACTATCTCTTTAGACTATTAATACAAGAAAAGCCTCAGTTTTTTTTGCATCCCCCAACTCTCAAACCTTATTCTCTTCCTCCCCCACCTCTCCATAGCCTCTTCTTTTAATCCATTTCCCCAGTTCTACAGTCATGAATGATGACAAATTCTACTATTGTTTCTGAATAGACTGTGTCAATGTACAATTCCTCTATGGCTTATTCATCATTCCTGAAAGTTGACAAGTCAAATTTCCTAGCTATATTGTATGTTGTCTTCCTCGTTAAAATATAAACTCATTGAGATGAGAAGTTGTCTTTACTTTTTAAAAATTTGTTTCTCCTTCCAGTGCTTAGCATAGTACTTGACACATAGAAAGCACTTAATAAATGCTTTTTCTTCTATTCATTCACTCATTCATTCATATCACACACAATGGGTTGGGCAGAAGGTGGCAGCACTAAAATAGCTTTGAGGGAATTGCTGTCTGGGTTTGAATTAATCTAGGAGATAAAATAGAATATTATTCAAAAATACTAAAACACAAAACTGATGATTGCTAAATTCAGAGTTTCCTCTGCATCTCTGGATTTCCCTTCTCATTTTACTTTCCATTGCATTTATAGATCCAGAGACTTGCAATGCCATGATCATATAGCTTGTTGTACATAGAACAGAATGAAAAAGGAAACTGGATAAAAAAAACTTCTGTATTCTGTTATTTGCCTCTATCTGATAAAATTGAGGTAGGGTACCAAATGATGAGATTTACACCAATTGAAGAGATTGGTGTAGACAACAAATATTGGGATTTGGTTATGTGACAATTATGAAAAGAGGTTATACATGTATTGGTCAATCTGCCATCTGGGGGAAGGGGTGGGGGAAGGAGAGGAAAAGTTGAAACAAAAGGTTTTACAATTGTCAATGCTAGAAAATTGCCTATGCATAAAATTTTTGTAGACATTTTAAAAAAAGAAAAGATACTAGACAAAATGAAGAAGTAAAGAAACACAACAGGAGAGGTAAATATGAAATGGATTTGGGAGAGCATATAGTTAGCAAGGAGAGTGGTTTTAACAATTAACAATGGAAAAGACATTTTCCCCCTATAGTTTGAAATACTCTAATCTTCTGTTTAACATTTTAAAAGGGATTTTGTAATAATTTTGTGACATTAGCTCCCCAAATGGTCCTTTTGGTTATATAATTTGAGGGAGCTCACAGTTAGCCAGAAGAAAGGAAATACTCCATGAGGTGGTAATATGCCATTGACTGGCAAACTAAATCCATAAAGAGACCTGAGGTATGGGGGAGAAGTGAGGAGAAAGATATCAAGTGGCAGGCTACCCCCAAAAAAGGATTCAGCAAAGATAGTGTAGGCCATGGACAAATTTATAGGGGAATTTAACCTTGGGGATATGATATAACTTGGCTTTCTCTTTAGATACAGTAAAGTGGGATTACCCAAAGTCTCCACAGAGGGTGGAACTATAAAGTTGAGTTAATCCCCATCAGTTCCCTTTCCTTCCTGCTTCAGGGAGTAATCCTATCAATACTTAAGACTTTCTCTGCCAACCTGTCTAGTGACCAAAAACCTTGTCATATCCATCTTTTCCTTGGCAGATTTTAGAATACAACTGGAGGGTATCCCAATTGTAATGTTATAATAGGAGTGGCATTCAATCTCAGTCTCAGGATCATGGGTAAAAAGAAAGAAAAATGAGAAACTATGGGGAGGGAGAAATAGCTTAAGATTCACCCCAATACAGCTGTTTTTCCCTTAAAAGATAATGAAACTGTTCTCAATATTTAATTGGCTCTGAGCACTAAGGCTTAGGAAGTAGACAAAGCTTAACTGATCACCGTGGATAAAAAAGCCATGAGAAGCTTTCTGTTGCTTGACCAGCAGACCACTTTGGGCAATACAGAAGTGGAAGAGCAGAGTTTAGCTGAATTAGTATAGTGTCATCTTAGAGTATCTTTGTTGAATATCTTTCACTTGCTGTAGCTAAGTAAAATTCTTCTTGTTAACTGTAACATCTTCTATAAATGTTTCTTAAAGTCTCAAGCCTCAGGTATCAGATTGAATTGGCTTAGATGGTGAGAAATACCTAATCCTTATATTGGTAGAGACTCATGTACTGATAGAGAAATCAACTTCTTCAGCAACTCATCAACTCAACAGAATTCACAATAATTAGTAGTCAGAGAAAACCGGGCCTTTTTTCCTTAAGGCTGCTTTGACTTTTCTTGGATCCCAGTCTCTGTTCCAGTTTCAGAACCTCTTCCAGCTATTTTCTCTTTAATGTCGGTGTTTTCAGTGCAGTCTTAGTTAAAGTTTTTCTACCTCTTATTTAGTCATAGCTACTCCTCGCTTCTCTTCTGGAAATCCAAAGGAAGGGAAATAAAAAAGAGAAAACTATAGCATAGAGATAGCATCCCTGCATCCTATTATGTAGCTTATCCTCCCCCTAAAGAAAAAGGAAGAGGTCATGATGAATTTTACTTGCTGGAATGATCAGAAATTATTTTCTTTCTGTGAATCACCATATCTCGTCTAGGGGAAGACAATTTAAAAAGCAGTCACTTACACACACACACATACACACATATGTATACATATATATACATATACACATACACATATAATATAGTTAGATATAAATATGAATGTGTCTGTTTTTTTCATTGCTTATATTTTCTATTATAAAAGTCTATATCAATTTACTAAACAATGAACAATTAAAACCTTTATTAAGCACTATGTTAGCACTGGGAATACAAAAAGAGGCAAAAGAGATCCTGTCCTCAAGTATCTTACCACGGAACAGTGGAGCTATATATAGGATAAATAGGAAATAATTAAAAGAAAGAAGACACTGGAATTAAGAAGGGTTGGGAATGCTTCCTGGAGAAGGTGGAATTTTAGTTAAAACTTAAAGGAAGCTAGGGAGGCCAGCAGTCAGAATTGATGAGACAGCATTCCTGGTATGGGGGGGATCAGGTGAAGAATCTTATGTGCTGAACAGCCAGGAGGTCTGTTGGTGAGTGTCACTGGATCAAAGCATTTGAATTGGGGAGTGAGGTATAAGAAGACTGAAAAGGTAGATGGGGGGGGTAGATTATAAAGGATTTTGAATGTCAAGAAAAGCCTTGCTCCTGGAAGTGATAGGAAGTCACTGAAATTTAATGAGTTGGAGGAGTGGGATTGTTATGGGGTTTGATTTGCATTTTAGGAAAATCACTTTAGTTGCTAAATGGAGGATGGATTTGAGTGGGGAAAGACTTGCAGCAGGTAGACCCACCAGTAGGCTATTGCAGTAATCCAGGGATAAGATGATGAGATTGAACCACAGTTATAGCACTACAGGAGAGAGAAGAAGGGGGCATAGAGGAGAGATGTTGTAAAGGTGAAATTGACAACAGCTTGGACATAGGGGGAAGGAGAGGGGAGAGGAGTAATGACTCCAGGATGACTCCTAGTGTATAAACCTGGGGGACTGACAGGTTGCAATTGCCCTTCATAGTAAGAGGGAAGACAAGGGGAGGAGGGAGAGGCAGGAGAAAAATAATGAATTCTGGTTTTGACATATTGAGTTTAAGCCAAATCCTATAAAAGCTTCTGTTGTGATTTTAGGACCTAAAGGGGATGAAAAGAAGACTTCAGATCAGGAAGAATCAACCTGAACACACTCAGGATTTCCAGGGGCCTGATAATTATAGGAAATACAGCACCAATTGGACCCAAGGGCACACCAGATGGAGGAAGGTCACCGTGACTGGATGTTGATGCTTAAAATGCTATCTTCAGGAACTGGTGGCTCTGGGAATTGTATAACTGCTGCCAGCTGTTGTGTGAATTCAAACTAAATTTGGCTAATAAGAAAATGGTTTTATGAATTACAGAAGTTTTAGCTTGCTTCCTATTTGTTCTGATGGATAGCTGGAATTGCCTCAAAAATCTCTGGGTGATGAGCCTCACAATTCAGCTAGTCTGGTTTTCAGGTAGCAAATATGTTGTCCCTCACTGTGCCTTTCCAGTTTGTTACTACTACCTGTCTGAGTTTGTGGGTTTTTGTTTTTGGCTTAGCATGCAAGAATTCAAGGTCATCTCCACACCAAAATGAAGCAAATTTTTCCTACAAAATTTTTGCAAACTTTGTGTAACACTGTTTATAATAATTTTCTCAAATATCTATGACAAACAAATTACAGAGTTATGTATCTATATGTAATATCTTTCTCTGCATGTAGGAGAGACAGATACATAGAGAGAAAGATTTTATTTTAAATCTTACAAAATTATAGATTCCTTGGTAATGGGTGTCAATGATGTTCATGCCATAGAAGTTGTGCAGGAGGCTCTGCCTGGTCCCAACTCTATTGGATTCTGGCCCAGTCCTAAGAACATTCATGTATGCTAGTACCAGACATAACCCTCTGTTCATGTTCCCGTAGGTTAACAAGTTGCTTTACAAAGTATTTCTTGAAAAGATAAGCAAGAACAGAAATACAACAATGTTGTCCTGAACTGAAGCACATTCTCATCTCTACCATGACAATCAGGGGAGACTAGGCTCAAACTTAAACTGAGTAACTATAAGCATTTTTCCCACCACCTTCTGGGTGTGGTATAACTCATTGGATGAGTCATTCTCTTGCTTAAATAATGTCTTGGTTGCCAAGTTAAAACACTTGTGAACTGGGTCTAGCTAGTTATTTCTCAGGTCTGGCTCCTTCTGGGCTGAACCTCTCTGGGCCTTTTTGGCTGTTTGAGACCTTAAGACCTTATACCAGAAGAAATATGACACAAAGAAGGTTGTCCCATCCCAGATACAGGTTTATTTTTCTTAAGACCATATAATCACAGACTTTTCAGGTGGAGGGTGGGAAAGTGAAGGGGAAGAGAATACTTCACTGGTCAAGCAGAGTGCAGAGAATTATCTTTGGATCCTATTGCCAATAGAAGAAAACAGAGATTTAGTTTATGTATGAACAGTTCTAGCTCAATTCTAGCTCAACAGCCAATTAAAAGGCTTCATGACATCATTCAGGAAGTCAGTAAGTAAATAATCACAGAATACCTATAGATGCTCCGAAAGGGAGGGCATGGCCCTCCATTTTACTTTTCCTGAAACGACTTTCCCAGGCATCTATCTGGGTAGCTACCAGGTGGAACAAACTCTAAAGTAGCAAACTAGGTTCCAATAGTCATATACACCTCCATAATTAGCATCCCCATAGATAAAAACTCTCTGCACACACATCTGGGACCAGGACTTCATTAGTCAGTTCATCTATCACACATTTTTGTGACATGAAGATGACCTTGTTTTTCTGAAGGTTATACAAGTGAAACACAAGTGTTAGCAGGTCCTGCACAGCTAAAAAAGGTTGAAATACAATTCTAGCAGTAGACTGTTATTGGAAGACTGGTTTAGCTAATTTCTGCAAGGCCAGAAAGTTAACAGTGTGATATATAGTTCTGGGGACTTGTTCTGGGATTAGAGGAGTTGGATTCAAAATACATTTCTGGTACTAATTACCTTTATGAATGTGATCCCTATGCCTCAGTTTCCTTATCTATAAAGTGAGGAAGTTGAACCAGACCTGCATTTCCAGGTCTAAATCTATGTTCCTCTCTTTAAAAAAGCTTAGAAGTAATTTTTTTTTTTTTTTTTTTTTTTTTTGGCTAAGGTATTTGGGGTTAAGTGACTTGCTCAGGGTCATACAGCTAGGAAGTGTTAAGTGTCTGAGACCGGATTTGAACTGAGGTCCTTCTGACTTCAGGGTTAGTGATCTATCACCACCTAGCTGCCTCTAGTAGTAAGATTAAAAAACAAAAAACAAAAACAAAAAACTATGCTATAGGCTTGGTTCCATCTATTTAAACACTCCCAGGTCCTCTGTTGATCCTTCTTTTATCGAGCAAGATAAAGTGGTAAAATGTAAAGATCACTGGATTTAAGTTGAAGGATTTCATTTCAAATCCTGGCTCTACTAGTTTTTGCCTGTTAAAAATAACTGTCTAAGCAGTTATTTGATCTCTCTGGTAGTAAGTTTATAAAATAAGTGGATTGAGGTTAGAGAATCACCAAGGTCCTTTCATCTCAGAATTTGATGTTACTGTACAGTTTTTCCCTTTTAGCTCATGTTTTTGCAGTATGGCAAGCCATTCTCCAAATGATAAATGGTCAAAGGTTGTGAACAGACAATTTTCAGATAAAGAAATTAAAGCCATTTCTAGTCATATGAAAAAATGCTCTAAATCACTATTGATTAGAGAAATGCAAATTAAGACAACTTTGAGGTACCACTACACACCTCTCAGATTGGTTAAGATGAAAGGAAAAGAGAATAAAAAATGTTGGAGGGGGTGTGGGCACAAATACATTCTTTTTGTTTATTAAAGTTTTTTATTTTCAAACCATATACATGGATAATTATTCAACACTGACCCTTGCGAAACCTTGTGTTCCAAAATTTCCTCCCCTTCTCCCACCCCCTCCCCTAGATGACAAGCAATCTGATATATGTTAAACATGATAAAAATATATCTTAAATCCAATATAGGCATACATATTTATACAATTATCTTGCTGCACAAGAAAAATCAGATCAAAAAGAAAAAATGAGAAAGAGACTAAAATGAAAGCAGATAAAAATAAAAAGGGTGAAAATGATATGTTGTGATTCAAACTCAGTTCCCACAGTCCTCTAGTATAAATGACTCTCTTCATCACAAGATCATTGGACCTGACCTCAATCATCTCATTGCTGAAAAGAGCCATGACCATCAGAATTGATCATTATATAATCTTTTTGTTGCTGTGTACAATGATCTCCTGGTTCTGCTCATTTCACTCAGCATCAGTTCATATAAGTCCCTCCAGACCTCTCTGAAACCATACTGCTGGTTATTTCTTACAGAGCAACAATATTCCATAACATTCACATACCACAATTTATTCAGCCATTCTCCAACAGATGGGCATTCACTCAGTTTCCAGCTTCTTGCCACTACGAAAAGGGCTGCCACAAACATTTTTGCACATGTGGGTCCTTTTCCCTCCTTTTTGATCTCTTTGGGATATTAGCCCAGTAGAAACATTGCTGGATCAAATTTCATCTTGAGGTAAAAGATATTTGGTCATATTTGACAAATTCAATTTGTCAGCAGCCTTTATTATTGCTTCGTAAAGTGATGTCTGCTTCTTCTAAAGCTATTTCTGAAGTTTTTTTTAAAATGTTTAAATTCTTTTCTACCTTTGACATCCATGTGTTGATCTTTCTATAATTATCTCAAGGCAATGAGTTCCATGTTTTATTAATATTGTTCAGGTTTTTGTCAAAATACTGTCTAAATATGTAATTGTAAATCTTATAGTTCTGAAGCTTATAATTATTGTCATTATCATCCATTATTTAATAGGCTTTTAAAACATGTTGAAGGTACAGATTCTTCCATCTAAAAAGCAAAAAAAAAAAAAAATGGCTCCAGGTCAGGTATTATCCACCCATGCAATGTTTTTAGCTATCATTGACAAGGAGAACTTTTTCATCTACAACTCAGGTCATGTAATATCTATCTCAAATTGGTACTTTTCACTTTTCCTTCTTAGTAATTTTAACTTGAGCTTTCTGCCTGATAACACAGTATGATTTTTTTCTTTTGTATTTTGTCGCCAACAACAAAATTTTGAGAAAGACTTGTTTGGAGTCTTGCTGACTTCTGCAGGAGCTGTAGAGTTGCAAAGAAACAGTAAGTATCATTTGAAGGTTAAAAGCTGGAATTTAGATGAAATGTGATAGTAATGAGGGAAAGGAAAGGGGGAACCCCATTTCTCGGTGCATAGATAATCCCATGAGGCACAGGGTCCCCTGTAAAATGAATTTACAGGCCCAAAAACCTAGATTGATAAATAAAAGGTTTATTGTAGAAATTTGGAAGTGAAGTTAAGTTAGAAAGATGCCAGGGCCAAAGGTGGCCACTGGGCGGGCAGGAACCCCTACATGGCTGGAAGGATACCATGTGTTGGCTGGGAGGGCTCCTGCAATGAGAGAGTTCCAGCTCACCTCTTTTATACCCAAAAGATTGTGGGCGGTACCAAATTCTGGTGAGCTTTTCAGTTAGCTCAGATCAGGTGAGGGCTGGGGGAAGCTGAGCTGATAGTGGGGGGTTGGGATAATCTTAAAGGGACTTCAACCCCCATCAATAGTGTGTGGAGTAAGCTATCCAGGTCTTTAAAATTGAAGGGGAAAGTTTTTAGCCATCATTTAATCTTTATTGTATAGTGCGGAATAAGGAATGATAGTAATATTGAAGGAGTTCTTGCAAAGGAAATAAAGTGAACAATAATAGATTTACTTATAAGATATTTTATCAATGGATTTAATGTTAATAAATAATGCATATGCTTCTTTATGTAAAAGAAGCATAATTATGTCTTTGATCCAATTCAAAGTGTCCACTGTAGAAAATGTAAAATGTTAATTAGCAACAAAATGCAGTTAGGAGAAAACTCTTAATTATGGAATAAAGCTTTTTATAATGAGCAATCAACAAGGCTACCAAATTAGTCCTCAGATGACATTTATCTATCTGTGTAGCAAATAAACCTTTGTGGAAAATGTCTCAGAATAGATAGCCTTTTATTGCCTTCCAAGAAGGGAACACTAATGAGCCCCAGGAAGAGTTAAAAGTGACATTGTATTCTTCCAATTTAACGAATATATTTTTAGTATTGGTATTGTTTCATTTCTTGTACTATCTTTAGGCATGATGTAATTTCACTGTTTATCTCTTAACATTGTAGGTTTTTTTTTTTTTTTTGCTTCAGCTGATAGCATAATTGTAGCTTTTGCTTTTTTGAGAATCACCTGATGCATAGTGAAATTCCATCTTCTCCTCTTAATTTTGTACATCTTTATTCTTCAAAAATGTTTTGAGTGTACAGAAATTGTTTGGTTTTCCTATTCAATTTGATGTTTTATTGGCTTGTTTAATAATTTGTATTTAAGATTATGGTTGATTATTAATGTTACACTTTCATGTATTTATTTCTTTTGAATTGATTTTTATCCTTTTTCCTTTTTAAGTCATTAATTTCCCTCTTACTTGATTTAGTGTATACTACTTTGATGTTAGTCTCTTCCCATAGGTTCTCATACAGTTCCTATTTACCTACCTTATTCTGAGTTCCTTGAATTTGCCTAAATTATCAATTTCCTTCCTTCCTTCCTTCCTTTTTTCCCTTCCTCCCTTCCTTCCCTCTTTTCCTTCTTTCTTCCTTCTTCTCTCCCTTCCTTCCTTTCTTCATCAATTTCTCCCTTGCTTTGACCTTTCTTCTTACATGGTTCAATAGATGGTTTTAAATATTTTCTCATCCAAATTGCCTACAACCCCCTTCTTTAATGAACATTATTGTGTACTATCCTTTTTTGCAATTATGTTTTTTAAACTTTGTCTTCTTCCTAATTTATAATTTACTTTGAATTCTCTTTTTCATTTTTGGTATTTGATCCAGTTTTGAATACTGTAAATAATTTATATTATCTTGACAGTATCTTTCCAAGGATATATACATAGAAGATGAGGTTGATATATGCATTGTCAGAGCCAACTTAGTGTTTCAGAGGCATTGAAGGAAAGCATGGAAGAGAAAAAGTGTTAGACTACTTACCAAACTGAAAATCTTATATATCCCTTATGCTGATCTCATTGTTGTATGACTGTGAAACCTGGACGATAGAGCAGAATCATGCCAGAAAATTGAATTGCTTCCATTTGAATTGTCTTAGAAAAATTCTGAAGATCACCCAGAAAGAGAAGGTACCAGACAAGGAAGTCTTTTCTTGAGCTGAATTACCAGACTCTATTGCAAAGAGCATAACTCACAAGGATTGGCCAAGTTGTTTAAGAGCCAAAAGTATATTTGTTTTGCATTAACCATTTTTTGTGTTTATTTTATGGATCTCTTTGATGAAACATATGGATCCCTTTTCAGAATAATTTTTTTAATGTATAAAATAAAAATATATAGAATTACAATGGAGACCAGTAACTTTAAAACTCAGCTGTCAATTTTTTTTTAATTTTCTTTTTTACAAACCACACACAAGTTCATCAATCCCTGGCACATAATGATAATTAGAGGTATGAGGATATTTGTTGAGTAGGAACTTTGAATGTTTAAGTTCTTGTATATTAATTCATGATTTTTTAAATTATGTGGTGGTTCTGTCTTTTTATGCATTTAACTTTTTTTTTCCTTAATATAACTTTTTCCCCTGTGGTTTGAAGGTGTGAGAGATCTACGGAACCCAACCAATCTGCCATCTTGCTGATTACATCTGGATCAAGTTTCTCAGGAAATTTTAGCCACTAGAAATCAATAAATAGGAAGCTCTTTTTCCTCTAGTTTCTTTCATATGAAGGCATAGTTTGCTTTCTGATTTAACATTTAAGTTATTCTAAATTCCAGAAAAAAAAGGGAAAGGTAGATAAAGTACAAAAAAAGAGCTTAAGTAATTTCTTTTTAGTCAATTCTACAGTTCCTTAATGGTTCTGCTAGGGATACAACTTGAGAATGATTCATTAAAGACAGTCTTACTCAGAATTAGTGAATCAATAAACTATTGCTTCAGTAATAAGATAATATGGAGTTTCAAGGGGAAAATAAAAGCACATCACTTTAATGGAATCATCTTAAATGATTAAAAATTCTTTTTAAAAAAATATTGAAATTTTATCATCACTATGCTTTATATCTGCAATCAAGCATTCTTTTTATGATTTTTAAATTTTAAATAATAACTTTTTAATTATCAAAATATATGCAAAGATAGTTTTCAACATTCACTCTTACAAAACCTTGTGTTCCAAGTTTTCCTCCCTCCTTTTTCTCCTACCCCTTCCCTAGAGAGTTAGCAATCCAGCATATTAAACATATACAATTCTTCTGGACATATTTCCATATTTATCCTGCTGTACAAGAAAAACCAGATCAAAAAAGGGAAAAAATGAGAAAGAACAAAAAGCAAATAACAAAAAGGTGAAAATACTATGCTGGAATACACATTGAATTCCAACAATCCTTTTCTGGATGCAGATGATTCTCTCCATCACAAGTCTATTGGAATTCAATCAAGCATTCTTATCCTAAAAATTTAGCCTTAAGAAAGCCTTTGATTTATATGTATTTTGGCTATTTCATTCTCTGGTCAGTTTCCCATTTATTTCATCTCTGAGATCTAGAAGTCTAATTTAATAAAATTGCAAAAGATTCTAATCTGCTCAGTTTTTAATCAGCTTAGTTTAAGAGAATTAAATAAAGATCTCTAGATGTACATACTTTAAACCTCAGATGAAATCTTATTTTGGGAAGCAAATATATTTGGTTACCAAGGATTTAAAGTGGGTAGGCATGTTGAAATTTGTGTGTTGGGGTGGAGAGGGAGACATTAGTTTGATTTTGAAGAAAAAAGTCAAGGATGGAAAAGGATTCAAACTGTTTGTAGATATATTCTTCTAATTTATCTAGTATCTTAGAGCCTGGTATGATGAGAGGTGGAATATTAAAAAGTCAAAAAGAGGTGAATGAATGTTTTTCTTCCTGGATCATGGCAGAAGCTTAGGAAGCCAGAGACAGGTAAATTGGACTCCAGTGTGTTTGTACTTATTTTCTTGTGGTCTCTGGAACAACTCATTTTCTCTCTCTTTTTTAATTGTGGTGACAGAAAGAAGAATCACCCTTGTTTTGATTTCATGTGAACTCAGTCCTAGAATTTTTAGTCTGATAGCATAGTGAAGCTTCTGAAGTATAGTGGTGTGAAAGGCAGATTCTTCGACATCAGCGTCGTTCCCAAATTTTGCTAAATACTAGATGCATGGATTCATTTTGCAAACTCATGTATGGGAAGAAACTTCTTAGAAGAATACCAAGGTCCATTAGGAAATTCCAGACACACATCATTGTTGACATTGTAAAAGAACGTGTTCCTCTAAATATCCTTCAATAAAAATGTAATGAAAGTGTTCTGACTCACTATCAGGCTGTTATATAAAGAGAAAAGCCCTCAAAGGAATTTCTACCAATGTGAAAGTTTATTGATAATTGTACCTTCTAAAGAGGATATTTTGAACTAAAAAATTATTATTTCCTAGAATTTCCATAGAAATATCTGACTATCTCTATTGTGAGCCAGGCCTGCCTTGAGAGAGACTGTTTAGTTCAAGCTGCAGATTAGAATAAAATGTGACATTCCTAGATCATATTTCATTTAATATAAAATGAGTTTACTTAGGAGTAACATAGGAAGGATATTCAACAATAATACAGTTATTCTTTAGGTAGATAATATGACATGATTCAACAGCCTAGAAAACTAATCCAGAATGGACCTACTTTATAGAAATCAAGTGTTTTCAATGGGATTGTTCTAATTCTCAAACCTGTAAATTCTTAGCAGAATAAAAATTATATATAAATCAAAAGAGAATGGAATGGCATATAAGAGGCTACATATCATCAAAAAGAAGACTTGGATGTAAGAAATTATATAATTTAATATTGGTTGGTTGGTTGATTGTAGTCCTTTGTTCTCGAAGAAGACCAAAAAAAGTAACTATGTTAGAGTTGAGTTACAGTGTGTCCAACTGTGGCTGATCAGACCAATACGAGCTTTTAATGCTCTGCCACAGGTCAGCTACAAATAGTTTCTATGAACATTTGGGGTGGATTCTCTAACTGCGCATCTCACTTCCTCTGAGCAAATTTAATTCTATTTTGTTCACAGAGCACAGAGCCTTCTCTGATGAGGGCATGCCACGATGGGTAGTTCTGTATCAGTGTCTCCCATATCATACAATCATTTCTAAAGTTCAATCTCTTGAGAATGTTTCTGACCATCTTTTGAGCACTTGCCCTGTGTGAACTCTTCATAAAATAATCTTTTTGGCAAGCAAACATTTGGCATTCAAACTAAGTGGCTAGTCCAATGGAGTAGTGCTCTTTGCAGTAGAGTTGAAATGCTGGGCAGTTTAGTTTGAGAGAGGGTTATAATGGAAAGAGGATGTTTAGAATCAAGGGGCCTGATTTCAAAATCTGCTTCTGTCATTTATAGACTATATGCTTGTAGACGATTGATCAGGTTTTTTTTTTTTTTTTTACTTAGCAATAGCAGCAAAAGATTTCAGTAAGGATAAAGCAGTGATTCAGTTGGGAACAGCTTCTTTGCATCTGCATTGACCCTTCTGGTCAGAAGTATACAGGAAGAATTCCTTATTCCTCAGAATTGGCCATCTGTTCTTAGACTACCAGGAAATGACACTGAATGATCTGAACTCTAGTTCCCCATTCTAATTGTTTCAAGAACTGTTTCAATACTTTTTAATTTTTAATTTTAATTAATTTTTTTATTTACTTTTAAGAAGAAACAAGCCTAGTCTACATGGTAGATATTGCTTTTATTATAGACTAGATGACCTCCAAGGTCCTTTCCAGCTCTAGATTTTAAGATCTGCAAAGAGAGATGTTTGGTTGAAGGAATATATTAATTTACATAGCAGTGGGACATTTATCAAATCTGAGGTGCTCCAAATTGGGGACTTTGTATGAATTTGGTTATGAAGAAATGGTGTCAATAACTAGAGCCCAAGACTCTTAAGTCAATCCAATCTCAAATTTGGCTTCCATGACTTCTAGGGGAAAACCTAGTCCAACCTACTTGGCCTGAGTGCTAGTAAATGTTTTCCCTACACAACCTCTTATCATTTCTTTTACCTCTAATGATTCTGTTTTAGTCCTCTAGCTATGATGTTGTTGGTATCATTGGAGCGATGTCTTGACTGGTACAAGAATTAGATTTAAGAGCTGTATAGAGCTGTATAAAGTCATCAGTCTCACTCTCTCTTCTAGTCATCAAAATTCAGGGGCAAGACAAAAGATGACTGGAGATGGTCTGGCTTATAAGACTTCTATATACTGAGTTGAAGCACGAAAGGGAAGCAACTAATATCATAGAAGCATTTTAAAAATTAATGTTGATATCAGGAGGAAAAGCAGTTTATAAATGCATAAAGGGGCCACTGCTACTATTGTTGATAGTGATGGTGCATGCAGTTCACCATTCTCTTGGAATCTCAGTGAAAATACCTCACATTTATTTTCAATTTAATGTAGCAAATATTCATCAATGATCAACTATCAGTGCCTACTTAAGGGTAGAAATTGTGCTAGGTGCTAGAAGACAAATAAAAACTGTGATCGTTTCTGCTCTCAAGGAACTTATATTCCACTGAGAGGATGAAACCTTTACCCAGATAATAAGAATATCTAACATTTATATTTATATAGCACCTGCTAGGTACTATAATAAGAGTATCTAAGAGATAATAAGAGTATCTAACATTTATATATCATCTAACATTTATATAGCACCTGGTGCTATATAAATGTTAGATACTTTATTATCTGTGTAGAGGTTGCATCTTCTTAGTGGAATATAAATATATAAATTCCTTGAGGTATGTGTGTGTATAGTTGTGTGTATGTGTGTGTATGTGTATGTACATACACATATATTATAGTAAGAACAACCAGGCACGTACTAAGCACTTTATAATTATTATCTCATTTGATCATCACAACAATCCTGGGAGCTAGGTGCTTATTATTATCTCCATTTTGCAGATGAGGAAACTGAGGCACATAACTATTAAGTGATTTGCCCAGGATTAAATTCAGGTCTTCTTGACTCCAGGCCCAGGGCTCTTTTCACTGCACCACTGAGGGCCAGATCAGTAACAGAGAAGGATCCCAGATTCAAGGTACCCATAAATAGATCACAAGCTGCCAATGTGTGTACTATTTTTATTATTATCAAAACACATTTATCTTGGATTATATTGCTTGTTAATTGATAATTTGTATCATTAGAAATAATTATATAGTTGCATGCTTTGTTAAGAAGACAAGAAAAATGGAATATTTCTGAGTCAAAATATTTCCTTTAAAAACATTTTATTTATGACTTTTCTTCTAGCTTAATCGTTTTTAGATTATCAACATACAAGAACATTTCAATACCCAAAAGACAGAGAAGAGGATTGTATATGAAATGGAGAACTTCTTTTGCATGCTCTTCATTTGAGGTAGAAATTAAACTTAACATAATAACAAAACTATTTTGCTTGTCTCAACCTCCTTTTGAATTTCTCTTAGCTCTAGTATGTACATTTTTAATGCTTCAAATGCATTCTTTTCTTTGTATCACTATCACTAACCACCCACTTCTTCACCCCTTCCTCCATTCCTCCCAAAAGTCTTTCCTTATAACAAATAAATATAGTTAAACAGAACAAATTGATGCATTGGTGGTCTGAAAATGTTTTATTCTTTACTTCTAAGCCATCACTACTCTGCTAAGAAATAGGAATCATGCTTCTTCATCAGTTTTTAGGTGTAATGATTAATCATTGCATTGGTCAAGTTCTTGCTTCTCTTAAGTTTTTTTCTCCTTTACAATGCTATAAATATCATATAACTAGTTTGCCTAGTTCTTCTCACTTCTGTCTTTGTCAGCTCATACAAATTTTTCCCAGTTTCTCTGAATCCATCCTTTTCAGAATCTCTTACTTCATAAAAATATCATTGTTGTTCAGTCATGTCCTACTCTTTATATCCCTTTTTGGGGTTTTCTTGGTAAAAGTACTGGAATGGTGTGGCAATTCCTTCTTCAACTCATCTTACAGATGTTATTATTGTTTTTCTTTCATTCTTGAAGAGGACCATGACATACAAATGAATTTGGATTTAAATGAGGGAGGGTTGTGCAAGGTCACCTGCCTCACTTTTTCTTCCAGTGCTATCTGGGTCCAGAAGAGGAAACTTGGGCAAACAGGGTTAAGGCAGATGAGAGTTAGGAAAGGGGGAATCCCTTTTGGGTTGGTGCAAGGATAGTCCCGTGACAGTGCAGAGTCCCCTGTAAAGGAACTTACAAGCCCCAAAACCTAGATTGATAAAAAGGTTTATTGTAGGGATTTGGAAGTAAAGTTTAGTTAGTAAAGTTAGTTAGTTGAGGGTAGAGATAAAAGGGCACCGGAATAATTCCTGTGGGCAGAAACTCTTGACATGACCGACATAAGGACGCCATGCTTAGGACTTCTGCAAAGCATGGACTCCAGGGTTGCCCCTTTTATAATGGGGATTCTTGGTGATCTTGAAGGTGGGTGGAGTCCCAGGCCCCTGGCAGGTTTTTTAGCCAGGGTCAGCATTGAATAGAATTCAATGGGTTTTCAGGTAAGGAAGAAACTGTGGGGGGTGGGAAAACCCAAATTAGCTCAGATCCAGTGGGGGCTGGGGAAAGCCTGGATATCATTGGAATTCAAAAGGGTGCTTTTTGACCAGGATTTGTGAATCAGTCATCCTGAAGACAGATTAGTTCAAAGCAAAGCGTTTTCCCCCCAATTTGCTCAGACTCTGGGGCAACTACAGAAAAATGGCTTTTCTCCTCAGACAAATGTCTATCAGATGTCACTTCTTTTTCAATTCAACTGTTTTTCTATAGATACATGGCTAAGATCTTATGAATTTCCTTTCTCTGGCATTTTTAGGGTGGCAGATTCTTCTAGTCTTGAAGCTTTCTGTCACTGGTTACCTTTAAATGTTTCTGGCAGGATTCCTGCTAGACCATTTTGGAAAACAAAAATTCATTACACACATCATTATTGATTTTCTTCTCCTTTATTATTGAAATGTCATGGTATTTCTCCTCTTTCTCCATCTCTTCCCCTCCAACTTTATGTTTCTTAGTCTCCCTCCCTCTTTCTTTCTGACAGTTTCTGTTTCCATCTCTCTTACTCTCTCTGACCCTATCTGTTTGTCTCTTTTTCTCTCTCTCCCTTCCCTTCCCCCACAGCATTGCAATGACTGGAAGCTTAGCTATCCCTAACATTCTGTCATCGTTTTCCCACCCCCCTCTCGAAGGATCACAGGACCTTAGTTATGCTCTTCTTAGTGAAGGACCAGATACAACTCTTCCCCACCCCCACCATCTCAAAGTGAATCAGTCGATTGTCTCTTGCTTGAATATTCCCACAGTAACTCCTGTGTACTAGGACTCAGTGGTAGTGTAATATAGATAAATGTCTGAGCTGTGTCTTTGTGATGAGAGGACTTCTTATCAAGTTTCTTTCCCAGATAGTTTTGGAGGTGATTGGCATTGTGAAAATCTGTGTAAATGGGGTATTTTAAATTCATAGAATGAAGACAAAATGGCCTGTGTTTTCCTCATGCTTCCAGTGTCTCTCAGCTGCTCCTGTGTAATAGTCCTCTTCTAAACATCTCTAGGGGAAAGGGCTGCTCAAAATTTGCATAAATTATCAAGGGCATTTGAGTATGTGATAGCTAATATGTTTTGGTAATGCATATGCATTCCCTGAAGTGGGTTTAAATGTACAGTATTTCTATTTTTCATGTCACCATTATCTGTAGGTAGTGCTGATAGTCATTTGCTGGGATGTTCAATGTGCAGGCAGTTTGTGCAAACTTGCTAGGCTGGAAGTGCTGAGTAAATCCTGTGCTCTCCAATAATATGAGAGTCATTAGTTTTTCTCAGTCTTTCTATCTGTCTGTTATGCCTCTCTCCCTTCTCTATAGGAAGGCACCTGTTTGTTGTCAAGAAATGTGAATTTGTGAATCTATTCAATTCAATTAGTGTGGATTTCTCAACTGTTAAGGATCATGCCTAAGTGAAGGGGCAGGTCAATTCTCTGAGAGCCTCCACACCTGGAATCATAACATCTTGAAGGAATTGCAAGGCAGCCTTTGCTGACACAGGTGTTGCTTGTGGACTAGGAATGAGATAAATTGGAGGCAGAGGGAAGAGGGGAGAGGTCAGACAAGGCAACTGCCTCTCAGTCTCCTTGTGTCCTCGTCCTCGTCCTCGTCCTCGTCCTCGTCCTCGTCCTCGTCCTCGTCCTCGTCCTCCTCTCACATTAAGAGATCCATTCTACAAGTCTGAGTTAGACCTCCAGCAGCCACTGGCAGGTGGTTCCTGTATCACAACACTCACTTAGTAGTTAATCCTACTTCTTCATAACTGTTGTACTTGTTATTAATAATTACTGTTCTTCACTGGGAAATGAGTGTAAACTGTTAGCATTTTTTGTTTTTCTCCCCAGGTTATTTTTTTACCTTCCAAATCCAATTCTTCCTTAGCAGCAGCAGCAGCAGCAGCAGCAACAGCAGCAACAGCAGCAACAGCAGCAGCAACAACAACAACAACAACAGCAGCAACAGCAGCAACAACAACAACAGCAGCAACAGCAGCAACAACAACAACAACAGCAGCAGCAGCAACAGCAGCAACAACAACAACAGCAGCAACAACAACAACAGCAGCAACAGCAGCAACAACAACAACAGCAGCAACAGCAGCAACAACAACAACAGCAGCAACAACAACAACAACAGCAGCAACAGCAGCAACAGCAGCAACAACAACAGCAGCAACAGCAGCAACAACAACAACAACAGCAGCAACAGCAGCAACAGCAGCAACAACAACAGCAGCAACAGCAGCAACAACAACAACAACAGCAGCAGCAACAACAACAACAACAACAACAGCAACAACAGCAACAGCAGCAACAGCAGCAACAACAACAACAGCAGCAACAGCAGCAACAACAACAACAGCAGCAACAACAACAACAGCAGCAACAGCAGCAACAACAACAACAGCAGCAACAACAACAACAACAGCAGCAACAACAACAACAGCAGCAACAGCAGCAACAACAACAACAGCAGCAACAACAACAACAGCAGCAACAACAACAACAACAGCAGCAACAGCAACAACAGCAGCAACAGCAGCAACAGCAGCAACAGCAGCAACAACAACAACAGCAGCAACAGCAGCAACAACAACAACAACAACAGCAGCAACAGCAGCAACAACAACAACTGGTTCTGCACACATATATTGTATCTAGGTTATACTATAACATATTTAATATGTATGGGAATGCCCGCCATCTAGGGGAGGAGGTGGAGGGAAAAATTCGGAACAGAAGGGAGTACAAGGGATAATGTTGTAAAAAATTACCTATGCATATATACTGTCAAAAAAAGTTATAATTATAAAATTAATTTAAAATTTTTTTAAAAAAATTACTGTTCTTGTTAGTAACAATAATAATAGCTAATATTTATATAATGCTCACTGTGTTCTAGGACTAAGCTAAGCATTTTACAAATATTATCTGTGACCCTCACAACTTCAGGAGGTGGATGCTATTATTATCCTTATTTTACAGTTGAAGAAATTGAAGCAATAGGACTCATTCAAGTCACACAGCTAGTAAGTGTTTGAAGCTGGACTCCAGATCCAGCATTCTGTGTACTATGACCTCCCCTATTTGCCCTAAGAGTGCACAATAGAGTCAGGCAATAAGCCTAGAATTTCATCATTGTGGCACAATATACTTCCTGAATTGGAGTTGGAAATTGGTAGAGGGATTTGAGGTTGCTCTGGAAAAGCTGTCTCTGGAATGCAATAAAACTTAGTTATCTTTAGTACAACTCTCATAAAGCTATGAGAAATTGAGTCCTTTGCTACTGTGAGGAAAACTAAATATATCTGAATATACACAAAGGATAGAGAGTAAAACTAGATCTACGGTCCACCATGATTTCATCATCATTTTACTAATGATACCTGTTTACCCCTGGTCTTACAATCTGAAGGCTCATAAATGGAATGGATAATGTATAAATGAAAAAGAACATATTAAGTACTTATGTATCAGGTACTACATTAAATATCAGGATACATATATAAAAAGTAAGACAAATCACTATTCTCAAGGAGCTTGCACTCTTATAGGAGATAATACATAAAAGAAAGTGCAGCTGCAGATGGAGAGGTCTAGAAGTATTAAGGGTGCTATGGCAAGGCTGTTAGCAAGAACCCATGGGTCTATAAGTTATATTAGGAGGTGGGTTGACAGTGTCAGGACATAAGGGCAGGGTATGGGTTGACCTAGAGGATCTTAGAAGGTAGTGTAAGGGCTGATGATAAGGTTCTCTATCTCACTAGAAGGAATAGCATTGGTAATCCCTTCTCATCCAACCTTTTGAACAGTGAAAAAATAAGGATGTGTTCTAAGTGACTAGGTTCAGAGAAAAGGGCAAAGGAAAGATTATGGAAGTCTAGCTCCCTTGGTAGTGGGGAAGTTTTCCTATTGTCTGTTTTCTCAGAACTTCAGAGGACAAAAATAATATAATTAATACTGTATGATATTTATGTGATACTTTAAAGCTTATAAATACATTAATTTGCATTATTTCATATGATCTTCCTAACACTCCATAAGACAGGCAGGACAGATAGTATTATCCCAATTTTACTAATAAGCAAACTGTGACTTAAAGGAGTTGTGACTTGCCCAAGATTAATAATGCTAGGACTTAGAAAAGGACCTATATTGTCTGACAACCCTGGCAGTGGGCTTTGCATTACAACAAGCTGAGAAGTAATTGAATGTAAGACTTTCTAGCAAGAAATAGCTTTAAATATGGAAGCATTAATTAGAATTGCAAGTGACCTCAAAAGCTATCTCATCTTAGCGCCTCTTTTTATAGATGGGGAAGCTGAGATACAAAAAAGATGTAATTTCTTCAAAGCCAGGTAATGACAGAGATGGTTTTGAAATTCAGGTCTTCTGGCTTGCTTCAATTTCATTATGCCAAGCTGACTGAGTCTACTTTTGGAGAGCCATTAAGAATCTGGGGGAAGCTTTTCAGATTGTCTAACCATGCTTTAAAATTTAAAAAATAACAATTTAAGTTGGCAAAGTTGCTCTTCAATAAACAAATACTTTCCCTTAGGTTTCTCTGAATTGCATTTATGTTATAGTAGTACTTTTAAGAAATTCTTAAGAAATTTAGGTGTGCTGTATTCATGTCAGGCAACTTATAGGGGAGTGGGGAGAAAAGGAAAGACTCTTTCTTTTAGCATTTGATGAAAAATATTTCTTTGTTTATAGATCAAACCAAACTCAGTACTTGACAGTAAAAATTTAAAACATAATAAGATGAAGGACTGGATCATAAATCCTGGATTTTAAGTTTGACTGAGCTTCCTATGTGTTGTGAGAGAAATAATTATGTCTCTCTCATGTTTAATAACTAATTATTTAATTAAGACCAAGTTTTTTCTTATTTTCTACTTCCCTATTCAGAAATCAGCCCTTGTAGGTTATTCAGGCAGACTTTGAAGTGCAAGGCTGATACTGAGAGGGAGAACTGAGATGTGTCCAAAAGATAAATTTGGGTGGATTGATGGAGTCCGACCTATTGTGTCTGGGGAAATGTGGATTCTCTCCTGTGTCAGACAGTGATATGGATACAAATAATTCTCTTTGACCAAAATGGAGTGATCAAAGTCACATATCCCAGAATGTCATTGGAACAGGTTCACAACCCCTTATTATATTAATTCTCTCATTAATTGTTAACCAATTAGAGTCGATTTCTGCCCTTAGGAATACCCACTCTTCCAAAGGCATATAAGCATTGAGTGGGTTACATAAGGAGTTTTTGGTCTAAGAAAGACAGCCAGATGATCATCATTTTATTAATACATGCTATCATTATTAATAAAATGATTAGTTATCAGAAACTGTCTCTTGAACTCTTTATATATTTCACTTAGTTCATAAATAGTTACCTCGAATATCATTCACTTGAATAGAGAAAGAGAATAATAAGGCATTGATGAAAACGGAATCTCTAGAGCCAGTAATGTGGGCTCTGGTTAGAAATAATTACTACTAGAGAATTTTGAGGAGATAGACATGATTGGTTTGGTGGTTTAGGATCTGTCCTTGGAGTGAGAATTGGGAGACTTGGGTTTTGGTTCTGATTCTGTCCTCAACATCCCTGTTAGACTTGGAGAAATAATTTCTCTCCTTATGCTCAGGTTTTCTCATCCATAAAATGGGTGACTTGAACTGATAAGCTCTAAGATTCCTTCTAGTCTCTGATTATTCAGTTATATTCACTAAAGCTATTTCCTTCTTTGCTCCATCTTTGACCAGATTTGGGGTAAATTTGTCGCCATCACAGGAGTGCTGTCAACAGGAACTTCAGTTGTTCATGTTGTAGAGATTTGGCTAATGATAATTCATTCCAAGCCAGGTCAGGGTTGGGGGATGGGCTGATTTGTTTTGACACTAAAGACAAATCTGCAACAGGATAATAGCTCATTAAAAAGTCAAGAAGCTTATAATGACATTTAATTTTAGTAATCTGTTAGCCTTTAGATAAACATTTATTTTTATCCATTCTTCTGATGCTTATACACACATTATAGATATGGCATTGGTGAAAGTGGAAAGAGTTGAGCCTTCTAGGACTTTAGTACTGTTATTTTTTAATATTTGAATAACATCATGGAATGTTAGAATGGAAGATTTGGGAAGAACCTAAAAGATCATTTCATTATTTTACAGAACAAACTGAGGCCTGTAGAACCAAGAAATTCAACAACTTGCCCAACATTACCCAACCAGTGATTAGAAGAGCTGGAATTGTAATTATGACTTCTAATTCTGAGCCTCTGCTATTTCTTGGCTCTTTTCTTCTCTCATGACTTTTTGCTTTTAAGCTTTTTCAAGGTGAAGAGTAAACAAAAGAATTCAATACTGGAACCAAACCAGTCAAGTCAAACTTGAGGGGAAGGTGTGGGGAGAAACTTAAATCACCTGACCCTTCAAGTTTTAGGATTTTTCATTCATTCAAGATAGCTCTCCTGTCTTACAGTGTTCTGGTCTAATGTATTTGGACTAATGTGTTTAATTCTGTTAGTTACATTTTTAAAAAGGATATTGATAAACTGGATCACTTATAGAACAAGCCCATCAGGATGGTGTAGGAACTGAGGACCATGCCATATGAAGATTAGCTGAAAGATTAAAGTATCAAAGAGAAGGCAGTTTTAAACAAGCTATTGCATTTGAATTAGCAGACAAGGGCTGATATCCCCCTCTATCATTTAATGCCTGTGTGATTTTGGTAAATCTATGGGCTTTTATTTCTTCTTTGTAAAATGAGAGAGTTGGAATAGATGAGATCTAGGGGAATAAATGGTCCCTTCTACTACCAAAACTATGATTTTATAAATTTAGAGATTGATGGAACCTCAGTAATCATCTGGCTCAAGTATGGATGTGTTGCTTTGCAATAGAATGCAAATTGCTTAAGGGTTGGAATTATTTCATCTTGTATATTTCATGTAAATGTTTTATATCTACAAAATAAACATATATATGTATATATAGGCACAAAAATAGAAATTAATAGAGAGACAGAAGCTGGGTGAAGTTTTGGGATCAAAAAGAATGTCATGTAGGAGATCTGAACTTGGAAGGAAACTAGTCAATGATAAGAAGAAATGATTTCCATGCATGGGAGAGAGCCTATGCAAGGAAAAAGAGATGGGAGTTGGAATAATGTGTGTGAAAAGATGCAAGAATGCAGTTTGGTTGAATTGAAGGACATATGAAAGGAAATAATGTAATAATGTTTGAAAAGTAGGTTGGAGCCTTGTAAAGGCTTTTTAATGCTAATCAGAGTTTCTATTTTATCAGGGTAATAGGGAGATATTGGGATTTATTGATCCTAGGAATAAATGCACATACCTGTACTTTAGGAATATAATTTTGGCAACTGTGTAGAGGATTGAAGAAATGACAGAACTGAGGTACATTGTGTGCCAATTAGGAGGCTATTGCAATAATTCAAATGAGAGATAATAAGGGCCTCTACTAAAGTACTGCATAATTAAAGGTAACAGCAGAGACTAAGACTTCATCTTTGATTTCACTGATGTAAGGAACTCCAACCAAGCCATGGCAACTTATAGTCTTATATAATTGTCTATATTATAGAAATGTAAGTTCATTGAGAGGTTAAATGACTTATCTAGGGTCACACAGTCAGTATGCCAGAAGCTGAATTCAAAACTAGGTTTTCCTGGCTCCAAGATGAGTTTTCCATCTATTATGCCAGACTGCTTCTTTAAGGATAATAGCATTAAAAAAAACAATAAAACAAACAAACAAAACAAACAAAAAAAAAACCCAGCTAAATAAATTTTCTCTCTTCTGGAAAAAAGTTCAAAACAGACATTAATTTATCAAAAGGAAGCACATGCTATCTCTGAAATAGTTGTGTTTTGTTTTTTTAAGGTAGCATTAGCAGCTGCCAGGAGAGTAAAATGCTTCTAAATTTGGCTAATATGCCACAGTTCTTTGGCAAACAAGTGTCTTGCTTCTCACCAGCTAAACAGCTTTCTCTTTCTAATACAGTCTTTTGATCTTTTTAATAGCTCACTGTCAAGTAGATTGGTCTCTTTTGGTGACACTGGTTAAAGTCACTTGAAACCTTGTGAGCAATTGGGCTTGATTTTCTATGGATATCATTTTAGCCATTGATGTTTTCTAGCAATATTCTGGACTCCTTCAATGTTCCTTTAAAATTTCAGCTCTCAGGGCTGTGAATTATTTTTTTTTGTATTGTTATTATTGCAGATTGCTGAAGGATAGATCATTTTTTACCTGAATTATCTCACCATAAATGTCCCCCTCGCCTAGTATTTTCTGCTCCCCAAACTTTATTTCTTCATAGAAAGATTAAAAGCAATTTATTTGAAACATATATGGCTTCCTTTTATTGAAGCCTGCTTACAGGATTTTAGATTTACATTTATTAAGAGATATTAGAAGCCATTTGGTCTAACCCTTCATCTTACAAATGAAGAAACTTAGATGAAGTAACTTGCCTAAATTCATATGGGTAAGAATCAAACTCAAATTTATGTGAATTGATGCTAAGTGAAGTGAGTAAAACATTGTACACAGAGCATTGTATACAACAACAAGATTGCGTGATGATCAATTCTGATGAACTTGGTTCTTTTCAACAATAAGGTGAATGATTCAAAGCAATTCCAATAGACTTGTGATGGAATGAATTATTTGCATCCAAAGAAAGAAATATGGAGTAAAGTATTTTCACCTTTTTGATGTTGTTTGTTTGCTTGTTTTTTTTTCCTCTCATTTTCCCCCCTTTTGACCTGATTTTTCTTGTGCAAAGGGATAAATGTGGGAAATATGTTTAGAAGAATTGCACATGTATAAGCTTTATTGAATTATTTGCTATGTAGAGGAGGAGAAGGTGGGAAGGGAAAGAGAAAAATTTGGAACACAAGGTTTTGCAAGGGTGAATGCTGAAAACTATCTTTCATTGCATTTTGAAAAATAAAAAGTTATTAGTATAAAAAAGAAATCTTAGAAAAAAGAATTGAATTCAAATCATCCCAACACCAAGCCCGGCTCTACCTTCTATACCTTCTAGTTGACCAAAGAATATTGTAAATTTTGGAAACACCATCCTCCTACAACATTATCGTCGTTTTCTTTATTCCTTATTTCTGTAATGGGGTTGCTTTTTTGTTCATGAGCATGCCTATAGAGGTTAGACTTAGAATTTTTTTTTTTTGCTAATGTGAAATCAGCTGATATAGAGGGAACTGGGTCATAAGTGAGCTCCTACCATCTGAAAATGAAAAGAGGAAAAAAAATTTTTTTTTGTAGCTGAAATGGCCTTTAGTGATAGGTTGACCTGCTGGAATTTTCCATAGTACTACAGAATTGAAATGAGTTTTTATGATTTTTTGAATGCCTGAAATTACAGTTATTAGCCAGAGGGCATTATTAAGAAATCATTGTAATAGAGGAGCTTCGTATGATCTTAGATAGTATTTGCTGTGGGTCTTATTACATGCTTTAGGTCCTGAGAACACTGAATGATAAAGTGATATGTTAACAAAGCAAAACCTTTCCATCTTTATAATATTTGACAGAGCTTATGATGGGATAACCTTTCCAAAATCTGTCTCTATACCACAATAAAGCAAAAGGATCTTTCCCAGTGCTGAGGTTACTCTTCATTTCCTGCTAGATAGATTTCTCTTATGGTTTATTGGTGATCGCTACCGTTTCTAGTTTCAGATTTGGCTGTGGTCCTCAACTAGGGATATGGCTGTACACTTTCACAAGAGCAAAGCCCTTGGTACTAGGACCAACAGAATCTCCAGTTCTGTTCATTTGGGGCATCTGTTCTAAGTCCTGTTTCCTCTTAGGAAGGTGAGAGAAGACCATGATTTTCCAGGTGAGCCCTTCAGGCTTAGCCTTTCCTTACAACAACACTTCTTGGTTTAAGTCTGAGAGCTCTCACTCTTACTTAGAGTGACTACTAGTATATTTCCCAAGTCTTCTTCTGCAGATTAGGCTGTAGCCAGGGAATGGTTATTTGCTGAATGAATACTAAATATCTGAGGGTTCTGAATTTGCTAGACTCTCTTTCTCCTATTGGTCTATGCAAATGAGGAGATGAGAAATTCACTGGAGACAATCTATCACCTGAGAGTTCATATTACAAAAATAATAGGTAGCATTTATCAAGTGTTTGTGATCAACTGTGATGAACTTGGTTCTTTTCAACAAGGAAGTAATTCACAGTAATCCCAATACATTTGTGATGGAAAGTGCCATCTGCATCCAGAGAGAAAACCATGGAGATGAATGTGGATCACAGTAAAAATAGGAGAAAAAAGAGTTCAAAAGGAGATACAAAAATAAAAATTGATGTGTATGGTATACTTATATTAAAATATGTATTCCTTTATAATATTAGAAAAAATATCACGTTTGATCCTTACAATAACACTAGGAAGTAGTGCTATTATTATTACTGTTTTTAAAATGAAAAAAAAACTAAGTAAGAAAAAGGTTAAATGATTTTGTCCATGGTCACATAGTGGTTAATTGTTTGAGTCAGGATTTGATATGTCTTCTGGATCTCAAATTTTGAGCTCTAGTTGCCACCTAGCTACCTCTGATGTCTTCTTATTTTTTACCCTTTTTGTAATGCAAAAATTACTCAAAGCCTTACATTCTTTATAAGATACAAATGAGCTTTTTTTGAAGTTAACATCTTAGATATTATTGAAAAAAAAAAAGAAAAAAAAAGAAAAAGATTTACCTAAATCTGAGAGTTACCTTTTTTTTTTAATGTGTAAATACAGCCTGAATGGAATACACCTTTATATCTTATTGTCTTTGTTATCTGCCACTTGCAAATTTAAAATTTGCTCATCTGAAAGGAGACTCATGGAGCATATCTTTGTATATATACATATTTACCCACACAAATATATCTATTTATTACACATAGAGATTACATATAAGATTAATACAAAGCAAGTTCAAGATGAAGAGAACACTGACTATTGGGCAGATAAAGAAAGATTCCATGTAGCATTGAAAGAAAACCAATGATTCTGAGAAGAGGAAGAATATTTTAGACATGTGGATCAGCCTATTTATGCAGTGCATGGAGATGGGTAGTACAATATCACATATAGGGAACAGCTATTAGGCCAGTTTGATCATAATGTTCATAAAGGGGAGTAAAATGAAAAGAATATTGGAAAGGTGAGTGGAAGTCAATTCATGAAAGACTTTCAATGTCAGGCTAGGGATTTTGTATTATATTCTAAAAGGTATCGAAAGTCACTAAGGATTTTTGAGTAGGCAAATGTCATAATCATGTTCACAGTCTAGAAATATCAATTTGACACTGTGTGAAGTATGGATTAGAGAAATGAGAGACTGGAAACAGGGAAACCAATAAGTAGCCTATTGGAGTAATCTAAGCATGAGGGTAGAAATGATAGGAATGGAGAGAAGGGGAAAGAGGAGAAAAATATTTTGGGAATAGAATTAATGTCTTGGTGACTAATATAGAATGCAGAAGATGATGAAAAGGGAAGAGTCAAGGATGACTGAGGCTGTGATCCTGGATAACTGAGGTGATTAGTGATGACTTCAATAGATATAAAAATGTTTAAAAGAAGAATGGTTTTTAAGAAAAATATGAGTACTGTTGTGGACATGTTGAGTTTGAGATGCCTATGAGGCATTCAAATGGAGATGGCTAGCAGAATTTAGAGACAATTTAGAAGATTGTTAAGGAGAAAGATTAGAGATGAATATATAAATTTAGTAGTCATATGTATTGAGGTAATAATTGAACCCAGGGGAGATGAGGAAATCCCAAAGGAAAATATAGAGAGAAGAGGACCCAGAAAAGACCTTGGAGGATGACCACATTTAGTGGATAGGAATAGTGTAACTATTTAGCAAAAATATTAAGAAGAAATAGCTGACATATAGAAGGAGAACTATTAGAGTAATATCAAGGAAGATAAATAAATAGAGAATAGCCAAGAAGAAGTGGGCAACAGCATCCAAGTGGCAAAACAGAAGGAGGACTGAGAAAAAACCATTGGATGTAGCACTCTACTGGGGAAGAGGTATAACAAACACAGAAAAGCAAACATATAGCAATTCTTTTAGACTTTATATTTTTTCTTATTTTTGATGATGTCTTTTGTTTTTACATCTTATTCATGTCCAAATGTATACCTCTTACATTCTCCCCTGAGAGCCATTCTTTGTAACAAAGATATTAAAACTAAAAGAGAAAATAAGCAACTCAGTAAAACTAATATCACACTAACCATATTTAGTAATATTTACAAAATTATACACCCAAAGTCCTCTCACTTACAATGAAGGTACTTGTTATTTATCTAGTACTGGTCATCATCAATATAATCACACAGCATTCAGGATTTTGGGATTTTTTTGTGGTGGTGTTCTTTTAATTTATATTTTTGTAGTTCTATGCTTCTCTCTGAATAAGTTTATATATGTTCTAATGCTTCTCTGAAATTTTTATAGATATCATTTCTTAGTATGTAGTATATTATATTATATTCATTTCACAATTCATTCAGCTCTTTCCTAATTGATGGGCACCTACAAATGCTGCTATGAATATTTTGTTGTATATGGGCCCTTTCTTTTTATCTTTATCCTCCTTGGGTGTATTCCTAGCAATAAAATCTTTGCATCAAAGGATATGAATATTTTAATGATTTTTAAAACATTATTACAAATTGCTTTCCAGAAAGACTAATTCACAACTCTATTAATAGTGTATTAAGTTGTCTGTCTTTCTGGAACTCCTCCAACACCGACTATTTCTGTCTTTTGTTTGCTTGCCAATTTGCTGGGTATGAGTTGAAATCTCAGAATTATTTTGATTTGCATTTCTCTTATTATTGGTAATTTGGAGCAATCTTTGATTGTTAATAGCCTGTAATTCTTCCAAGAATTATTTATTCATATCCTTTGATCAGTTATCTAGATTTTATATATTTGTGTTAATTCCCAAATATACTTTGGATATCAAATGCTTATAAGAAACATTTGATACAATTTTTTTTACTAGTTGTTTGTTTTGATTTGGTGACTGCAAAATCTTTTCAGTTTTACATTGAGAATTATCTATTTTACTATCTTTTGTTATATCCTCTATCCCTTCTCTGGTAAAGATATTATTCCCTTAGCTAGAGATGTGAAAGTACCTGATCAGATCTCATTCTATACAATTATTTTATGTGTGACTTTAATACTCAAATCATATATTTATTTTTAATTCATTCTGGTGAAGGATATACATTTTCACAAAGTCTCACTCTGATGCCTCATTGCAACATAGTGGTGAACCTAGCTTCTGAAACATCATGCTAGTGGGGTATAATCATTGGTCTATTCAATGACTCTGGAAAGGCCTTGACAATGGTTCTGAATCTGTTTTCTGAGGATCACCCTCTCTTATTACAGAGATGAACATCACCAATAGTCTGTCTATAATCACCTTCTCAGCCTTTTGGCTAAAATCAAATATAGTACCAATAGTCTGGCTATGTGATGATATTTGTGTGTGTGTGTGTGTGTGTGTGTGTGTGTGTGTGTGTGTGTTTGACATAGCAATCCATGAAACAAAGAATAATAGAAAAGTGAGATCCCTTTCCACTTTTCTGTGAGAGTCAGATTATAAAAAAAATGCTATAAGATTTCTCATTTGATCTTGGAGGTGATAGGGAACCATGGAGTTTACTGAGTGCAGGCATGATATGGTGGGATGTGTGCTTTGGGAAAATTATTTTGGCAGCTAAATGAAATTAAGACATGAAATTAAGATGGCCTGCTGGATCAAAGATTATGCACAGTTTTATAGCTCTTTAGGTAAAGTACCAAATTGCTCTCCAGAATGGTTGGATCATTTCACAACTTCACCAACAATGCATTAGTATTCCAGTTTTCCCACATCACTTCTAACATTTATCATATTTTTTCCTGTCATTTTAGCCAATCTGATCTAAATCACTATTAATTAGAGAAATGCAAATTAAAATAGCTCTGAGGTACCACATCACATCTCTCAGATTGGCTAAATGATTATAGATGGTTTTGATTTCATCATCTAAAAATTGTCTGTTCATATCTTTTGACCATTTATTAGTTGGGGACATGAGATGTTTCAAAGGTAAAATTGACACACAGTACCAGATTAGTTATGAGGAGTTGAGGGATGAAGAAGAAAGGAAAAGAAGATAATCATGATTCTGGAAGAAGACCTCAGAAAAGCCAAAGACATAGGTTACATAGAAGATACATAACTCTATGTCATGCAGTTTAAAAAATATGACTGATAGGTGCTGGACATAATAAGCATCAAACACCAAAAAAATTTTATTAACAGGCAGAAATATACTCATGTAACCACAGACATTTGATGGAATCTGCACAGATACTTTCTGTCTGGCTCTGGTTACCACATGGAAGCTGTGGGGCTAACTCCCAGCCATATATGACTCAAATCTAAAGGATTCACTCTTTAAGATGATTAAAAAGTCTCTTCATTAGTTGCAGAGTCAGAGAAGCTGAATGTTTAATGCTCTATGAAAAGGGAAATTCTTACCTTTTTTTGCTTAAGGGCCATTTCCAGCTATACTCCAGGAGTCAGGGTGCGGGAGGAGCAATTACCCTGTTTCTTACCTCCCTTCCATGCAATCATGAACACATATTGTGTTTATGTAAGTCTAAACTTCGGTTTGTAGTTATTCTTTCATAATCTGAGTAACAAGAATCTCATTGTGGATAAGTCAAGGCTGGGCAGCAAAATTGTGAGTTTGAAAGGTCTGAAGGTATAGGGTAAGAACTGTTGTTTGTTTCAGTGGCAGGGGTGGGCTAGTATCAAGGGAAACTCCAGCATCATTGAGGACAACCAAATGAAGGAATATTGACTGAAGCTTGGGCTTTAATCAGACAGTGTCCAACTAAGGTAAAATGTAAAGTGGCCAGTTATCAGTGTTGAAAATTGCTTTGATGAGTTTTAAACATTAATTTCCTAGCCAGTTATAACTATTTATAAATTTATAAATTCTGTTAATTCTGTTAATTTCTGCTATGAATCTTTATGTTTATAATATTTTTGTTTATGTATAACAATTAATTACCTGTCCCATGGCCAATTAATTTATTTAATACATTGGATATCTTTGTTATTTTCCCCTACTCCTGTCTTTTGGGGAATCCTGTAGGTCTGGGAGCCATCATCTCTTTCCTATAATTAGCATCATATTCAGGATGTAGTAAGTTAATAAGACAATGAGTATAAGAAGAGAGACCTCTTCTTCCCAGAGTCAGGCTCCTCACAGTTGAGCCTGATCTAAACCACATGATCAGGTAAAAGGACATGGAGTTGCAGATGCAAGTATATAAAGATGAGATCTATGTGGAAGGTAATAATAAGGGCATGGAAGAATTTATATTAAAAAGTATCTGGAGGAGCAGAATTTACCAAAAGTATGGAAAAAATTTAGGTTCTTATATACATAATCTCAATAACTGCTGATTTATGTATCTGTGTGAGAATCTCTATATACAAATCAAGGATACCCTTAATAAGTATATCAGCAGGGAACAATCAGACTTTTGCAAATGATATATAACAATGGAACATGTCTTTACCATTTCATACTCAACTGAAAGAGCTAAAGACTACACGTTTCCATTATACTTATTGTTTGTAGACTACAAAAAAAGAAAAAAGAAAGAAAAAAAGAAAAAGGCAGTTGGTTTGGTAAAAACAAAATGGGACCTTTGTAGGTTCTAACTTGCCCCCACAAAGAGAACTGCTGGAGAGCTGCATATGAATGTCCATAGACAATTCAAACTCAACATTTACATAATGGAACCCATTATATTTCCCCCTAATACCCATCCTTCCTCCAAGCTTGCTTATTTCTGTTAATGATGCTATTATTTTAGCTACCTAAGCTTAAAAGCTTAATTCTTCTCTTTCCTTCATATATTTCTACAGTTATTCAGCTGCCAAGTCTTGTTGAATTTACATTTCTCACATTTGTCTGCTTCTTTCTATCTATACATTCCTTACTCAGATTTAGGCTTCCATCATCTCTCATCTAGACTATTACAACAGCCTCCTGGTTGGTCTCCCTGCTTCCAATCTTTCCTCTCTCCTCTCTCCAGTTCATCTTCTAATATTTCTAAGATACAGATCTGATCATTTACTTCCTCTACTTGGAAATTTTTCAGTGGTTTCAAGTGATATAAAGGATAGCCTGCTGGGCTTGGAATCAGAAAGACCAGAGTTCAAATCTTATCTTAGATATTTAAGAGCTGTGAGACCACGAGGAAGTCACTTAACCTCATTTTTTTCCATTAGTTAAAAAAATTTGGATTCAATCATTCCTAAGGTCTCTTTAGCTCTAAATATGTAATCCTATGATTTTAGGATAAAATGCAAAATTCTCAGCTTGGCTTTTAAAGGCCTTCACCATCTGAGTTGTGCAATGTTTCCAAGCTTATTTTATCCTTCTCTCCTTCTTGCATTCTATTTTCCAGCCAAACTGATTTATGATAGTAACTGTTTGCCAGCTCAATATGCTAGTTTCCATCTCTGGGCCTTTGTATAGGCCTGGAAAGAGCCCCTTTTCTCTGCATCTTAGAAATTTTGATATCCTTTAAGCCTTAATTGAAGTACCATCCATATGTATGTAAAATCTTTCCTGATACTTTCAGTTCTTTGTGGTCCTCTTCCTCATAAAATTATGTGTGTGAACATATAAATATATGTGTATATAGAATTATAGATTGTGTATATACATATAGACATATAATATATACCACACACATATATACATACAAATCCATCTATAAACAAATATACCAACATATATACATATATCTACATGTGTGTATGTGTATTGTATATATCTATCTATAATCACTTATAAATTCACACCATTGACTTCCCCCAGACCAGGCTACTTCAAGTGCAAGATATTCTGTATATCTTTAACCACTTTAAACCATAGCTCACAAATACTAATAATGTAAGTCCTTTAAGTAGTGATTGATAGAGCTAACAAATCTTCAACTGCTGTCATGCTTTTCTTAATATCTAGTCTCTGTAATTCTATGTCCTTTTCTTTTTGTATATATGAGAATGGTTTTGTTTTTTAGAATTATATCTTCAAGTGCTATTTCTTTTTCCTGAGTAATGTAAATGAATTTCCTTTGCTTGCTATATTTATATTTGATTACATACATAGACACATTTATATATAACAATATTCATCAATAAGGCTGTATGAGAATCTTTGCATATGTGGTCTAGTTTCTCTCTTTCAATGTGGGGAGTAAGTAGAAACAACATAAAATATAAGCATCTCTATGAGGTTTTGTTCCCTTACTTGAAAGAATGACCCAAGGCCGCTCTCCTGGACTTGTCAAAAAAATGGCATGCATTCCATAAATGTTCATTATATTTTGATTTCTACTTTTACCTCTAAAACTGGTCAAATTCTCATTTGTTCAATAATAATTTCATAAATAAATGTCTATGTGGATTAAGATGATCCCATAACACTTGGATTCTTAGGTATCCTTATATAATCCAAACCTGGGCACATTCATTTTCTGTGTTTTCATTCCATTATACCATTTAGCATGTTTTAAGATCTCAGAGCATAGATCTGGAAACAGAGGAAGCAGATAAAACTTTGATCTACCAATAATACTATACAAAAATCCCTAAAAAAGGAGAGAGACAAGGCTTTTCTTACCCAAAGGGAGAACTGGGGAGCCATCTTGGGAACGCTATACCCCATGTAAGGAAATTCTTTACCATTACCCCAATATGGATTTTTTTTGCAAGGCATTTGGGATTAAATGACTTGCCTAGGGTCACACAGCTAGTAAGTGCTAAATGTCTGAAGCTGGATTTGAACTCACATTCTCCTGATTCCAGGACTAGTGCTCTATCCACTGAATCATCTAGCTATTCCACTATGAACAAAGATTTGGGTCATTGTAATTTCACAATTTTATTGCTGCTATTGTCTTCCTTTCCATTTACATTGTTGTAGTTTATGTGTATACTGTTTTTCTTGGTTTTGTATATTTCACTTTGCATAGCACATGAATCTTCCCATGTTTCTTTGTAGTCTTTTTATTCATTGCTTTTTAGGGAATGGGCAATATTCCATTTACATTCATTGCCACAATGTGTTTAATTGTTCCCAATCAATAGATAAATAGTTAACTAACAATTCTTTAGTATTGTAAAACAAAAACAAAAACAAAACAAAAAAAAACTCTGAATATTATGGTATATGTAAGACTTTTCTTTTTTTTCCCTTTAGGATATATATTTAACAATGGGATCTCTGGGGTGAAGAGTATGGATATTTGGTCAGTGCATAATTTCAAATTGCTTTCCAGAATGGTTGGATCTATCTTTTGGCAGCTCCTTCAACATTTGACTTGCATTTCTCTTGTTAATGATTTGGAGCTATCTTTTATATGGTTCTCAATAGTTAGCTATTCTTTTGGGAACTATTTGTTCATATTGTTTGACTACTTGTCTGTTGGAGAAGAGCTTTTGGTCATATATTTGGCTTAGCTCCCCATGTAACTTAGATATTAGACTTCTTTGTTTGATGCAATCTTAAAAAATGTACCATTTCGAACTCTGGGGATGGAGTCAAGATAGAGAGCAAACACGACTCTCTGTAATCTCCTCTAATCTCTCAAAACAACAGCAGATTGAGCTTCTAAACTAGTTTTGTAGTCAAAGAATCCACAAATATTTAGAGTACAACACATTTCTATAAGAAGATACCTTGGAAGAACTTCAGAACAGGTCTGTTTCAATTGGGCAGGGGGACAGTCTGCCAAGCTCAGACAGCAGCATAGGGAGACCAGGGCAAGAAGGTAGAACAGAGACTTAAAACTTCAGAACTTCAATGCACATAGGAATCTTCTGTGAGCCTCTTAAATTTTTTTCAAATCATGATGCAATAAAAATTACATGCAATAGAAAGCCAGGAGAAAATAGACCAAAAGTAATTGGAAACTAAATAATCTCATCCTAAAGAATGAATGAGTGAAACAGCAAATCATAGACACAATTAATAATTGCATCCAAGAGAATGACAATAATGAGACAGCATACCAAAATTTGTGGGATGTAGTCAAAACGGTAATAAGGGGAAATTTTATATCTCTAGATACTAACTTGCATAAAATAGAGAAAGAGAAAAATCAATGAATTGGGCTTGCAACTAAAAAAGCTAGAAAAAGAACAAATTAAAAACCCCTAATTAAATACCAAACTTGAAATTCTAAAAATAAAAGGAGAAATTAATAAAATTGAAAGCAAAAAACAAAACAAAACAAAAAAACCTACTGAATTAATAAATAAAACTAAAAGTTGGTTTTATGAAAAAAACAGGAAAATAGATAAATCTTTAGTTAATTTGATTAGAAAAAGGAATGAAGAGAATCAAATTGTTAGTCTCAAAAATGAAAAGTGAGAACTTTCCACCAATTAAGAGGCAATTAGAGCAATAATTAGGAGTTACTTTGCCCAACTTTATTCCAATAAATTTGATAACCTAAGTGAAATGGAGGAATACCTATAAAAATGTAGATTGCCCATATTAACAGAAGAGGAACTAGATTACTTAAATAGTCCCATTTTAGAAAAAGAAATAGAACAAGCTATTAATCAACTCTCTAAGAAAAAATCCCAGGACCAGATGGATTTACATGTGAATTCTACCAAATATTTAAAGAACAATTAATTACAATACTATATAAACTAATTAAACTAATATAAACTATTTGAAAAAAATAGGGAATGAAGGACTCCTACCAAACTCCTTTTATGACACAGACATGATGGGATGAAAACAGAGAAAGAAAATTATCCCTAATGAATATTGATGCAAAAATCTTAAATAAAATATTAGCAAAGAGATTACAGAAAAACATTCCCAGGATAATACACCATAACCAAGTAGGATTTATATCAGAATGCAGGGCTGGTTCAATATTAGGAAAACTGTTAGCATAATTGATTATATCAATAGCCAAATTAACAAAAAACATGATTATCTCAATAGATGCAGAAAAAGCATTTGATAAAATCCAACATCCATTCCTATTAAAACCACTAGAGAGTAAAGGAATAAATGGGCTTTTCCTTAAAATAGTCAGTAACGTATATTTAAAACCATCAGCAAGCATTATATGTAATGGTGATAAACTGGAACCATTCCCAATAAGATCAGGGGTGTAACAAGGTTGCTACTATCACCATTACTATTCAATATTGTATTAGAAATGCTAACTTCATTAATAAAAGAAGAAAAAGAGATTAAAGGAATTAGAATAGGTAATGAGGAAACCAAATTACCACTCTTTGCAGATGATATGATGGTATACTTTGAGAATCCCAGAGAATCAACTAAAAAGCTATTAGAAATAATCCACAACTTTAGCAAAAAACAAGATCCTAATATCACCAATAACCATGATGTTGTAGTTATTAATCTAGAGCCAGACATCCTGGAGAATGAAATGGGCCTGAGGAAACATTGTCAATAATGAGGCATGATTATTAGAGGTGATGAAATCCAGCTGAGTTATTTAAAACACTAAAAGATGATGTTGCTAAGGTACTGCATGCAATGTCCCAGCATATTTGGGAAATGTGATATTGGCCACTGGATTGGAAATGATCAGTTTACATCTCAATCCTAAAGAAGGGCAATGCTAAGAAAAGTTCAAATTACCAAACAATTGCACTCATTTCAAATGTTAGCAAGGTTATGCTTAAAATTCTGCAGCAGGTTTTAGCAATCTATAAACTGAGAATTACCAGAAGAGCATGATGATTTTCAAAGAGGAACAGGAATGAGACAACATATTTGCCAACATTTGCTGAATTATGGAGAAAGTAAAGTAGTTCAGAAAACTTTTACTTTTGCTTCATTGACTACATTTGACTATGTAGATCACAACAAAATGTTGCAAATCCTCAATGATACAGGAGTACCAGACCACCTTGCTTGTTTGTGGGCCAAGAAGTAATAGTTAGAACATGGAACAATTGATTACTTTAAGATTAAAAAAGGAGTTGGAGGATTCTGAGAAGATGACAGAATAGGTTGGTAAGTTTTAAGCTCTCCCAATTTCCCCCACAAATAGAACAGATTTGCACCTCAGAGCAAACATAGACTCCTAAAAAATCTAGAAGGCTTGGGGTAGAACAAGGTAGAACAATCAGAGAAGATCTGAGGAAAGACAAGAAAAGATCAGATGAGAGATCTGGGGCCTGGATTAACTAGTATGAAGTGCAAATAACTCCAGGCTAGCTCCTCTGAAACACCAAGTGGGGAACCCTGGGTTGAGCTGGGTGTGGCTAGAGCTAAGTAAGAACTACAGAAACTTTCACCATCCCAAGTGTTTGCCAATTGGGGTCTGAATTTGAGAAGACTAAATGAACCATAGCTGATTAGCAATGCCAGGTCCATACCTCCTGGGAGGTAGGTGATATTATTATCTCCATTTTATAGTTGAGAAAAAGGAAGCAAACAGAAATTAAGTGTCTTGCACAAGTTCACCAAGATAGTAAATATCTGAAAGAAAATTTGAACCAAGGTGTTCCTGATATTGAACCCTAGCCTTTATCCCCTGAATAAAAATACTAATTAGCTAGAGAAATTCAAATTAAAGATATTTATTGAAATAGAATAGTAAGGAAAGTAGCAACAAAACATTTTCCCCCATAAATCTGGAGCACACTTTCCCACAAAAATTCTCATTCTAAGCAGGAATAGTAAACCTGGGTACAGCAGTACATGGCCAAGGTGCATGTGTAGAGCAGTAACATGTTTTTTTAGCCTACATTCCCTCAGTTTCAGAACTGCAGATATATCATAGTGATATCATCATGCTCTGCCTGTTGGGTATGTTGCTAGCTGGTCTCATGTGGTATCTCCCAAATGGTATGTGGAGCCACTGCACAAGAGTAACAATGTACTCATTTGCTACTTATTGATCTCTTATAACTACTGTGTTACAGTGATCCAATGTCATAACTGGCTACCATTAGGGGTAGCTCTACTGAACTCAAGGTTGTGGGATTCTTCTCTGTTTTCATTAAGTCCTCATTTGTATGGATACAGGGATTTGTAGAAGCTTAATATGTTTATAAACAAAGGCTCATAATGATATGGTTAATGACCACCATCTGAACCTGTCCAACAATAGTATCAACCTGCTTAGGCAGTGATTTTGGTTTGAACTTGGTTGGCCAGCAGAATAATCTGGAAATTTAAATGTCCCTCCAGGATTCATATCCAAGTCTAGGCAGCATAAAACACCCACCTGAATTAGGCTAGTTGAAGCCTCTATTTATATTCAACCAGTGAAGTTGAAAGATTCTCTTATATGCTGCATTTTCACAGGGTCTCCTGGAGTTTCTCTCTCAATTATTCTGCTAATTATTCCCCACTCAAAAAAAAAATCTATTTACCACCACGTTGTGGTTCTCTTGCTGGTTCTTGCTGTCCTAGTACTCATACAGCTCAAGCTGAGTCCCTGCCAAAGGCAAAACATAGTCATTGCAGGATCATAGGGCACCAGCTGGAGGCCATAGAATTGATTAGAACCAAGAGGGGGTGTGGGAAGAGAAAGAAAAGAGAATTCTTTGTAAACTAAAAAAAAGAAAAGATGATAGCTGTGACATAGCCATATATTGATCATGATCATCTGGTTGGGTGTAGAGACCTTTTGCTTTCCAGGTAGCTGATGTAGACCTTCACAGTGGAGACTGTGCTCATATTAGAAGCTATTAGAACCAGATAGTCACCAATGGGGCTGGCCATACAAATTCAGGACCCTAACTGTAGGAATTAGAGCTAAAAAAAAAAAAAATGTAGATCGAGTGGGAGCTATGACCATTTTTCTTTTAAAGATCAAATATATACTTTGAATTTGTTGCTCCCTTGTGGCCTTTGGGAAAAATAACTTTGTTTTAGAAGTTTGTTTGTTTTGTTCTTAAATTGATTGGCAAACTATCTGTTGATTCAATGCTTACACCTAGAGGGCAGGGAAAGTTCCGTATTTTAGGGAGATAAAAGATTTGATTTTGCAAACTCATCTGGTAGTTTTGCAGCTATTTTATAATTAGACAAATTGGGAGAGCAGCCCTGCATTATAGAAGCCCAAGTATGATTCAAAATTCACCTACATCTCGAGATAAATAGTGAGTACTATATTGGTAAGATATATACTGTGGTAGGACAGCAAGTCAAGGAATCCAGTGGCAGAGAATGGTGCCTTCTTGAACTGGTCAAACCTCTTCAACTTGTTTTATAATTTATAATTTTATACCTTACTTTTTGGAAGGCTGAAGAATTTATAGTTCAGAAGCAAAGCTGAAGGGTTCTTGCCTAAAGTTCTAGGCTGTCACTTCTATAAGCCCCTGTCTAATGGCACTCTTAGCTTCAGTGGAGAAAGGAAACAGTAGGGAAGCAAGAATATATGGTGTATTGCCTCATAGTTTGGAGTATTATACTAGTCCCAGAACCTCCATCCTTTTCTAAGAGGGTACCCTACGCCAACTTGATCTCTTCTTGCAGATTAAATCTTTATATAGTTATCCCTTTCCCCATCATGGTTTTGATATGTCCTGGGTAGGCACAGGAAATTGAATGGGAATTTTTTGAAGTTTTGTGAAGGCTAGCAGACAACACAAAGCCTGTGACCAAACACTAAATCTAAACTTTACAAAAAGGTATTGTAAATACCACAGAAAAGAAAAAAGAAAAAATTCAGACATCTTTTCTGGTATGAAGTTATTTATGCAGATTTTCTAGATTACAGGATGAGGGCAAGGGGCAGGGTGTATGTTTCCACTGTATTCCCTCCACACAACCCCCACATCCCAAAATGTGAAAGGGATAACTGTATAGTTAACAAAAGATTTTATTTTTAAAAGCAGCATTATTCATCACCATTCTCACTCCCTAAGTACTCAATGCCCTTACTCATGAATATTTTTTATTAGAGAGCAGTTAAGTACTACTTAGTAGATACTAAGTATCTGCATGTGCTTTTGACCCATCTTTCTGGCTATAGTAAATGATCTATAGTGGTTTCTTGAGACACTCCCTGTTGTTCCTTAGATTGATCAAATATTCCAGTCCCTTGAAAGTCTTCTCAATTCCAGGAAATCTTTTTTTAATCTACCAATGATTTAAAATTCAGACGTGTCCTCATTTCCTGCTTAGTCTTTAGGAACTAACTTAAGCCATTTTAGTCCGCTATACCTGGGACATTGTTTATTAGTTATACTATGACCCTTTACACTACTTTCTTTTTAATTATTTTCAAGCATATTCGTAGTACTTTGCTTGGCCATACCCTAAACACTTTACCTACATTTGTGACATATTCCCTTTTTTGTTATTCTATATATTATTTTAATGTTTCTTTTATTACTAGACAAAATACTCATTTTTAAAAACATAAGTATTGTTGTATTACTAATCCACCCATTTGTCCATCCATCACTCCATTCAACAAACAAGTATTGGGTACCACTATAAACAAGATATTGTGCTAGGAGTAAGGAATACAAAAGTAATGAGTACCACCTAACACCAGAGACTATTATGAATGTTGAAAAACTTGTCTGTTTCTCTCTCAAGATCTCAGGGCAGCTGGCTTCCTATCACATCTTAGCTCCTCTTTTACATAAGTGGTGTCTCCTGGTATATGTAGATGTTTACATCAATTAAATCATTCAGATTGTATGCCTCCTCCTTCTTTTCCAGGTCAAACAAAAACCTCTGCTAGAAAGTACCTTATGTTGAAACATCAGATCTCAAAGTAGTTTGTAGATCTCTGGGGATCTCTGACACTCTTTTAGGGGATTTGCAAGATCAATACTCTTTATAATAATAGTAAAATGCTTATTTACCAATTAAAATATTCCTCCCTTTTCCAACTATATATTTGTGCGACTTGGTTTTCTTCATATACTTTAACCAAAGTTGTTAGGGACATTTCTCCTTCTCTGAGAATTGTCATGTATGCCATGTCAGCTGGTAGGATGGGCCCAGGAGGTAAAAAAAAAAGGCTTGGCTTCTGAGGCAGGAGGTTTCTTACAGGTCTTAAAGGTTCCTCGAGATGGTGAGGGGTGTGTCCTCTTGGTAGATCTTCTCTTATTCTCTAACTCCAGGTGTCTCCCTTCTCCGGATCCACCTACACAGTGTTGAGTGGGCTAGGCATAGGATAATCCCAGAGGAGAGTAAATATAAATAACCAGCTTTGAGTCCAGAGAGAGATGCAGAGACATACTTGCTCTTTCTTCCTGCTAGCCCTTGCTGAGATTACCAATAAAGAAAGGCTGTTTTGCACCTTAAGATAGACTCATCTTCATGTATATCCGGGGATATCCCAGAAGACTGGTGTGTATGGCCCTGGCAATCTAGAATAGTGTATATGGATGGTCCAGTACACAAAGATTATAATAGATTGAATGTAGAAGATGTGAGCTATGAGCTGTCTTCTATTAGACCAGACACTAAGGAGATATGCAAATATATACAAAATATATAAATATGAAATATGTAAAACAATAACATTCTTCCTGGTAATTTTTTATTTTGAAAAATTGTTTTTAAAATAAAAATTTTTATATTCACACAGAATAGGTTTATTTCTATTATTTTAAAATAAATTATTTTTAATTAATCTCTAGTATTAATATGTGATTAATTAATTAATAACAATATGTGAAATCCACATAAACAAAAGCTCTTTAGAATCCTCAATAATTTTTAATAGTGTTGGGTCCTGAAACTAAAAAATTTAAGATCCAACTATCTTAGTAAATGCTTTAAGTGAATTAGATAAGTAGGAACTATGTAAACTACAAATATTTAATTCATAAATAGCCATCTCAAGTATTTTCAGTCTCTACAGGGTAGAATCTCATTCATACTGCCTCTGAGTTAAAGGAAACAAGACAGTTCAGGTGCTTGGGCAAATTTCTTATTTCCTTTTGATACAATAAAGGGGCAGATTTGAATCACCCACAAAGTTAACATTTCCAGGGACTAGAACTTAACAGTTTAAATGCTTTATCTGTCTTCTAACTATATTTACAATACTCATTGATGTAGCTGGATGAGGTCTCTGATGGTATCTCTCCATAGAATCAGAAAAATTTGAAAGTTGAAAAGAACCTCACTGACTTTTTAAAAAAATCTCAAACAATACACTTGACAAATGATCATTTAGTTTTTGCTGAAGACCTCCAAACAGAGGGGATCTAATACTGCTTGAAGCAGCTACTTTCACTTTTGAAAAATTAAGACATTATCCCTGATATCAATCCTAAATTTGTCTCTTCGTAGCTTTCATCTTTTGCTCCAACTCTTTCCTCTAGGTTTAGACAGGATAATAAATGATATTTAGTAGGAATAGAAAATTTTTATGTTTAGGCTAAAGAAAAAATAATCAGTTTTAGAAGTATGAGGTGGAGAAGATATAATCTTCCTCATAAGTACTTGAACATGGCTATCACGTTACTGCTGAATTTTTTCTTCTTCAAGCTGATCATCCCCAAATCCTTCTTGACATGGAAATAAAGTTGTTCAACATTCTTGCCCTCTTTTAGTCACTGCATATCTTATCAGTCTTCTTAAATTTAAGTGCACATATCTGAGCATGATATTCAAAATGGAGTCTAAAAAAGGATAAGGAACAACAAGGCCTAACACTTCCTTATTCTTGGAAGATTTGCCTCTTTTAAAGTAGTCCTCTAAATCATTTTAACTCTTTTGGCTGCCACATCACACTATTGTCTCATATTGAACTTGTGGTCCCTTGAAGCCCTTAGATTATTTCAAACTAATGTTTATGCCTACCCCACCTTATTCTTTTGAAGTTGATTTTTTGAGCCTAAGCTTAAGACTTTGCATTTATTCCTATTGAATTTTATTTTACTGGATTCTGTCCAATGCTCTAACCTACAAGATATTGAGTCTTGACTCAGTCATTCAGTGTGTTATGTTAACCCTTCCTTCCAGTTTTATGTAGTCTTCAAATTTGATGAGCATTCCAGATTAAATTGCAGAGTCAAATGTATGTATTTTGGGTACTCCACTAGAGACTCATTAATGCTTAGTTTTGAGTTTAGTAATTAAATTCCATCTAATTGTATTATCATCTAATCAACACTTTTCTTTTCTTTATAAGAATAACAAGATAACATGTTAGGTATCTAGGTAGTACAGTAAAATGGACCTGGAATCAGGAAGACCTAAGTTTGAATTTAGCCTCAGACACTAGCTGCAGAACATTGGTTAATTACTTAATTTTTGTTTATCTCATTTCCTCATCTGTAAAAGAGGGATAATAGTTACCTCTCAGAATTGTTCTAAGTATCAAATGAAATAATGTTTGTAAAGTTCTTGGCAAAGTACTTGTACTTTACATAGAGTATAAATGTACAATATAAATGTTAGCTATTGTTATGTCATACTTTATATGATTTGCATATGTTATAATTTCTTCTCATCTATCAATTTGGTATTCCTTTTAAGAAAAAGAAGATTAGTCAAAGGATAATAAATTTAGAGCTGAATATTGAAATTAAGTAGCTTTTCCAGGGTCACATAGATTGTACATGTTTGAGATAGGATTTGCTCTCAGATCTTTCTGACTCAGCATAGAGAGCTATGAAAACCAAGTTTGTATGTTCTCTTCTCTTTCCTTTTTTGAAAATCAGAACAATTGCTCTTCTCTAAACTTGGGAGTTCTTTCAAGTACCTCAGGAGTTGGGCCAGCTGATTTGAATTAATGACAGACAACTAGATTATTTCTCACTGTTTTCCTTACTTATATAAGTCATCAACTCCCTTTTAGTCACTTTTATTCTGGAATTTTCTACAGGGAAAGTCATTATTTTTGGCAGAGAAGAAAGAATCAAAGTAAGTATTCGATAATTTTTCCTCCTCACTGTGGTTAGTTATTATTGTCCAATCCATCCCTTTTTTAATCCTCTCTTTTAAAAAAAATTATAGCTTTTTTATTTACAAGATATATGCATGGGTAATTATTCAGCATTGACAATTGCAAAACCTTTTGTTCCAACTTTTCCCCCTCCTTCCTCTTACCCCCTCTCCCAGATGGCAGGTTGACCAATACATGTTAAACATGTTAAAGTATAAGTTAAATACAATATATGTATACATGTCCAAACAGTTATTTTGCTGTACAGAAAGAATCGGACTTTGAAATTGTGTACAATTAACCTGTAAAGGAAATCAAAAATGCAGGCGGACAAAAATAGAGGGATTGGGAATTCTGTGTAGTGGTTCATAGTCATCTCCCAGAGTTCCTTCACTGGGTGTAGCTGGTTCAGTTCATTACTGCCCTGTTGGAACTGATTTGTTTCATCTCATTGTTGAAGATGGCCACATCCATCAGAATTGATCATCACATAGTATTGTTGTTGAAGTATATAATGATCTCCTGGTCCTCCTCATTTCACTCAGCATCAGTTCATCTAAGTCTCTCCAGGCCTTTCTGAAATCCTCCCACTGGTCATTTTTTACAGAACAATAATATTCCATAACATTCATATACCACAATTTATTCAGCCATTCTCCAATTGATGAGCATCCACTCAGTTTCCAGTTTCTGGCCACTACAAAGAAGGCTGCCACAAACATTCTTGCATATACAGGTCCCTTTCCCTTATTTAAAATCTCTTTGGGATATAAGCCCAGTAGTAACACTGCTGGATCAAAGGATATGCACAGTCTCCAGAATGGCTGGATGTATTCACAATTCCACCAGCAATGTATCAGTGTCCCAGTTTTCCCACATCCCCTCTGACATTTCATATTATCTTTCCCTGTCATTCTAGACAATCTGACAGGTATGTAGTGGTATCTCAGAGTTGTCTTAATTTGCATTTCTCTGATTAATAATGACTTGGAGCATCTTTTCATATGGCTAGAAATAGTTTCAATTTCTTCGTCTGAGAATTGTCTATTCATATCCTCTGATCATTTATCAATTGGGGAACGCTTGATTTCTTAAATATTAGAGTCAATTCTCTATATATTTTGGAAATGAGGCCTTTATCAGAACCTTTGACTATAAAAATGTTTCCCCTGTTTATTGCTTCCCTTCTAATCTTGTCTGAATTAGTTTTGTTTGTACAAGAACTTTTCAATTTGATATAATCAAAATTTTCTATTTTGTGATCAATAATGATCTCTAGTTCCTTTTTGGTCATAAATTCCTTCCTCTTCCACAGGTCTGAGAGGTAAATAATCCCATGTTCTTCTAATTTATTTATAATCTCATTCTTTATGCCTAGGTCATAAACCCATTTTGACCTTATCTTGGTGTACGGTGTTAAGTGTGGGTCAATGCCTAGTTTCTGCCATATTAATTTCCAATTTTTCCAGCAATTTTTGTCAAACAGTGACTTCTTATCCCAAAAGCTGGGGTCTTTGGGTTTGTCAAACACTAGATTATTAAAGTTATTAACTATTTTGTTCTTTTAACTTAACCTATTCCACTGATCAACTAGTCTATTTCTTAGGCAATACCAAATAGTTTTGGTAACCGCTGCTTTATAATATATTAGATCTGGTACAGCTAGGCCACCTTCATTTGATTTCTCTTTCATTAATTCCCTTGAAATTCTTGACCTTTTGTTTTTCCATATGAACTTTGTTATTTTTTCTAGGTCATTAAAATAGTTTTTTGGAAGTCTGTTTGGTATAGCTCTAAATAAATAGATTAGTTTAGGTAGTATTGTCATCTTTATTATATTTGCTGGCCTTCCCAAGAGCATTTAATATTAATCCTCTTTTCTTTTCCAATACAGTAAAACAAGAACAACTATCTTTTCTGTTGTTCTTAACTTCTCTCCTCAATCTCAGTTCATTCTAAACTTGGACATTTGTGACATTTTTTAATAGGACCATGGATTGCTGTTATATTCCTTCTCCATTAATTGGCCTTCAGTAAATTTCTTTTTAAAATGTAAATTAGTCAAAGAACTGGCTGCAGAATTAGGAAGACCTAGGTTCAAATGCCACTTTTAACAAATAATAGATTATGACTCAAACAAGTCATTTGATTTTTTTTCGGTGTTTCAGGAAACTCTTCAAAACCATACATCACAAATCCAGTGTCAATCTTGGTATTCCTTTCACATATGAAATAACAGATTAAAAAAAAAAAAGTTGATTAAGGTGTTCTTTGTACATTAAAATGAATTTCTTCAAACAAATCCTATTTTTCCTTTTCATTGGAATTATTGTCCTTGGTATCTTCAGATTTTCATTTTTGGGATGATTTCCCTTTCAGAACTTTAATTTATAGAATCTCACTTCCTTTGAATCCTTTGAAATCTGCTTTGCTAAAAGCTAAAGTGCATATCACACTATGTCTATGTGCCTCTAGGAGTTAAGTGGTCATTTCGCCTAGGGTGCCCAGCATATCTTACTCAAAAAGCACTTCTTTCCTATTATTAAGAATTAAACCCAGACTAGAATGACCTCTTCTTTCTTTCTTTTTTTAGGCAATTGGGTTAAATGACTTGCCGAGGGTCACGGAGGTAGTAAGTGTCTGAGCTCAGATTTGAATTGAGTTTCCCTTGACTCCAAGACTGATGTTCTAGCCACTGCACCACCTAGCTGCTCCTTTCCCTCTTCTCCTTTGATTTTTCTCTGACAGCTCTAGTAGATGTGTGGATAATTGAAGTTTCCACTCATTACTGTATTTTGCCTATTAGATTTGTGATTTGTTTCCCAGATGCCTCTTCCATTTCTTTGATTTTTTTCTGTCTAGATGATCTTGTAGTATACACTCACGAGAAAATTATTTCTGTGTCTCTATACATTGACTTTTACTCTCCAATATGATTCATTTCTCTGGATTTTGATTTCTTCTTTTGTATAAATATATATTGCTACTGTTCCTCTTTGCCTATTCTGCCTTTTTTTTTTTAATTATCTTTTCTTGGAGCTTGGAAATTTTAACCTCCTAGGTATCACTACAACCTGAAGTGAAGCACAAGATTAGAATGTGCTTCACTTCAGATTATAGTGATACGGAGGTTAAAATTTCTGCTGTATGCTAGAATCTCTTAGTGTCTTCTATTGATTATTTTAAATTTGGGTATTATTATAAAAACACTTAAAGCCAGAGGCTTTACTATTGGCCCTTTTCTTGGGTTTTGCTCTCCATCAATTGAACTGTTGCTATGAAGGGAAACTTCATTGCAAATATTCCATATGATATCTTGCTTGGGAAAATATGCAGCAGGACACAACCTCTTAAACTGTGAGTTGTGACTCCATATGAATTCACATAACTGAATGTGAGGGTTGTAGAAAATTTGGCAACAGGAAAAGGTATCAAATATTCTGCCACAATTTAATTATTTATGTAAAAGTAAACAGAAAATACATCTCATTAGTGGGCAAATTTGCTTTCATCTTTAATAAATAGCAACATAATAAATACACCAAAGTATTATTTTAAAATAATTTTAAATGATTATCAGTAAATGTTTGATTTGTATACCTATCTTATATACCTATATACTTGAGGTCATGTAAAAATTCTTGGGCAAAAAGGAGTTATGAGTGGGAAAAGTTTAAGAAATTCTGACATAAGGGATTTCTATACACCTACCCTATTTTTTAAGTTTTTTTTTTTTTTTAGTTTAAACCTTCTTTTGATTAGATTTCCAAGTCACCTGGCAAATACATTCTTCAAACATGGGTTACATGAACTCCCTCTCTGGCCAGGGATGTCTTTCCTATATCTTAAGCTATAATCCAGAAATCCAAATCTCATTCTCAGGATACAGCTTTTTTTAGTCAGTTTAATTTGCCAAATCATGATTTCCATTTGAATCCTTTCCCTTCATTAGGCAACAGTGAAAGAAACCTAATCTTATGATTTCCTGTCTAAGACAATATCATTATCTTTGTTAGTATTTTTTAGCTTCCTTCTAGTTGTATCATTAATGTCCTTAGGAATCAACATCTCTTGGTAATTTGCATCCATTTTAATAAGTTTTGGAAAATTTTTTATCATTTTTTTAGGAGAGGAAGATAAATGAATTTCTCTTTTGTTAGTATAAGAATGACAGAGAGCTAGCTACCTCAGTAACCCCTGGAGAGGAAATAAGCTTCTCTACAACTACACTTATTCTCCTTCCAAGTGTTACTATATAATCTCAGACTAAATAATTTCTATGGCTATACTATATCATTCTTTGGGGAACCAGCAGCTGCATCCTCCCAAGAGCACCTAGATCCTTCCTCTTTAAGAAGAGCTTCACATTTTTTTTTTACATTAAATTTTTTTCTTTTATTTTTTCTCAGTTACATGTAAAAAATTTTAATATCATTTGTTTAAAATTTTGAGTTACAAATTCTGGATCTTCATTTTATTTGAAGCATGGCTAATATGGAAATGTTTTGTATGATTACTTATATATAATTGATAACAATCAGATATATATATATATATATAAAAGTAATCATGCAAAATGAAGATCAACCCCAAAATACCAAGAAAAATAAAACAAACAAAAGTGTACTTCTATGTGCATTCATCAATTCTTTCTAAAGAAGTGGAGATCATATTTCATAAGTCCTTCAGAAATGTTTCAGATCATAGTATTGTTGAGAATAGCTAAGTCCTTCACAGTTGGTCATTATGTAATATTACTGTTACTATATAGTTTTTTCCTGTTCTCTCATTTTACTTTGCATTAATTCACACATACGTCTTCCCAAGTTTTTCTGAAGGCATCTCATTTGTCATTTCTTATAGCATAATAGTATTCTATCAAAATCATATGCCATAACTTTTTCAGTCATTCCTCAATTAGTAATTCCTTTGATTTCCAATTCTTTGCTATTACAAAAGAGTTGGTATAAATATTTTTGTACAAATAAGTCTTTTTCCCCTTTAAAAATCTCTTTGAGATACAGACCTAGTATTTGCTAGGTGAAAGGATATGTGCATAGTTTGATAGCCCTTTGGTTATTGTTTCAAATTGCTCTCTAGAAAGACTGGATCAGTTTGCAACCCTACCAATAGTTCTTCAGTGTCTCAATTTTCTCATAATCCTCTCCAACATCCAACATTTTCCTTTTTTGGTCATATTAGCCAGTCTGAGAGATATGCAGTTGTATCTCAGAGTTGTTTTAGTGTATATTTCTCTGATGAATAATGATTTAGAACATTTTTTCATATACTATATGGTTTAATTTCTTCCTTTGGAAATTGCCTGTTCATATCTTTTGACTATCAATTGGGTAATGATTTATATTCTTATAAATTTGAATCAGTTCTCTTTATATTTGAGAAATGAGGTCTTTATCAGAGAAACTCACTACAAAATTTCCCCCCCCCCATTTCCTGATTTCCTTCTAATCTTGGCAGCATTGGTTTGTTTGTGCAAAATCAAAATTATCTATTTTACATCCCATAATGCTCTCTACCTATTGTTTGGTCATAAAATTTTTCATTATCCATGGATGTGACAGGTGAAATTTCCATGTTCTACTAATTTGCTTATGATATCACCCTTTGCACATGATATAAATCATGTATCTATTTTGACCTTAATTGGGTATATGATGTAAGATGTTTGTCTTTATCTAGTTTCTGTCAAAATTCTTTATAGTTTCCCAGTAATTTTTGTCAAATAGTGAGTTCTTGTCTCAAAAGCCTAGATCCAATTTGGTTTACCAAAAATACTAGATTACTGTGGTCATTTATTACTGTGTTTATGCACCTAATCTACTTCACTGATCTGCCATTCTATTTCTTAGCCAGTACCAGATTGCATTGATAATTACTGCTTTGTAATGCAGTTTGAGACTTGGTACTTCTAGGCCACCTTCCTTTATTTAAAAAAAAAAAAAAAAAGATTTCTTTCATAGTTTTGGCTTTTTGTTTTTCCAGATGAATTTTGTTATTTTTTCTAATTCTCTAAAATAATTTTGGTAGTTTGATTGGTATGGCACTGAATAAGTAACTCAATTTAGGTAAAATTGGTTTTTTATTATATTGGTTTAATCTACCTATGAGCAATTAATATTTCTGCAGTTGTTTAGATCTCATTGAATTTTGTTTGAAACATGTTTTTTAATTGGCAGGTAGACTCTCAAATATTTTATACTATTTTCTGTAATTTCAAATGGAATTTCTCTTTCTATCTCTCTCCCTGCTGGACTTTGTTGGTAATATATAGCAATACTGTTTTTTAAATTGATTTTCTAGAATGCTGTTAAGTATAAAATCATAACATCTGCAAAGAGTGTTAGTTTTATTTCCTCATTGCCTATCCTAATTCCTTCAATTTTATTTTCTTCTCTTATTGCTGTAGCTAGTAGTTCTAGTACAATATTTAATAATAGTGATGATACTGGGCATCCTTGCTTTACTTGTGATCTTATTGAAAAGACTTCTAACTTATTACAGGTAATGCTTGTTGGTGGTTTTAAAACAATATTATTTATCATTTAAGTTTTCCTTGGTAGTTTCTTGAAATATAATCTGTAGGTTCTTTTTTGATCATGGATTTCAGGTGCTTCAATAGTTCTTAAATTATCCCTCCTCAATCTATTTTCCAGGGAAGATGGTTTTCCATGAGATATTTTACATTTTCTCCTAATTTTTAATTCTTTTGTTCTTGTTTTATTATTCTTTGATGTCTTGTGTAGTCATTAACTTCTACTTGTCCAACTCTAATTTTTAAGGAATTATTTTCTTCAATAAATTTTTGTAGCTCTTTTACCAATTTACTAAAAGCTAAAAAAAGGGATGGGGGAAGAACAGAATTCAGACTCCTGCTCTCTTGTGAGAGACCACAAGCCCTCTTCTCTTGTCTGTTCTAGAACTGTCCTTTGTGGCCAGAGGCACCAGTGCTCCTCTTCATCCCAAGACTATAATCTAGAACTGTGTATAGGAAATACAATAGGGCCATGAATCCAATGCCATCTTTAAGATTCACAGAACACTTTGTAAATATTTTCTCATGTTATGCTCACAACAATTTTGGGAGTTAGGTACAATTATTATCAGCATTTTACAAATGGGGAAACTGAAATTGAGAGGTTATAACTTGCTAATAAATGTTACAAGCTGGATTTGATTTCAGAGTTTTTGGATTCTAGATCGTTTTCTGTCCATTGTATCATGTAGGTGCTTTTTGCAACAGTCAACAGGTCTAATCAATAGTAACTCAAATAGCATTTATCAAGCACTTAACTATGTGCCAGACACTGTACTAAGTGCTAAGTACACAAAGAAAGGCAAAAAACCAGTTTCTGCCCTCATGGAGGAATATTTCATTGTCACTAATAACTTCGAGCATGTTGAGATTTAACTCAAATCCCTTAAACTTCTTCTCTAGGAGAGAAAAATCAGTTTAGACTTGGAATACAGATAACAATTATTTAGCTATGGCAGAAATACAAACTTTAAACACTTGATGCAAATCACTGAACAATTTCTTCTACTCTCCATACTTTTGGGAATATATATGCTTGTTGGCTTCTCTGCTAGAGAGTTTATTGCCTAAACAGAGAAACAAGCCATAGCATGAGGATGAACCCTCCTACTGGCTGTCATTCCTTTGCATCTTCACTTCCAATATTCTCCTTCCAAAAACCCTGAACCCACAGATTATGTCATTTAGTTCCCTGGAAAATAAAATCTTCAGAACTCCTAATCCCTAAGCATTATTGGTTATGTAGTCCCAGAGAAAAGCTATGAAGTCCCAGACATCATAGGTATGGTACACAAAGATAAAAGGAGATACATTTCCTAAGTATAAAAAGCTTATAAAAGCAGTAGATGTGTACAATAACTTCAATATAATATACATTGTAAAATTCAAGAGAGGAATACAAAATACTATAGAGTTCACAAAGAGGAGGTGATTTCTGTTTGTGTGCCTCCTGGGTACTTACCTCTTAATGCTGGTAAAATGTAATTCTTTGTTTCCATTTCAAAGGAAGAGGATTTGACAAATTAACGCATAACAGAAAACATGCAGGTGACTTCTGTTATCAATCATTTTTGGAGATTTATTGTCCCATTATATACATTAGACAGGGGTGACTGGGTCAATATAACCTGGAATTGACTAAAAAGAAAAACTGATTTCCTGCTTATTATTTTTGTAATAACAGGGTCCATTGGGTACCACTCTGGCCCAGGAAATCCTGGGAAATCAATAATGCTCTTCTGACCTGGATACTAATACCTTAGTGTTAAGTTGGGAATGCTAACAGGGAGAAAAGGGTTGGGAAGGGGGTGGTTATCAGTCACATGAACTAGGAAAGGCTTGTTTTCTGTGGACTGAGACTGATGAAGAGATGTCACTTTCTCTTGTCTAACACATTCTCCTCTTGTGCATAAGAAATTTTTCTGAAACATCAACAAATCTACTATTTGACCTTTCTAGCTGCTGATTGTGAATGCTTTTCGACTGTTTGCTTGAGGAAAGTTTTCTTTTTTTTTTTTTAATTGCAAGAGTGCTTTGTTAGAACATTAAGCCTTTTTCAAAGTAATAAGCATTTTCTAAATGCTTACTGTAAATCAGACACTATGTTTATCATTGGGGATACAAAAAATGGTAAAAGACAGTTTGTTCTCAAGTAGCTCACAGTTTAATGGGGGAGACAATATACAAACAATGCTAAAAAAATATATAATACACAGGATAAATTGGAGGTAATCTTGGAGGCATCCCCATCATTTTAAGAATCTCTCTTTGTTTTGTCTGTGCATTCATTTCAGTGGAAATACAATTGGAATATATTGTCACAATGATCGACTGCATATTAGAGACTAAGGAAACCGCAATTATGATGCTGGTATGCTTTCTCCTGGTGTAAAACAGAGGTTGAGGCCAGCTAAGTGATACAATAAATAGAGTGCTGAGCATAGAGTCAGGAAGTTTCACCTTCCTGACTTCCAATCTGACTTCAGATTAACATTATGACTCTGGGCAATCCCTTAACTGTTTGCCTCAGTTTCCTCATTTGTAAAATGAACTGGAGAAGGAAATGGCAAAGCACTCCAGCATCTTTGCCAAGAAAACCCCAAATGGGGTCACAAAGCATTGGATATGGCTAAAATAATTCAACAATAACGACACATGGTTGTCAGTGTTAATCTCCAGAGAATTTCTTTCCAGTTACAAGGAATTGCATCATTTTTTCTACAAAATGTAGGTGGGGGGGTTGAATTATATATACTCCAGGTGAAGCTCAATTTGAAGACATGAAGGAATATTTGGGGTTACATTGTATAAAGAGTTCTCTTCCTGTTGTAGGCTTCTCTAAGGGTGCAAATATTAAAAAAGAAGACAGATCTTGGGATTCTCATTCAGAAGTCAATAGTCTGCTTTTTTTTTTTTCCTGTATGAATGAAAGAATATCTTTATTACACAGTCAACTATATGTGAATGGACTCTACTGCTGCTCTGTCTTCTCTCCCTACAGAATCATCTGCCCTGGATCAGAGCCAACTATGCTAGAGCTGCCTGCCTTTTGTCCAGAGTCATGCTATTCAGAGCTACCCATTCTATCCTAAAGCAACCGAGGCTAGTCCTAGAAACTGCCAGAGACACTTCTGGTTGATTGTCACCTCGCCCAGTCTGGACTCAGGTGTATACTCTCTAAGAGAAATACCTCTATGTATGACTCATTTGCCAACCCTCTTGGGAAAAGGCCTGGAGTCTGAAATCCTTTTATGCTTTTCTGATCAATTCTGTTTGTATTTATCTTTAAACCTTCAACTTTAAAGAATGATTTCATCTTCTATTTTACTGAAAAAAATTGAATTAAGGTTTTTCATCAAAAGCTATTTTCTCCCCTATTTCCCATTTCAAACCCCTTTAAACGTGACATTATTACTTTTATCACTATTACCTTATTCTTCTTATCTTTTTTGATAGAGTACAGATAGAGATAAGTTGCTATCTTGCTATTATTTCCTATATATTTAATATTTTTCTAACACTTCTAGTAATTCTAATAATATTTCTTCTAATAATTCTTCTGGTAGTTCTTCCACAGACTGTACAAATGTATACAACCTAATTTTACTGAAAGCCTCTCAAGACAATCCCAGGAACAAACAGGACAACAAGGATAAAATATGCCCCCTCTTGTTTTTATAGTTTTCCTTTCTTCTGCTGTTACTATATTTTGAAAGATTTTCATTCTCCATAGTTTGGAGATTATAGCTATTGGATATGATAACATCTATTTTAAAAAAAACCCTTAAATTTTGTGAACCAGAGTTTGATGTGGATGGTTATAGATAACAATTTTTTTCTGTGATGGTGTTCTAGTTTCATTAAAATTTATTTACTGCATTCTCAAGGATATTTGTAGATTTTTATTTTTACAAGGACTTCTCTTGTATTGTTCTAAAGAAGACAGTGAATTTATGGGGATAAAATTCAAGTTATCTGATCATGTATTTCTAGGTAATAATAATAATAAAGGCTAGCATATATAGCACTTTAAAGATTATAAAATGTTGTGTATATGTATATAAAAACATAATATATAAACATAAATAAATGATACATTTAAACTGTATATATAATATATAATAATGTAGCACAGCATAGTATCTACTATGAATAACATTATATAATATGCAATATAATATAATATATAACATAATATATCATATAATATATCATATCTTATGTAGTATATATAAGTACATGTATATGTATTATGTGTGCATTATGTGTATGTGTTTGTGTATCATCTCATTTGATCCTCACAGCAATCCTAAGAGGTAATAGTTATGATGATAATAATACCTAATATTTATATGGTGCTTAATATAAGCAGATATTATGCTAAGCACTTTCCAATTATTATCTCATTTGATCCTTACAACAACTTTAGGTAGTGCGTGATTTAATATTTTACAGTTGAAGAAAGTGAAACTGAGAGAAGGCAAATGACTTGTTAAGATTGTAGTTAGTAAATAAATGTTTGAGGTGAGATTTCATGATTCTAGGTCCAATGCTCTTATTCTCTGCTCCACTCGGTTGCCTGTATCAGGTATCAAAATATGCAACCTAAAAATGATTTTGTCCATCGACTCCATCATTTCATTAAACAAAATGCCTCAATTCTTAAATCTGGAATCCTGAAGGATAATCTTTTTTGTAATTACTAGGTAGGCAATGACTTGATTCTCATTGTTAAGTAAACCCCTCTATTTTTACAAACAAATCTGCACTACTCATTTGCTTGATGCTTCCTTGTCAGCACACTATGGATGGAGATCATGTGAATGTTAACAGAAGCTAATATTTAAACTTCAGAACATAAACCAATTTTTCAAGACTGCTAATCAGCCATTTTTCATTTTACCTCATTTCACACTGTTCTTATCACTTCACCAGTAAAATGATTAAGCTTGAACCAATCAATGACCACCTCATCAGATGTAGAAGCTTTCCCTTCCACTAGTAAGCTCCAATTCGAGACTGCAGGCCTCAGATCATTTGCTGACAAGGACATTTCTAAGCTTGGACGTGTTCATCTCAGGATACTTATTCATCTAATATTAAAAAAGAACAAACACAAAAGGGACAAAGGCAAAATTTAGGTTCAGGTTTGCCCAGATAGGTAGGGCATGAGACTCATGTATTCATAGAGATAGAGACATGGGGGAAAAAAAGAATGGGGCAAAGTCAGGGCTAGCTACCCCTCCCCTCATCCTACTCTTGGGAATCACTTGGGAATCATATGTAGTATGGAGTAACTAGAAAAAAGTAAAGAAAGGTGGAGGGGTAAGTCAATCCCTTTTACACATCCACTGAGTCATTAGTTACTTCAGTTCAATACCCTTCATCTCAGAGTGTGATCCCTTTTATCCTGATAAATCATACATAGCCAGAAGCAGGATCCAAAGTTCCAAAGCTTTGACTGGAATGAGGAAGAGCATTTCTAGTCATGCTCTACGGGATACTCCTCTTACACTTAGCAGTTCATAACCATGGGGAAGTCATTTAATTTCCCCCAGCATTAGGCAACTCTCTTATGAGCTGACCTTAAGTGTGCTTCTGGAAAACTGCTGATTAAATGAGCTTTTGTGGTCTGGTCTGGGAATGCAACCACCAATGCACAGCATTGTATCTATGGAAAATGCATTCTCAGCAAAGCACTCACATAATGCATTGGTGAGTTTGGGATGAGGTCAACTCAACCATAGTAATCTGCTATAGAAAGAGCATTGAACTAGAAAAGTATACACTCAACTTATGGTCCTGAGTCACCTATTAGTAGCCATGTGACAGAAAATGGTGTAAGGGAAATAGTATTGGATATGAAATCAGATAATGTGAGTTCAAATCCCAACTCTATTTTTTGGTATCTCTGTAATATTGGGCAAGGTATCTCACCTTCAGCTTTTTTGTTTATTTGACATTGTAACATTTTTATTTATAATTTTGATTTAAAATTTTATCTCTCCTTCCTTGCCTTTCCTCCCTAAGATGGTAAGCAATCAGATATGTTACATATGCACAATTATGTAAAACATTTCCATATTAGACATTTTGCACAAGAAGATTTAAAAATAATTAAAATTAAAGGAAGTGAAAAATAACATGCTTTAGTCTGTTTTTAATCAATATCAGTTCTTTCTCTAGAGGCATGATAATATCCATTATTAGTCTTTTGGGATGTCTTGGATTATTATATTGCTGAGAATAACTCAGTCACTCATAATTCTTCATCAAACAGTATTGCTGTTATCATGTAAAATTATCTCCTTGTTCTGTTCACTTCACTAAACATCAGTTCATGTAGATCTTTTCAGAGTTTTCTGAAATCATCCTGCTTGTTGTTTGTTATAGTAATATTCTATCAAAATCATATACCACAATTTATTCAACCATTTCCCAATTGATGGGGGCATCCCTTTGATCGCCTATTCTTAGTTTTAAAAAAAAAAAGCTGGTATATTTTTATACAAATAGATTCTTTCCCCTTCTTTTGGATGTTTTTGGAATGTAGACATAGCAATTGTATTATTGGATCAAAGGATATTGCAATTTTATAGCCCTTTGGCATAGTTCCAAATTGTTCTCCAGATGATGGATCAGTTTACAACTCCACTAACAGTGTATAGTCCCCAAGTTTTCCCATACCCCTCTAACATCCAACATTTTCTTTCTTTTTTTGTCACATTAGCCATTCTGATAAGTGTGAAAGTGGCACCTCAAAGTTGTTTTAATTTGCATTTTTCCAATCAAGAATTATTTAGAGTATTTTTTGTATGACTTATCTATTCATCTGAAAGCTGTTTATTTATAACCTTTGACCATTTATCAATTGGGGAATGTCCTGTATTTTTACAAAGTTTACTTTGTTCTCTATATATTTGAGAAATGAACTCTTATCAGAGATATTTGTTGCAATTTCCAACTAGTTTTTTGCTTTTTTATAATTTTGGTTGCATTGGTTTTGTTTGTGTGAAAATTTTTAAATTTTAAGATAATCAAAATGATCCATTTTATATTTGTAAGGCTATCTATATCTTATTTGGTCCTAAATTCTTCCCTTATCCATAAAACTGATAAACTATCCATGCTCTCTTAATTTGCTTATGACATCACCCTTTAGGTATAAATCATATACCCATTTTGACCTTATCCAGGTATGGATATGAGATGTTGGTTTATACTAGATTCACTTTTCTATTTATAAAAGGAATAACCTATCCCCCCTACTTCTTTAGTTTGTTGTTAAGCTAAAGAATTGTAAAAGTGCTTTGAAAATTTATCAAATGCTTATATATTCTTAATTCTGCATTTGTAATTCATCTCATCTTTGTTATAACTAGTGCTATCAACAAGCAGGCCTCAAACAGCTTTGTGAGGCCCAAGATAGGGGGTTAATAAATATTTAACAATCAGTTCTTTTAAAAAAATGTATTTATAACAGATTTCCTAAGTTGAATTAACATTTTCTCCATCACTTTCTGAAGTGTAGATAATCAACAAAGCAATACATTTATAGCCTTTCCCTATTTCTGAGGTGTATGAGTGTTCTCACTGAAATTTTAGCTAATGACTGAATCCTGCCTAGCCTGAGGTAAATTGTTATGATGAGGATTCCAATCTTCAAGGAACAGAACAGAAACTCAGTTTTTTCCAGGTTGGCTCCTGAGCAATGTTTCAGTGGGATTAAACATCATACTTCAGAATTGTTCTCAAAACTTTTGGCAGAATTGAGGGGGGAAAAACTGGGTCTAATCTAACAAGTTTGTACTGGAAAAAAACTACATAGCCACTTAAAACCCAATATTTCAAAAGGCTGATAGTTATTGGCAGAGAATATCATACCGAAATGTTATAAATCAGTTTTTCATAAGTCCACTCAGCTTTTTCTTGTTGTTATTGTTCAATTATGCCTCTTTGTGATCACATTTAGAGCTTTCTTGGCAAAGGTACTTCAATCATTTCCCATTTCCATCTCCAGCTCATTTTGTAGATGAGGAAACTGAGGCACTTACATAGCTAGTAAGTGTCTGAAGTCAGATTTGAATTCAGAAAGATGAGTCTTCCTGTTTTCAGGGCCCAGTGCTCTATCCACTATATCACCTAGTGATCCTCATTCAGTTTATCAATTATTTTTTAAGCATGCATATTGCACAAGGCCCCAGATAAGTGAGAGTTAAAAAGACAAAACAAAATTAAACAAAAACTGCCTCAGTTCTCCAAAGGTTGACATTCCACTAGCGAATACAAATGTAGCCCATAAACAAGGATCTATCTTTTTTCTTAAGACTCTGCTCATACAAACCACTTCTGACCAGAAAAAAACAAAAATCAAACAAAAACCAAACAATTCTTCCCCTCCCCCTCTTTTGTCTCATTGCCTCTGTCTGAAATTTACTCTGGGAAAATCCCATACTCTAAATGAAGCATAAGTTTGGTTCATGAATGGGTTGCCCCAAATATGAGTAATAAGGTTTCTAGCCTTCTTACAAATATTCAAAGTAATAAATGCACATAGGTTAAGATAGTTTTTATTTCACTTTTACTCATAGAAAATATAGAAGATGCATGATATTCACAGGATCCCATAAGCAGATATGGAAAATAGACAGGGTACACAAAAAGATGAAAGAAGCTCATCAAGGACTAAATAGCCCTTTTAGAGAGAACTATTTCAGGATCACCATCAAGACAACACTACAACATTGTAGTGAATCCCTAGCTGTCTTGTGTCTTTTACACACTCCTTCCCAGACTCATAGTACTTGTGCTTTGGATCTACCCTTGTGTACTCCCAGAAACTAAATCCCCTGTGGGACTGCTAGATGGGTGCCCTCCTTTCCATTAAACTTGCACAATCTGAATTACTTGATGAAATAGCAAGGATGTAATAGTCATATCAAGTCAGGATTTTGCTTTCCAACTTAGAGTCACATGGATGATCTTGTTTCTAGATGCATGCTTTTGTACCTAGGAAATTTACTCACCAAATTCTTAAGTTTTGAAGTTACCAATTGGCAAGGTAGGTGGAGCTCAATAATTCCCCTTGTTTGATTAGAAGGCTGAATACCATGACTTTCAGACTTAATATTATTCATAAGCCAACCTTCCTGGCCCAGGCTGCTCCTTTTCCCTCCTCCCCCAATCCCAAATAAAAATTTCTTGTATATAGCTTGAAGGATGTATTCTAAGATCATGTTCTCTTTCCTTTAGATTTAGCAACACAAGTTCATGAACTCCCCTCTCAAGATAAGTGGAAGATCTTGTACCTGCCACATGCTTCTAACGGAACTGTGTTATTGTCCCAGCTGCTGACGTTTCTTGAGCCAAGTTCCATTCTTAGACACTTTCTTTATGCTGAATGGGCAAAGAAAGCTAGGGTTGGCACATATAACTTTCAGGTATTTCTGCCCCAAAGGTAGGCATTATTAGTTTTTGAGAGGAAAAGACATCCATAGGTTTCTCCCTTCTAGTCTGCTGTATTCTAATCTGTTCTTTAAATGGGAAAAGGGAGTAAAAAAAAAAAAAGAAATCTTAAACTGTGGTCTCTTATTTTCCTTGTAGGAAAATAAGGATAAATTAGCTATTATCTGCTTCCCTAGAGGGACAAAAAAAGAGAAGCTAGAAAAGAGGGGGAAAAAAGATCATAGATTTAGAGCTGGAAGAGATTGGAGAGGTCATTTCAACCAACCTCTCATTTTAGAAATGAGGAAATTGAAACTCAGAGAGTTTAAGTGATAGTCATGGATTCTATAAGTGGATTTCATTCTCAATTATCTTCATTTTAAACATTCCCAAATGGACATAAGCTTGAAATAATGATTATTTCCTAACTGGGGTTGAGCTTTTTGCAAATGTGTCTGAAAAACCTGCCCTTTAATTTGGGTCTACTTTAAGTTATTTAATGAATCCTCTTTCTTAGTTAATTGGGCATTAGGCTTAAGAATGAATGAAAGTACTCCACATGCCACACAAAAGCTGAACAATCTAAGCAGAGAGCTCCCAAAGGCAGCTGACATTCTTGAAGGGAGGGATCAGTGTTCTGGTCTCAACCGCAGGCCTGGGAAAACCATTAACCAAACAACTTGAGATTTTAAAAAATTTGATACACTGTGTTTAATGCAAAATGTGTGGGCTCTCTGGAGGTTGTTTTCTCTGATTCGATGAATGGCTATAATTCCAGTAAGATTTTTAATGCAATTCTGTGGGACTGTTGCTATTTCCTAGTGGGTGTCTGAGGAAGGCAACAGGACATAGGGATTTAGGCAAAATGGAGAGATAAAACAACCCTTTGATTAGATTAGAGCATGCTTCATTTATCCAGTGCACATTAGGACTTTGACTCTTAGTGAAGGAAATTACAAGTTATGCCTGGAAATGTTGCCAGTGAGCATCCAGTTCACCTGCTTTTCCCCCTTCCGAAATGAAGGGTGACTGTCTCACTACCATGTGACCATGTACATATCTCAGTGCCAGTGATGAGAATGGATCACCTCAGGGAAAATGAAGCTAACATTTCACAGGTCCCTAGAGGGGTGATGATTAAACTCAACCAGGTTGTAATTCTCTGGTTCCTCTCCGGCCTTCTCACATCTGTCCCCTGGGGTGGAGGGGGGAGGAGAGACAGGGAGACAGAGAGACAGAGACAGAGAGAGAAAGAGACAGAGACAGAGAAATTGAGAGAATAGAAGGGAGAGAGACAGACAGATTCAGAGAAAGATACTGAGAGAGAACATGATATGAGGTAGATTGGAGAGAGGAGAGGAGAGTTTGTATAGTTTGAGGAATACCTAGGGAGGGAAACCTTGGTTTTGATGGTTTAAATGGATACCTCTTTCATTCTGTACTTATGAGGAAGCAAAACACAACTTAGGCTCTGTAGTCCACTGAACTATTGTTGCCTTTTTTCATCAAGTGTATAATTGGAATTGTGCAGAAGAAAATAGAGGGAGAAAAAGAAGCCTTAGAGACACGTCAGACTCTGCTTATGTGACTGTAATGGAGCTTTTGAGGACCAGTTTCTATGTTTAGCTGTGGTAGGGTTATATGAATTTTCCTTCAGTAGTCAGTGCCTAATCAAAGAACTTTATAGCCCTTCTTCAAACTCCAGGGGCCAAATTTGAGACTTTTACTGCCAATATGATTATGATCATGTCTCTATCTAAGGCCTCAATTTCCTAATCTATAAAATGGCCAGATGGTCTCCTTAAAGGCCCATGTAGCTCTAGAACCGTGATTATGTAAGATCATTCTTAAGTTGTGACATTTCAAAGTGTATTTTATAAATAATAAACATGTCAAAAAATTCATACACCCTTAATTCCCTTCTAGTATCAGTAATCTTCCTTTTTAGTCATTTCATTCCATTCCATTTCTATTTCTCTGGGAACTCAGGATGAAAAGTTAGAGGAAACCCTTTGTTCTTTTCTAAAGGGAGGGGAGAGGCAGAGAAGAGGGAGATGGATGTTTTGCAGCCCAGTCTGTAGCTAAATCCATGATAATCCATAGGAAGCCTATAAATGGCACAGTCACACCCTGTAGGTTCTATTCTATTTTCCCCACCCAGCCATACAACAGGACTGTTTTCCTGACACACTGTGACCTTGCTAGTTCCTCTGTAATAACCAATGTGTCCATTCTTCTTGCCAATAAATGTTGACATCTATTAGCTAACAGGGAAATGAAAATTCTCCATGTCTAGCTGCAGTACAGAAAGTGTTAGGGAAAAAGTGAGGAAAATAATTTAATTTGCCTTTAATTTGCCTGTAACTTTACAAATTGGTTAGAGCAATAGCTCTGAGAAAAAAAAAAATTTTTTTAACCCCGTTTAAAATTCACTAAAACTAATTTCTCTTTTGGTCAGGGACTTTGCACAATAATATCAGGTGGAAGCTTTTTTTTTTTTTTTCCTCTACAAGAATAGTACCTTATTGTATTGCATTACAGGAACAAGAAACAGGAACCCAGCTTAGAAATGAAAAAAGTCGTTGTAATGACTAAAAAGAAGATAGGAGCTAAAATTGCAACTATGTGAACGTGCCAAAAACCTGTAAGTTCTCTCTTAAGGAGCTAGTTACTGCTCTTTTGCATTCATACTGGGGCCTCAGAAATGATTAATGCTATTCTCCATATTCAAATGGAATTTCACATTTGCAACAGCCTAGGAGATACTTCTCCCTTGCTATAGAATAAAAATCAGCTACTTGAAACCCACCAGTAATCTAGAGCCCCAAACAGCTTAATATAAATCAGGTTTGTTTAGCCTGTTTGATTAGTAACTTATTTGGAAAGAAATGACTGATTAGGACTTGCCCAGATGTCATGATCAAAGCCAACTCTTCCTTTGTGGAGGATGGGATAAGCAGTGAAGTTGTTTATCCATCCACTGGGCTAAATTAGTCTCATTATCATTTCATTAAAGTTTCTATATTACTGTGTTCACTGCTGAAGAAACTAATTACAGTGTCTGCTGGACAGTACATTAAATGATGCTATTTAATTAAGGTTTAATTTCTTTTGGAATGAACAATATTTTAATTTATCATACATTATTTTGTTCAATTACTGGGAACCTCTGTCCATTTTTAAGTGCAAAGATAACTAATTCAGCAAGCTGACTGCCTGCAAGAGTAATTGTTGCCCTGCATTGTATTTAGTGTGCAGTGCCCAGCAACATTCAATCAAGGACATACTGTAGTACAGAAGCTTTGGGGGCTTTAAGAAATTTCAGGGTTTTTTCCCTTCAAGCCTCTCAACAGGAAGGAACCTATTCTAGGATTGCCATTTATTCCCTTTAAAGATCAGAGGATAATGAAGGCCACCAAAGACAGTATATTTAGAGAAATAAAACCATTAAAAGAATACAGCTCTCATACTAGAAGACAAACTATGTACCTGACAGGATAGCAATCCATTTCAAATGAATACCACATAGAGAAATGCAAAAATGGAAACAGAATGTAAGATGAACTGAAGATAGAGCCTAGAAGAGAAAATTCACTCCTGAGGAGAAAAGGATTAAAAGACAGACTTACAGAAAAATTGAATGTGAATAGACTTCCACTTTATCTTTCAGAATTTGATTTGATCTTCCCTACCATTTAAAATAGCCACTGAAACAAGTTGACAAAGATTGGTATAGTAGAAAGCCATTATCACTAAGTATAAAATTTCTTAAGTTTTAGTAACCCTAATGAACTATCTTTCTCTTTGATATCCTGCCCCTCCTCCATGTGCCCTTTCTCTCTCTCTTTCTCTCTGCTTCTGTCTCTCTCACACATACTATTATGCACCATTATAAAAATCTCAGCAAAGAAAGATATTGATGATATTTTTCTTCCCTGATTTTATGTACACACATACCAAAAACTTACATACACACATAAATAAAATACAATCCAGGTAGTCTTCAAACTTAGAAGTTTACATTACTAGAAAAGGTTCTATAAGTTGAAAAAAAATATCAATCAATAGGCATTTATTAAGTACCTATTTTGTTCTAAATACTGAGCTAAGTGCTTGGGGGTACAAAGATCAAAAGCAAAAGCAAAAAACAAACCAAAACAAGAAATCTCTCCTATTCTCAAGGAATTTTCTTTCTAGATATAGATGGGTGAGAATATATAGATATATGGAGAAGATATAGATATATATCTATATGAGAATATATAGATATATGGAGAACATATAGATATATGGAGAAGTATGAGGTGATTAAATACAAAATGATTAGAAAGGTAGTGCACTAGTTGTGGAGAGACTCCAGAAAGGCTTTATGTAAATGATAGAGCTTGAGTTGCATCTTGAAGAAAGACTAATCTTTAAGGTGGGCAGCTAGCTGAAATCTCCTCCTTCTCCCCAACAGGAAAGGGGCTAAAATAGAAAATTCCCCAACAGCCTTCTTTGATTCTCAAGGGGCAATACTTTTCTTCTATCTAGTTTTTTCCCCTTAGTCTTCCTTTTAATCTCTGTATTAGAAACGCCTTTATCCTCCAGCACTAGGAATTACAACCACAATGAAAGACTGGTTCATTTATTCAGGGGAAAGAAAAAGAAACCAATACTCCATTTAAAAAAAAAAAAAAAAAAAAAAAAAAAAAAAAGAGTTGTTTCTGTTGGGAGGTTTATTAGATTATTAATAAATTTTTCTTTAAAAATCGATGATTTGTCATGCCCCAGGCAACACCTAGCTGCCAAACTAGAAAGAATACTTTGTAAGCAGTTACAGTCTGATTAAAAAATGCCTAGAGAACTTCACTTGCACACTCTGAATGCAATTAAAAACACACTCAGCATAAGAAAGATTGATCTCTTTTATTGAGGGAAATAAGACTTAATAAAATTACCGCTGAACAGTAAAGATCAGTGTAAAAGGAAAGAAGAAATTTAGGTTTAAATCTTTGTCAAAATAGATGGAGGCAGGAAAAAGGAAAGAAAGGAGAAAGAAGATCCTTCTTTAGCTATCCAGATTCTTGGCTAGGAGGTCAATGAAGGGAGGCTGAAATCCACTACCAGTGGGGGTTTATCTTTCTCTCTGATTATTTCCCTCTCATCTGTCAAGCTGTGTGAAAATATGGGGTCAAGATCTGAGTGCTCTTCACCTATCAGCACTGATCCCAGGTGCTGCTGCTGCTATGGAGGGGAAGCACAGCCTCTCACATGCTGTCTCTGTTGTCTCTCTCCCACTCTTATTTTTCCTCATTCCCCTCATTTTTATTTCATAGATTTTAAAAACTTCATGTAATCCAATCTTTTCCTAAACTAGGAAAAGGAACAATATTATAAACTTCAGAATTCTTAATAAGAGTCTTAATAATTTCCCTCAGCTCATGGAGAGGAAAAAATCTATTTCTGAATGCTGCTATGAAAGTGAGAGATTTTGTGACACTGAGGTAAGGAGGGAGTGCATTCCACATATAGGGAATGGCTAGTGTAAAGTTCTAGAGACATGACATTGAATCCAAGTAAGGAAGAGAGAGAAGGCCAATTTGGCTGGACAATGGATAATGAAAAAAACAATAATGCATTGTGTGGGGGCCAGCCAAAGAAATGTAATAGAGGTTTGGTCAATGAGAGCTCTCTCCTGGAAGCATGTGCTTCGGGAGCCTAAGCAGTAATCTTAAAGAATCAGGGGCTCTTCCTGAATAAAGATCAGAATTCAGACCAAGAGATGAGTGGCCAGATCTCACTACCTTTGAAGCACTGAAAACTTCCTATCCTCCACAACTAGCTTTAAAAACATACTGTGGAAAAAGATTAAAGTTTAAGACAGTGTTCCTCCCCTTTCAACTTTTCATGTTTGCAACAGAGCCCAACATTAACACAAAATTCCAAATCAAGAAATAGACTAGAAAAATGAACAAACAACAAAAACAACAAAATTCAGCCATAAAAAGTCACTATACCAATCGGGAAAAGCAACATATTAACTCAGAAGAGACAATAAAATCAAAACAAGTATGTGTGGGATAATGACCCTTAACCAAGTTAAAATCAGAGCCTATATAGGTAAAAAAGCAAAAAATGTGATCTTTGGAGAAAAGTCAACTCCCTGCAGACTAGATGTTGTCAATAGAGGAGCTCAAAATGCAAGCACAAAACACAGGATTATATAGACCCATCTCATTCAGCTACAAGCAAAGTCTCAAAGAAAAATGTGAATTAGGACACAAACCCACTAAGAATTCCTTGTGGAGCTAAAACATTTTTTTTTTTAAATCTAACAGAGGACAAATTAGGTAAAGAAATGAAAATGAAGGGAGAAAATTATGAAAAAAGACAATTAGCAGCATGGTAAAAGGCACAAAAATGATGAAGAAGAAAATAGCATTTTAAAAATAGAATTGACCAAATAAAAAAAGAAATATAAAAATTCACTAAAGAAAATAATTCCTAAAAAATTAGAATTGGATAAATGTAAGCTAATAATTCTATAATACATCAAGAAATTATAAAACAAATCAAAAGAATGAAAAAATAGAAGAAAATGTGAAATATCAAAAAGGCAACTAATCTGGAAAATAGATTGAGGAGAGATAATTTAAGGATCATTGGATTACCTAAAAGTCAAGTTAAAAGAAAGAGTGTAGATATCATATTCCAAGAAATTATTGAGCAATAGAATCAAAAGGTAAAATAAAAATGGAAAGAATCTATCTTCTAAAAGAGACCCCTAAATGAAAACTCTCAGGAATATTATAGCAATGGAGCCATAGTCAAGGTCACCCAAAATTTAACAGCTACCACATTAAAGGGGCGGAGGACTTAGAATATGATATTTTGGAAGGTAAAAGAGAAGGTATTACAATCTAGAACCACTTATCCAGAAAACTGATCATAATGCTTCAAAGGGAAAATGGATATTTAATAAAATAGAGAAATTTTAAGTATTGCTGATGAAAAGACCAGATCTGAACAGAAAATTTGATTTACAAGATTCAAAAGAAACAAAAAGTAAATATGAAAGAGAAATAAGGGATTTGATAAGAATAAACTATTTACCTTTTTATATAAGAAGATGACACATGTTTTTCTAAGAACTTTATCACTATTAAGGCAGTTAGAACTTCTCACATAGAAAGAAAGTGCAGGAGTGAGCCAGTTATATTGGGATGACATTTAAAAATGCAGAAGTGAGAAAAAGGGATACTCTAAGAAAATGGAGCAAATTATCTCACATAAAAGAGCCACACAAGGAAAGGTTTTATAATGGAGGCAAAAATGAGGGCAGGAAGAAGCAGGCAATTCATGAACCTCCCTCACATTTAAATTGGTTCAAAAAGGGAATGTATACATTCTCAATTGGTAATAGAAATCTTTCCTACTCAATAAAGAAATAGGCAGAGAGAAGATAAGAGAAAGAGAAGAGGGACAAAAGGAAGAATAGATAAAAGAAGGCAGTGTTAAGAAGCAAAACAGACTTTAGAGTAGGACAGGATAAAAAGAAAAAAAAAAAGGATAAGTAGAAGAAAATAGGATGGGGGGGAATATTTAGTTAGGAATCATAACTGTGAATATAGGATGGGAAGAACTCACCCATACAACAGAAAGAGATAGCAGAATGGGTTAGAAGCCACCACCAATAATATATTATTTACAAGAGAGACACTTGGAAACAGAGACACACACAGAATTAAAATAAGGGACTCTTTAGAACACATTATTCCATTCCCTCTTTTTTTTTTTCCTAGTGAATATAGAATAGTTTTGGATTATTCAAGCATCCTTTCCCTTGTACTTGAAAGTTTTTTTCTTACTGACTTTCAAAACTTTTTCTTTTTAAATTTAACTATTAAATTTAATCATTGTATGTTTTGGAATTTGTTGCCTTGGATTTTTTTTTTTTTTCAATTTTTGTATCTTAAAGAGTTCTGGATAGTTCTCTTCTGTTATTGTCTTCATTTTAAGTATTTTTTTTCCCACTGTCATATTCTTTTGGGAGATTTATGATTCTTAGATTGTTTCTACACATTCTGTTTTCAAATTCAATATTTCTTGTATAGTGAACTTATGTTCTTTCAGTGCTTTTTTTTTTTTCCCCCCACCCTTTTTTTCTTCTAGATTATCCTTCATGTCTATGGAGCTAGGGTCTTTATGACACTAAAGAGAGGGGGCAAAGTCTAAGATTGAATTTTGATGTCAGCCTATTATGTCCTTGAGTCTGTTAGTACATCCTTGCCATTAATGATATGGGTGGTGGGAGTTGTGCTTAGTGAGCTCAGGTTCAGTTTATGACTTTGATCTGTTTTTAAAACTTTAATCTTTCAGATTTTAGGTGTTCTAGACCATGGAGATATCTAAAGTTGTCTTTGGTGCACAATTTCTATTTTGAAGAAGTTTGAGAGGTCTTTTGGATCAGAGAAAATGTTTAGCTTGCCATCTTGTTTGATCTTCAGGGTGGAGGAAACCACTGGAGTTTATTTAGTAGGAGAGTGATATGATCAAACATATGTTTGAAGAAAATTCTTTTGACATCTATATGGAAGGAAATTGGAGAGAGGAGTGACAAAGCAGGGAGATCACATAGGAGATCTTTGGCATATTCCAGACAAAATCTGACTTAAAAGATGGTTGTCAAGGATAATGTTAAGATTATGAATCTGGAAAACTAAAGAACCATAGTATCCTCAACAAAAACTGAAAATAGGAAACAAAAATGGGAAAGTCTGGTAAAGCAGGTGGAGGGGAAGTTAAAAATCATAAATTCTATATGCATATGTTTCAAATAAATTGAGACATCTAGTTTGAAGTGTATAAGTATTTGGTAAAAGTTAGACTGGAGATCAGGGATCAGATTGAGGCTAGATAAGGCAACCAGGAAGTCATCTGCATAGAGATGATAATCAGATCTAATCTCTACTTTAGAAGCTAATTTCTACTTTAGGAAAATATCTGCATTTCCTACCTTCAATTCCCCTCCTCTTTTTCACTCCTCAATCCTTACCAAACTGGTTTTTTGTTTCCTTTTGTTGTTGTTTAGTTGTTTTAAGTATAAAAGACCCTTAGTGACCCCACTTGGGCTGTCTTGCCATGGGGTATTTACCACTTCCTTTTCCAAGTCATTTTTTAGATAAGGAATTGTGGTAAATGCTTGAGACCAGATTTAATTCATGAAGATGAATTTTCTAGACTTCAAACCTAATTCTTTATCTTTTTTTCCTCAGCTGAAAAGAGAGAACCTAGAAGAGATCCTTTGGACTCACTCTTACATAGAATAGGAAGTATGGATAATGTGAAAATTAAGGTTATTCCACAGTGTTATGAAAAATTGAATTGGATAAAGGAAACTTAAATTAGAAAATTGAAACCTAAGAAATGAAAGGCATCAAAGTCAAGAAGAATCTTTTGGTTTTTGTCTCTAGCTTTCCACTGTTATCTTCCCCTTCTAGAAAGGAAACTCTCTTGGGGGCAGGGACTGGGTTTTGTGAGGTTAGAATTAAAATAAAGGAAGCCCTTGGAGCTTCCATAAACTGACTATGGAGGGCTGGGCCCCTTCTCATGAAAAATAATAAAGACCTTTCCTGATCTTAAATTCAGACTCTGAACTTTTGATTCTGGTGGTCTTTGTCCCATATCAACAGACACTGGAATAATCAGAGAGAAAGGAGAGAAGAAGAATTAGAAGAAAAATGTATCCCAAAAGCCCAGAGGAGAGAGCATGGTCAAAAGTGTCAAATATAGTAGAGAGGTCAAAAAAGGATAAAATAACACTCTACTATACATCGGCAGCTCTGCTTAGTTTAGACTCCATGGAATGAGATGCTTCAGCTCCGAGTACCCTCTGGTGGTATCGACCTCCCCCTCTCCTGCTCTTCCTTCCTTTTAATCTATTTTATGTTGTCTTTCCTCATTAAATTGTAACCTTTTTGAAGGCAGGTTCAATCTTTCTTTTTCTTATTTGTATTCCCAACACTTAACACATTGCCTAGAACGTGAAAGACTCTTTAATAAATGTTTATTGAATTGAATTGAAAATAAAATTTATAAAGACCAACCTCCTGAGGTATTAAGAGGTAATTGATAACTCTGGAGAATTCAATTTCAGTATAACCAAGAGACAGAAAACCGGATTGATAAGGATTGAGGAATAAATAAGAAGAGAGGAAGTGAAGGTAGTAAAAGTAGTTATCTTTCTAAAGATTGACTAAAAAAGGAAAGGAAGAAATAGGACAATAGCTTAAGGAGATTCTATGATCCAGTGAAATTAAAAAAAAAAAAAAAAAAAAAAAAAAAAGGATTGGAGCCTTGGGCAGATTTGAAGTCTTTAGGGAAGAAGCCGGTAATTAGGGAGAGATCTAAGATTAGAAAGTAAGGGTGGGAAATGTAAATCAAATCAGTTTCCCAGGAAACTGTTATGGGGGAAGGGGGAATACCTTATAGCCCAAGGGCTCTGACTTTTTATACAAATTACTCACAAGTGTTTGTTACATTTAATCAGCTATATGATATGTTTATAAGAAATCCAGTTTAAAGCTTCCTAAAGCCATATAAATCAATAAAGCAGGGTAACATAAGAACCAGTAATATGAACTTTTATTTAATTGTATTTATTTAAACAATTCCCTGAGAAGGAGATAGGGTGAGTAGTTCTGGAATCCCCAAGGAAACATTTGGCAGAAGTAGGAACCAGGCAATACCTGAAGCCAAGACCTTAAAGAAGCATCTAAATCCAGCTTCGGAAATACACACTTTAGACTGGTTCACCTTATTTTATTGCACTTTGCTTCATTGAGCTTTGTAGGTATTGCATTTTATTATTTTTTATGAATTGAAAGTTTATGACAACTCTGATTTGAACCAATCTATTCTCTCCCTGAACCCCCTCCACCCCATCCCTTAACAGCATGTGCTCACATTGTGTGTCTTTGGCACATTTTGGCACATCTAGCAATATTTCAATTTTTTTTTCATTATTATTATATATGTGATGGCGATATGTTGCTATTGTAATTGTTTTGCTTCAATACCAACTGCAACCATATAAAATGAACTTAATCAGTAAATGTGTGGGTCCGGACAACTCTACCAACTGGCTGTTCCTCCCCCTCTCCCCCTCCAGTTTTGCCACAGTTCTCTTTTAATGTTCTGACCAGTTTCCCTAATTGTCCTATTCAGTTACTCTGCTTCAGGTTATAACCATTCCCTCTTAATGTCTGATAGGATATCTTAGATCTTAGGCTATACTTATTCCCTATTAATGTTTAATGGGATAAAGGTCTTTATGCATTTTAGATATCATTAGAATATCAGCAGCCTCTCCAGTACCTCCCATTATGTCATCCTAGGTGCCTCCCCCCATTAGGTCTTCCCCATCCAGGTACCTCCCCCATTATGTCATTACTTTTGTTAATCTATAAAAAATCCTATATCGATATTCAGTGCTGGATTCTTTGAGATGATAGTCTCGTTCAGCTCTGGGACCAACCAGGACCCATTGGTCCCAGTAAATCTCTCCATTCAATAAATTCTGTATTAAATACTCTCTAATCTCTGTCTTGCTCAGTTTCTCCGGCATTACACCTCCCTCCCTCTCTCTCTGTCTCTCTCTCTGTCCCTCCCTCTCTCTCTGTCTCTCTCTGTCTGTCTGTCTCTGTCTCTCTGTCTCTCTCTGTCCCTCCCTCTCTCTCTGTCTCTCTCTCTGTCTGTCTCTCTCTCTCTTCTCTCTCTCTCTCTCTGTGTGTCTCTGTCTCTCTCTGTCTCTGTCTCTCTCTCTATCTCTCTCTCTTGTCTCTCTGTCTCTGTCTTTCTGTCTCTCTCTATTTCTCTCTCTTGTCTCTCTCTTTCTGTCTCTGTGTTTCTGTCTCTCTGTCTCTCTCCTCTTCTTCAGGCCTTCCTATTCCCTGAAATACACCAATACTGAAAAATATTACATAAACTTGGTGGCTAAAGAATAGGCAGGTTGGAGAGGATTGACTTCAGTTTTGAAAGAAATTCTATTGTGAGCAAAATACTATCAAATAGTGTTACATGTTACAGAGAAAACTTTTGTGAAATGAAAAATCAATAGATGTGAGAAATTCATTGTTGTCTTCTTTCAAGAAATTACCACAGCCATGAAGACTGTCAGCAGAGCCATCACCCTGATAAGTCAGAAGCTATCACCATCAAGCCAAGGCCCTCCATCGGCAAAAAGATTGCAATTTGCCAAAAGCTCAGATGAGAGTTAGCATTTTTTAAAAAACATTTTGTAATTAAGGTATGTAATATTGGGATTTTTAGATATATAATACTATTGCACTATATAAACTACTGGGTAGTATAAAAATAACTTTTACATACATTAGGAAACCAAAAAATTGTGTGACTTGCTTTATTTCAGTATTCACTTTATTGTGGCGATTTGGAACTGAACCTGCAATATTTCTGATGTATGGCTATAGTTGGATCCTGGGTAAGTCATTTAATTTTGGTTTGCCTCAGTTTCCTCAAATGTAAAAATGGGAATAGCAATAACACTCACTTCCTAGGGTTGTTGTGAAGATCAAATGAAAATTCATAATTAGTACCTTGCACATAGGAGGCAGTAGATAAATGCTTGTTCCCTTTTTCACAAGGGAGGAGGTACATTGGTAATAAAAAGGCTTTCTGAGATCCAGAGCTGGGAAGATAGGGTGTTGTACGCTGAAGTCTCTCAGGAATCTGAGTGATTGGATAACTTGACTACAGTTTATGTGCTACCTGCTATAAATAATAAGTATAATTGGCAGACCTCCTCTGTGTGAATTGATTTAAGTTGATGGCCATGTGTACTACTATTAATATTACCAAAGAATGTCATTGTTAAGTAACAAGTAGTCAAGCTATAAATGACACAGGCTATATCAGGCTATCACCACATGGAGTAGTTATGATTTGGACAGAACAGCCTTCTGTCCCATAATATGAATATTGCACTGAACCTGTACGATGTCATAGAGCATCAGGGTTAAAACTATTATGTTTGTATAGCTACCCCTATTTCTTCTTCTTCGGGCTACCCCTAATTTCTTGAACTGGATCACTTCTCACAGAGTTGGACATGTGTACAGGTCCTTGTTGAAGTACCTGCACCTTTTTTCATACAACACAGAGAACTTCTGATTGATTCACTGGGAACCAATCAGGTTCAGGATGTGTTGAAGATGACTGATGATTGTTAAGGATAAGAGATAAACAAAATCTCTCCTTTGTGAAGTCAATAAAATAAGCCAAGGAGAAGCAGCTCTGGGCTTCTCTTCCCATGCTTTTTATTCTTTGAATTTCCAGCACATGTATATTATTCATGCATATACATACTATTTCACTTCTTCCATTATTATTTCTCTTATAGCACTAATACATGGCAGTAGGAACATATGCTTACCTTATTAGACAAGGGCCAGAGGGTCTGGGACTGGATCTTGACTCTCTGGTTCCCTTTTTTTTTGCTTTTGTTTCCTACTTTGAGCTCAGGTCCACAACTAGCAATCCTTAAATATGGACATTTTCAGCCTTGGTGGTTAGCTCATGAGTTTATGAGTTCCTGAGTTGGGTACTGGCTATCTAATAAGAGAAGATTTGCTTAAAAGTTCACATCTCAGAGAAGATGACCATTGCCACAATTCTCTGACAGTTGAAGGACTAAAATGAAACAAAACAAACAAATAACTCCCCCCCCCCTCCAATTCCAAACCAACTCTCACTCCACCAAAACCAACAGCAAACAAATACACAAATCCAAACCTTGGCTTCCCAAGAGAGTTATACTTCTGAAAGTTGCATGAAAAGCACAGATTTGGGGAAAATGTGATCTATTCATGATTTCCATATATTTTTTTAAAATACCAAAATAAGTGCAGTATTTGAAATTTTTGTGATTTTTATATTTGTTAATATAGTCTGTAAATCTTTGCACATTATACAATTTCTATGGTAGATAAAATAAATTGCTGTCTTATATGTGATACTCATATTATGCATTGAATGCCTTTTCTAGAAAGGATTCTGTTGCCCACATATTGAAAGACTCCACAAATGAATCATACATAATATTTGTATTAGAGATTTTCTCAGTTACTCCAGCCTGTCAGCAGAACCAGAGATAGAGAGGAAAACCTAATTTCTTCTCTCCTCCACCCTCCTTTTAATGTCAGTCCTACCTTTTAGTCTCTATAGATTGAACCTATCTATATATAAACCTGAAGTCTCTTGTGGGGGCCTCAGGTCCATGGGATATGCAGCAGTTTTATGCCTCCAGGCAAATTTTCTTCCTGTGCATTTTTCTGCCAGAGTTGGTGACCAAAATTTACATATTCTACTATGCATTTGATCACCAAGTCACTTACAATAATAATTATAATTTAGATAGGAATATGACATGCTTTACAAATATCTCATTTGATCCTTGCAACAACTTTGAAAGATGTTATCATTATTCCTGTTTCACAGCAAGGGAAACTGAGGCAGAAAGATTAAGTGATTTGTTCAGGGTCACATAATAAATGTCTGAAGTTGAATTTGAATTCAGGTCTTCCTGACTCCAGATTCAGTCCTTTATTCACTAGAACACCTAGCTATTTATGTATGTACACCATACATGTATTCAGTGTACATTTAGCATCTACTTTGTTTTCAGGTTCATTTTGGAATAGTTTCAACTGTTTTCCTCACACTACTGAAAAGATGCTAGTTAAGATTGATAGAAAATGTCAAAGTATATCCCAGGATGACCTATTCAACACACTGAGCTCCCCATCAACATTGAAGGATCAAGAGCCTGTGTTGATCCATCACATAAGGGAAAGAATAGTGCCTTAAAACCTCTCTACAAGATCACCTGTTAATTGAGGAAATCTGAAGATCCCAGGACATAGATGTATTGGAAGCAATTTATTGTACAAAAAGATCCTGAGCAGGTCAAGTAATAAGGATGTGAGACCATGAATGGAGGGATGTAGACAAGATCTGAAGGAGTGAATAGATAATGGCACAATTAAGTGGAGGGCAGCTAGTTGGCACAGTGGATAGAACACCGGACCTAGGATCAGGAACACCAGAGTTCAGATTATTAGGTGTGTAATCTCAGGCAAGTCACTCAACTATGACTCAGTTTCCTCATCTGTAAAAGGAGCAGGAGAAGGAAATGGTAAACCACTCTAGTATATTTGCCAAGAAAACCCTAAATAGGATCAGAAGAGTTGGACATGACTAAAAAGAAACGAACAAAAACAATTATAGTTAAGCGAGCTTAAAACTACTTGACTGACTAGACCCTAAAAGAGTTGATCAATGAGCAGTTTGGAAGTGCAAGTTTCCAGGCATCTGTCTGGGGACTAGTCTACTCAATATCTTTATCAGTTACTTGGATGAAGGTTTAAGTGTCATGCTTGTTACATTTCCAAGTGACATGTAGATAAAAAGAATAATTATTGTGTTAAATGATAAAATTAGAATCCACAAAGTTCTTGAGAGCCTGGAGCAGTGAATCTAAACTAACAAGATAAAACAATACAGATGTAAATTCTTATAGTGGAGTTTAAAAAAAAAATCAGTTGTACAAATATTGGAAGGGGGAACATGGTTAAAAAGTAGTTTATATTAAAACAAAAACAAAAACAAAAAAAAGACTGACCCTGGACAAGTCACTTAACCCCAATTGCCTCAGCAAAAACAAACAAATAAATAAATAAATAAAAATAAGACCTTTGGGCAGTGGTATGCTGGAGCCAACCCTAACCAGAGTTGATTGTTAAATTTTTGATGTGAGCATTTACTCCTTATAAATCAGCAAATACTACAAATCAGGATTTTATTATTTTATTGATTGTTTGAACTTAAGAAAAGAATGAAGAAAATGTTAAATTTAAAAGTATGTTGCCAGTGCATTTTCCTGCCAAAGAGATCAGGTTGTTAAATAGCAGAATATCATCTTCTAGGAAAGTGGGAGGGATTCAGTGGATTGTAAAGTTAACATTAGTCAACAATATAATTGTCCCCAAAGTTATGAAAACTTAAGTTACATAGAAGTGAGGGTCCAGAATAAGGGAAGTAAAAATTCTACTCTACTATTGCAAAATATCATCTAGGATACTGGATCTCATTCTAGGCCCTATTTTTAGGAAGGACATTGGTTAGAGAATTCAGAAGTTATTGGTTAATATGATGAGGGTAATCAGCTGAGTGGTACACTGAATCAAGTGCTAAGGTTGGAGTCAGGAAGATTTGAGTTCAAAATTCTGCTTGAGAAATTTATTAGATGTATGATATTAGGCAAGTTACTTAATCTCTCACTGCCTCAATTCCCTTATTTGTAAAATGGAGATGATAATAACACTTACCTCTCTGGATTGTTGTGAGGATCAAATAAGACAATATTTATAAAATACTTTGCAAATTTTAAAATGCAGTTTCAACCAATCATTTATTAAGTACCTATTATATTTCAGGTACCATTCTAAACATTGGTCATACAGAAAAAGGCAAAAGATTATTTCTTCCTCAAAGAACTTACTATGTTATGGGAGAGACAACAGGGAAATGTATCCAAAACAAGGTATGTGCAGAATTAATGGGAAATAATTGACTGAGGGAAGGCATGAGAATTAAGAAGGAATGAGGAGAGTTTATAGTAAACAAAAGAATTTTGGTTGGTGCTTAAAGTAAGTCAGGGAGGTTAATAGGTGGAGTGAAAAAGTGCATTTTAGGTATGAAGGACAGTCAGAGCAATAGCACATTATTATTATTTTTGTTATTATTTATTAGATTTATTGTCAATCATTGGTAACAGAACCAAAGGATGAAAGTTACAAAGAGGCATATTTTGACTAAATATAATGAAAGACTTATAAAGACTAGAGTTGTCCAAAAGTGGAATGTTTTGTCTTGTAGAAGTGATGACTATTCTGTCTCAAAAGATCTTTAGATGGAAGCTGAAAGATTGCTTCTCAGGGTTTGCTGTAGAGGCGGGGTTCACTCTTCTACACTGGACGAAAAGGCCTCAGAAATCTCTTCCAAATTTACCACTCTAGTGAATTAATTAATAAACAACCACATATTTAATAATTAAATTAATAAACAAAAAAATAGCTAAAAATTCGCTAGATAATGTAACTTCTACAATAATTTGGCCAGACCTATTATTATTATTTTTACTATTACATTATTATTGCTTGTCCATCATTTTCAAAGAGGACCAACGATATCACAAGTGATATCTTGATTTGCACAAGAATTGGATTTAAGTGAGTCAGAGCTTCATTCTCTCTTCCTGAGTCATAGAAGTCCAGTGATAGGACAAAAGTCAAGACAATTGTAAAGGCCCAGGCTGCAGTGGATGATCTTAGTGCCTTTGATGATGGAACAAGCTCTAAGCACTCCACAGCATCTGCTTCAACTGCCTTCACAGCCATTGGAGGAACAAAAGGAACAGGTTGCATATCATGGTTTGGCCTTCGCCATATGATGAGCCTTAAGAGATTTGAATAGAAAATTGCAACAGGGTCTTGATGTAATTAAAAGGCACTTTAACCAATTTTGATTAAAAAAAAAGTGTAAGTTTGTGATTAATAGGGTCAGTCCTATATTAATTTCCTAGGTGGCAAAAATGAAACAGAGGGAGAAAAAAATTTTTTTTTATTCACTAAGATCTCACAGGAAATGAGTGGGAAAATGGAGAGTTAAGTCCAATACTTTTTTGTTTTTGTTTTTATTTTCAAAACGTATTAACTTTATTTTCTTCATAAGACAATCATGCATTGCAAGATCCAGCACATGATTTCTTTAGAAAGTCATATAGTTGAACATGAGTATACTTCATAGTTAATGCCAAAGTAATCCTGAGTTTTCAAATGTTAAATCTTTTTCCACAGCCACAAACTCTTTTGATGTTTGGGTAATTGAAAACAAATTCACTGGACATTTTACTTCTTCATTGTATGCTTCTCTTTTTTGATGAAAGAACAACTTCTATAGTTTAAGATGTAAGAAAGTTCATTTTAACCTCTGGTTCAGATCCCAACTTTTAGACCTACATTTTCAGGTTTATTTTTAAGAAGCTCTTGTATCTTTTTCACAGCTGTTGGCATCAGGGTCAGAGCTACTTGAGTGGGCTAGTGTTCTCCACTAGCTCACACTAATGAAGCAGACATCTTTGTCTCCCTTGCTTCCTTCACCTCCTCCCAGCTTCCTTTTCCTTCCCAGGGAGGCCCTGCTACAGCTCAGTGATTCTTCAGGGATGTAATTAATGGGTGCCCCAATAGTTCTTAAAGTCTGCTACTTTATGCATATCAGATATTCATAAATTCTGATTGATGATGATAAATTCTTCAGGATCATTTCTCTTATGTAAAACCAATGAATAAATGGCAGGATAGATAATTTGCCTCTTGCTAGTAGAGATTCAGCCATGGTCTTTTTTAGTAGTGGATGTGTTTCAAGCCAATATTCTGTCCAACTGAGGTTCAATGTTAATATAAAATGAGGCATAGTAAACAAAGTGAGGTTTACTTAGTCCTAACATAGAAAGGATATTCAAGAAGAATACAATAGCACTTATTTCAGGTAGATGCACTCCTCCCATCCATACCCATCCATCTTTCTACATGGAGATATTATTGGTCAAAAGGGTAGGGTGAGATGACTTGAACAGGTTTCAGATATTTGTCAATTATGTGGTCCCTAATACATCTGGTTGACCCTCAGAAAACCACAATACGACTAGTAAAAAGTTTCATCAAGGGAGGTGCCACTTGAGTTTTTCCTCACCTTAGGTCAATCAAGTCCAAGCTTTGCCACCTTTTAAGGAACAACCAAATCAAGCCTAGTCCATATTTCAGAGATGGGGATTGAATAACCCAAGTAATTTAGAAGCCAATGAACTGTGCTATTGAATAATCTCTATCTTCACCTCTTGTATTTTTTCTTTTTTTCCTTTTATCAGAAGCTGAATTTTGGTATTGACATTCCTAGAAAGAGGTAATTTGTGGATTTTTTTTTTTTTTTGGTATTTTTCACACTGCCCTCTTGATAATATGTTTGGGTAGTTTTCCTTAATGATTTATTGAAATATGATATCCATTTTCCTTTTTTTTTTTTTTGGTTATGAATTTCAGATAATCCAAATATTCTAAAATTCTCTCTCCTTGATTTGTTTTCCAGTTGTTTTTGATGTGACATATTTTACATTTTCTTATATTTCTCAGTCTTTTTACTTTGCTTTTTAACCATTCCTGCTGCTTCTTGAAGTCATTAATTTCTTTTTGGTCCATACAGATTATTAGGAAGCTTTTTTTTTTTTTTACTAGGGTTAGGTTTTATATCTCTTATGGTAAACTGTTGATCCTTTTTGATGTTTGTGTTTTTGAAAACAAATTCCCTGGACAATTTGTTTTCTACATAGTACATTTCTGTTCTTATTATATCCCTATTTTACAGATGAGAGTACTGAGGCAAATGAGCTAAGTGAATTGTCCAAGATCATACAGTTAGTATCTGAGAATGGGTTTAAGCTCAGATTTCCTGACTTCAGGACCTGAGCTCTGTCCACTTACTTGCTTTCTATCTATCTATCTATCTATCTATCTATCTATCTATCTATAAAATAACATATGGCTATGTACATGTCTCCATAATGTGTACACATGTGTTTATTGTATGTATGTTCATTCTGTTTTTATGTTATGTATATGTGTTTATCCTATATATTATATATATATATATACACATATATATGTGTAAGAGAGAGCTGAAACTATTTCATTTTGGTCCTTGAAACCCTAATATCTAGCAATGTGTCTTTCATGTATTAATATTTGTTGAAATATATAGTGAGGTCTAGTTTTTTCATATTAGTTTGTCATATTAGCTCATATTTTATGACTGTACCAATAAGACTAACTAAATATGTTTATAAGTTCACATCATTATGATGATATCATCCAGGGCAAACATTTACCAAGTATATATACACTGCATTATGCAAGTTATTGAAGAAAAAAGAAGCCTAAGATTTTCTACAGTTAATAAGATTAGAGTCTGGTTAAAGAGGCAAGATATATACAAATAATATGATAACAACAATAATAATATGACCCAGTAGGATTTTATGTAAAGCCATGTACCACTGTGAATTAATTAAAAAAACCAAGACAAATTTTGCTTCCAAAGATGCTTAGAAATTGACAGCACCAGCAGTTGTTAATTTGATCTTTGAATGGACACATTTTTCAAGAGCAAGACCAGAATTATTAGATGTGATCATCACAGGGAGTTACTTGTAAGAAGTTATTATTTGCCATCTGTCATTTGGATAAGTGCCTATAGGGTTTGTTCAGAAAATGGCCAACTGCTTTGCCCCCATAAGGGGAGGTATTTCTATCCAAATAACCTATATTTTGATTTCAAATTTTTGTGAAGAGAACATGCAGCATTGATTCAGTATCCTAATGATAATGAGAATTGTTAATTTTTTAACATATGGGTAAATGAGAGGAAGAGGGGTGGAAAAATGCTAATTCTACATTCTGCATAATAACATATTTTTTGAATTTATAATTTAGCAATTGTATCAGTAAAAAAATATATAAATTCAATGAAGGGGTAAGGGAGGATACCAAAAAGTATATTGAAAATTTGACTTGGGATTAAAAAGCTAAAGATATCATGGGTTTATAAACTACAGAAAAGTCTTATGCCTAAATATCATAAATATTTTCATCATTTTCATAGTCTTCTTATCTACTGTTCCTTTCCTGCTGCCTGGGTCCTCCATTCTTTAAAATATTCACTTGACCCTTTCATATCCTCAGGCTGTCATTGTTTCTTTTTTCCCTTTTAGCAAGGTACCCTGTGGAGATGGCATGTACTATGTGGGCCAAACCAATGAATAAGGTGGAGCCAGAGGGCCCAAATACCAGGAATAGCAGCACCCTCCAGGCCATGGATCCTGCTTCTAGTCGAACCCAATAGTCATCATTCCTGTGGAGATGTTACTAGGCAACTGCTTCTTTAGGTGTTTCAGTCTCAACTTCCTCACAAGCCACGACTACTGAAGACCCAGAAAAGAAAGTTCTAACCTCAAAGTCCTTGACACTTTTAAATAGTTCAATATTAGGAACTGATACAGTTTTATCATTTGAAATGATACAAGGCTATATTACCACCTGCTTGGCTTTGTACCTGAAGAATGGCTGAACCTTCCAACTGTCCTGCAGATGAACACTCTTATAAATGTTGCTAGGCAGCTAGGTGACAGTGGATAGAGAACTGGGACTGGAGTCAGAAAGATCTGAATTCAAATGTGGCCTCAGACAATTACCAGCAAAGTGGCTAGTAAATCACTCAACCTTGTTTGCCTAGGAGACAGCTAAGTGGTTCAGTGGTTAGAGCACTGGCGGCACAAAGAATCAGACGAGATTGAAAAATGACTCAACAACAACAAATAATATAAATAATATAAACATTATTTCATTATTTTATAAAAGAAGAAACTAAGGCTTGGCCATAGTCATTCAGGATTTAAAATCAAGCCTTCTGAACACAAGCACTTAATAAATGCTTATTGATTAGTTAATGGATTTCCATTAGGCTGCACTGCCTCTCCTTGATAATGATCTATTGTATATTAATGCTTAGAATTCACCAAAGCAACTATGCTAAAATGTCTCATAATTACTATAGAGAATGTCAAAATTTTGGAACTTAGTGAGAACCATAGAAAGTGAATGTATGGCTTTCTCAAGATCCCACAACTAGGCAGTGGCAGAATCAAGACTAAAGTCTGGACCTTCTGATTTCCATCCTACTAATTAATGTTTTAGTTTACCATTGAAATGTTTTTTAGAGATTACATATTTATAAGTGCTTAGGTCATTCAAAATCCTTAAAAATGATTTCTTGATTTTTGACTCTAATGCTCCTTTCTGTGCTATTTCAGGATATATAATTTATTATGTTTAAAAAGGACTCTCGGGAGATTCAAGGCAATTCCAATAAACTTGTGATGGAAAGAGCCATCTGCATCCAGAGACAGAACTATGGAGAATGAAAGTGGATTGTCATTATTGTTGCTGTTTGTTTGCTGGGTTTTTTCCTTCTTTCTCATTTTTTCTCTGATCTGATTTTTCTTGCATAGAATGATAAATATGGATATATGTCTGGAAGAATTATACATGTTTAACCTATATAGAATTGCTTGCTTTCTAGGGGAGAGAGAAAGAGAGGAAGAAGGGAGAAAAATTTGGAACACAAGGTTTTGCAAAGGTGAAAGTTGAAAACTGTCTTTGCATGTATTTGGAAAAATAAAAAGCTATTACTAAAAAAATAAAAATACAATAAAATAAAAAATGGCTCATTATAGCCAGTAAAACAAAAAGCTTAGAAACTCAATACCAATTATTTAATTCAGTATAAAGCATATTTTAAACAGCTCTCATAACACTAAATATGAAAGATAAATTATATTGTTTACTTTCCAAAATGTATCTTTATTTTGAAAGGAAACCTACTTATATTAATTATGATGGCAGGAAAAACATGGTTTGGTAGTTGTTGTGATTGCCTGTCCTTCATTCTAGAAGGAGATTATGACATCAGGGATGGGCTGCCGTGACATACAAGTGAATTGGATTGAAGTGAGGGAGGCTGGGCAAGATTACCTGCCTCACTTTCCCCTCCAGAGCCATCTGGGTCCAGTGGCCAGATAGAGATCAGGATGACTGGAGATGGCCCTCAGCTGTTAAGAAGAAACCAAGAATAGGGAATGAGTGGCTTGAATTTCATTCTGCCTGTTATTTATATAAGTGATCCTTAGCAACATGCAAGGAAAACTCTACGATCTCATTGTTATTATACTGAAATCTGATTAGGACACTCCTTAGTATTTAGAAGACTTATGTAAGAAGTATATCTATAACCAGCAATTCTAGCACTTAAAAAACACAGGACAAGCTTGAGAGGTACTCAAAATCAACTTTTAAAAACAAATTCAATTGAGAGTATAGGAGCTTCTTCAGACAAGGATCTCACAAATTGAGACACATGGAGTGATGCCCCAGGATATTGGCTCCATGTATAGGGAACTGTAGAGATAGCCAGGGCCAAAGGAGGGAGAGAGACAGTGGAGAGGAAGACTTCATCTGTGTAGAAGGAAAGATTGGGGATCCTAATAAGGAAATCAGATCTGTTTTCACATTTATCCAGCACATTGCATGGTGCCTGGCACATAGAAAGAGCTTAATAAATGTGAAAACTGATCTTATCCCCTTATGGGTTCCTGAACTTTTTCTTCCACAACAATGAGCTCTCCCTGAACCATGTCTCTTTTGTTACTTCCTTAGTGAAGGGGAAAGGCAGTCATCTCCTTCAACCCTAGGACATGGCTGACATTGTGCCTTTCAACATTGCCAAATACCCTCTGTTTCAACTTTCTCACAGTCTCCTCCTCCTAAGTACTGGGGAGTCTGAATATTGTTGACTGGGCCATGAAAGTGTGAGCCAGAATGTGGAACACCCTTTCTCTCTATGGGACCACACAAAATGTGAATGGTGCTCCCTGGTTTCTAACCAGATTGCACTATCACGTTTGAGCATTTCCTGTCAGCGTGCTATGTCTGGGGGCAGTAGCAATGTTTTCTACATATTGGACGTGTCTTGAAACAAGGGCCAAGGAGACTAAGAAATGAACTAAGTCAAGAACTTGTGTATCATAATATGATGAAGATGGATCCAAGCTCCTGAATGAAGGCATTATGAAACTCTCAAGACAAATTCCCATTGTGAGGAGAAGGCATGGGGATATTAGCTATCCAGCTGACCTCTCTATGAGCTATTTTTTTTTTCCTGAGGCAATTGGGGTTAAGTGACTTGCCCAGAGTCACACAGCCAGGACGTCTTAAGTGTCTGAGGTCAAATATGAACTCAGGTCATCCTGACTCCAGGGCTGGTGTTTGATCTATTCTGCCATCTTTCTGTTCCCTCAGATAGATATATGAGCCTGGACAATTCACTTAATATCTCAAGCTCAGTCTCTTTATCTATATTGTAAAGATATTTACCTTGCAAGGTAGGTTATTTTGTTCATTTTGTTATTTTTCAGCTGTGTTTGACTCTGTGATGCCATTTGGTTTTTTTGATTTTTGTTTTTTTTTTTGTTTTTTTTGTTTTTTGTTTTTTTGACAGAGATACAGGAGCAGTTTGCCATTTCCTTCTCTTGCTCATTTTCAGATGAGGAAACTAAGGCAAACAGGGTTAAATGGATTGTCCATGGCTAGTAAGTGTATTATGTCTCATTTGAACTCTGATCTTCTTGATTGCTTGGGACTCTATTCATTGTGCCTCCAGGTTATGAGGACCAAATTTTATAATATGTAAAGCACTTTGCAAACCTTAAGAGCTATATAAATGTTAGTGATGATGATGATGATAGCGACAGTGATTACTGTAGATTATAGAATAATATGGAACTGAGAAGCTCATTTATATTCAATATGTCTGAATTCACTTTTTTGACTATTTTGAGGAAATGAATGAGAAAATATTTATTAACTACTTATTATGTGCCGGGCACTGTGCTTAATGCTGACATGACTCCTGCAAATGCAACAATTGAAATATATATTCACAACTCAATAAAATTAGTTTCATCTACTGATGTCAATTTCTCACTTTCCTATTTTAATTTTCCTCATTTTTGTCTCTTGTCCTTCAACATATGTTTATCTGTGCTATCTCCAGGTGATTCCAGGTGATTGCTCTTAGTTGAAGTATTATTATAGAGGCACACACTTCCTTCCCACCTCCCTCACTCAAGGTCAATAGGGATGTTTTTGGATTTTAGTGAAGTGAACAATAGTAACAAGAGATTCAATAAAGTTATTTTGATCCATGTAGTCCTGATCTTGTCTGCTCTTTTTCCTACAACATCTTTTATCCAGAGTCTATAAGCATTAAGGCAGTTGGGTTTAGTAAGATCTTCAGCATGTGCTATTTTTTTGTTGTTCCATTTTTCATTGGGTTTTGCATGAGTCAGTTTTTGTGGGAGAAATTAGACTTAATTTACAGTAAATTATAAGGTTATAGTCCTTGATGATCACCTGTACAAAGAAGAAGGAATAGGTTGAATTACACTGGTAATTGTAAGTAGAGTCAGTATGAAAATCAGTATGGAGTATTGTGGTATGGAAATTTTGAAAAATTTGTGAATCTGAGTCATAAAATAGTTTAATTTAGTGCACAGTCCCAAAATGTGATATTTAGCTAATATTTGATAGTTTTCAGATTAAGCTCCTTTGATCTTTGGAATAGTCTGTATGTGACTTCTGGGTTCCCTTGCAATCTTTCTTGTTATTGTTATTTTGTATTAGCTACTTAGAAACACATTTACTCTGCTGACTAGAAGGGTCAGGAAAACCAAAATAAGACGCAGATTTAAAATACTTGACCAGAATTATGGAACCTATTTGTATCAGAAGCAGGTCTTCAAACAAAATTTTTAGGGTTCCAAGGCCCCCTCTTATTCATTATACCACATTCCCTCTCTGTTATATCTGAAAGGGTAAAAATGAGCTAGATTAGCTGCTACTTTTCTGTTTGATGATCTCATTGTCTTCCATGGAAGGTTCAAAGATCATTTCTATGTGAATGATTTTTATAATTATCTACCATGCATGTATACATATATATATATATATTCACAAAATGAATGCCTGATATATATTGTGTATTTATGCACACACATATATGTATATGTATCTTTCACTATAGATTGTTACTTATTGTTCAATTGTTTTTGATTCTTTTTGATCCCATTTGGGATTTTCTTGGCAAAGATGCTAGAGTGATAGATAAGGAAATTGAGGCAAACAAAGTTAAGTGACTTGTTCAGAGTTATACAGCTAGTAAGTATCTGAAGCCAGATTTCAGCTCATGAAGATTAATGAATCCACCTGACTTTAGGGCCAGTGCTCTATTCACTGTGCCACCCAGCCATGCTTTCCCTTTATGTGGGTGCACACACACACATACACATCCCTCACATATATATGTATTTTTGTCTGTATATGTATGTTCATGCATATGTATGCATTATATGTATATATGTTTCTCTCTAGTGCTAACTCTCTGAGTGTCAATCTATACAACCAACTATCTGTATATATTTTTTAAAAACTCCATTAAGTCTTATACATTTTTTCTTTCTTTTTTTTTTTAAAGGTGTTTTTGCTAAATTTTACCTTTTCCTTCTTTCTTCCCCTTCTCCTTCTTTGAGAAAGTAAGCAATCAGATATGTCATCCCTGTACAATTATGTAAACCAGTTCTATATTATTCATTTAGTACAAGAAAATTCAAATAAAAAAGAAAAAGAAAGTGAAAAATAGAAGGTTTCAAAATGTATTCAATCAACATCAGTAATTCTCTTGGATCATTGTATTGCAAACAATATTACTGTTTCCATGTATAATGTTTTTCTGATTCTGTTCACTTCACTGATGTTCATGTAAGACTTTCCAGGTTTTTTTAAAAAATCATTCTGTTTGTCATTTTTTATAGCACAGCAATATTCCATTACACTCATACAACATAACTTGTTTAACTTGATGTGTTTCCTTTTGATTTCTCATTCCTAGTTACTAAAAGAGTCACTATAAATATATTTGTACAAATGGGCCCTTTTTTCAATTTTTTGGATATCTTTGGGACAGAGACCTAGTAGTGGTATTGCTGGATCAAAGGATATGCAGTTTTACAGCTCTTTGGGCATAGTTCCAAATTGCTAATCCAAATGGTTGGCTTAGTTTACGACTCCAACAACAGTGCATTAGTGTCCCAGTTTTCCCACATCCCTCCAACATCCAACATTTTCCATTTTTGTTACAGTAGCCATTCTGATAGATGTGAAAGTAGTACCTCAGAATTGTTTTAATGTGTGTTTCCCTGATTAGTAGTGATTTAGAGCGGGTTTTTTTTTTTTTTATATGGCTGTAGATAACTTTAATTTCTTTGTATGCAAGCTAACTATTCCTATGCTTTGACCATTTATCAATTGAGGAATAACTTGTATTTTTATAAATTTAATTTACTTCTCTATAAATCTGAAGGAGACCTTCATCAGAGATACTCATTGCAAAAATTTGTTACCCAGTGTTCTGCTTTCCTTATAATTTTGGTTGCATTGGTTTTGTTTGTGTAAAATCTAAATTCTTACCTTATCAATAAACCTGACAGATAAATTATTCCATGTTCTCTTAATTTGCTTATGGTATCATCCTTTAGGTGTAAATTATGTATCAATATTGACTTTATCTTGGTATATGGTTTGAGATGTTGGTCTATACTTAACATCTTCCATATTTTTTTCAGTTTTTCTAGCAGTTGTTATCAAATAGGGAATTTTTGTTTCAAAAGCTTGGATTTTGGGGCTTATCATATCTATGATCATTTACTAAAATGTAATTTTTTACCTAATCTATTGCACTGATGTACCACTCTACTTCTTAGTCATCACCAGATTGTTTTGATAATTACTGCTTCATAAAACAGTTTTGAAATCTAATATGGCTACATCACCTTCTTTTGCACTCCCCCCTCCCCATTCATTTGATATCCTTGAGCTTTTGTTTTTCTAGTTCAATTTTATTATTATTTTTCTTGCTCTTTAAAATAATTTTTGATAATTTGATTGATATGACACTAAAATAGGTTAATTTAGGAAAAGTCACCATTTTTATTATATTGGCTTGACATTCTCTCCCTGTTTAGTTCTAACTTTATTTTTGTGAAAGATGTTTTATGCTTGTGTTGATATAGTTCCTGGGTTTGTCTTGGTAAGTAGAGTCCCAAATATTTTATATTGTCTACAATTATGTAATTTTCCCTTCTTCTCTTGCTGCTAAACTTTGTTGGTCATATACAGAAATGCTGATGATTTATGTAGGTTTAGTTTATAACCTGCAACTTTGCTAAATTTGTTAATAATTTCAAATAGTTTTTTAGGTGATTCTTTAGGATTTTAGATATTTAGAAAATATAACATCAATATGCAATAGTGATAATAAGCAATAATTTTTTTCTTGTTATCTATTATAATTTCTTTAATTTCCTTTTCTTCTCTTATAAGCTAACATCTATAGTACAATTTTATATAATAGAGATGATAATGGGCATCCTTGTTTCATCCATGATAGTACTGGGAAGCTATCTAGCTTATTTCCATTATAATTAATGCTTGCTGATGGTTTAAATAAATATTACTTATCGTTTTAAGGAATGTATCCTTTATGCTTATGTTCGCTTGTAGTTGTTTTTTTCCCCCTGAGGCAATTGGGGTTAAGTGACTTGTCCAGGGTCACACAGTTAGGAAGTGTTAAATGTGTGAGGTCACATTTGAACTCAAGTCTTCCTGACTTCAGGGCTAGTGGTCTATCCATTGTACTACCTAGCTGCCCCAATTTTTTTCCTAAGTAGGAATGAGTACTGTATTTTGTCAAATATTTTTGCTGTATCTGCTGAGATAATCATATGATTTCTGTTGGTTTTGTTATTGATATGGTCAATTATGCTAACTGGTTTTCCTACTATTAAATCATCCTTTCGTTACTAGTATAAATCCCACCTGGTAATAGTGTAAAATCCTAGTGATATATTGGTGTAATGTCATTGTTAGTATTTTATTAACATTTTTAAAAATCAATATTTGCCAAGAAAATTTGCTGGTAATTTTCTTTGTTTTTATTGGTTTGGGTATTAGTACCATATTTATATATAAAAGAACTTTCCTTCATCTATTTTTCCAAATAATTTATATAGTATTAAAATACTTGGTTGAAGTTGCTTGTGAATTCATCTGGTTCTGGGGATTTTTTTCTTAGGAAATTCACTGATGGCTTGTTCTATTTTTTTTTTTTTTCTAAAGTTGGGTAATATAAGAATTTCATTTCTTCTCCTCCTATCTAGATAATGCACATACATACACATATTTGTAGATATTAATACATTTTACTTAGATTGTCAAATTTATTGATTTATAATTGGGAAAAATAGCTCCTAACAATAATCCTAATTTTCTCTTCATTGGTGATAAGTTCACCCCTTTCATTTTTCATACTAGTAATTTGAGTTTCTTCTTTTCTTTTGAAAATCAAATTCATTAATGGTTTATCTATTTTATTGGTTTTTCATGAAATCACTTTCTAGTTTTATTTAGTATTTCAATGATTTTTTTTTTTACTTTCAATGTTATTAATCTCTCCTTTAATTTTCAGAATTTCCAATTTGGTGTATAGTTAGGGATTTAAAATTTTTTTTCTAATTTTTTTTTTTAGTCACACATCCAATAGAATGATGTGCTTTTCCTCTATTTTATTGGCATAATCAGTTAGAGATATATTCTTTTCCCTAAGTGTCACTTTAGCTGTATTTCATAAATTTTGGTTTGTTCTCTCATTGTTGTCTTTTTCTTTAGTGAAATTATTGATTTTTTTTTTCAGTTTTGCTCTTTGACCCAGTTGTTTTTTAGGATTAAATTATTTAATTTCCAATTAATTTTTAATCTCTCTTTCCATTGTATATTATTGAATGTGACTTTTGTTGCATTATGACCTGAAAAGGATGTTTTACTATTTCTGATTTTATGCATTTAAGTTGTGAGATTTTTTTATGTCCTATTACCTGGTCAATTTTTGTGTAGGTGCTAAGAAAAAGATATATTCCTTTCTATTCTGATTAATTCTCCCCAAAGATCTATCATTTCTAACTTTTTCAAAATTTTATTTATCACATTAACATCTTTCTTGTTTATTTTTTGGTTAGATTTATCTTGAGGTTCTCTACCAATATAGTGTTTATTATCTATTTTCTTCTGTAGCTCATTCAATTTCTTTAAAAATTAAGATGCTACACTGTTTGGAGCATATATATTTTTATGATTTCATTGTTTATAATACCTTTCAGCAATATAAAACTTCCTTCTTTATCTTCTAAAATTAAATCTATTTGTTTGCCTTGTCTGACCTCATGATTGCTATCCTTGCTTTCTTTGCTTTATCTGAAACATAATGGATTTTGTTCCAGCCTCTTAACTTTATCTTGTGTATATCTTTCTACTTCAAATGCATTTCTTGTAAACAACACATTGTAGGATTCTGGGTTTTAAAACATTCTGCTATCCACTTTCATTTTGTGGGTGAGTTTATCCCATTTACATTTATATATGATAACTAACTGCATATTTCCCTCCATACTATTTTTTTTTACTTGTTTATTCCCTTCTTTCTCTTATCCCTCACCATTTCCCCTTTACAAGTGTTTTACTTTTGATCACCACTTTCACAATATACTCTCCCTTTTATCAGTCCCTCTTTTCCCTTCTATTATTCTTGTCCCTTTTCATTTTCTTATAGAGTAAGATAGATTCCCAAAGTCTATTTAGTGTATAAGTTATTCCCTCAATTTTGTTGAGAGTAAGGTTTAAACTTTACCTGCTGGCCTCCCCCTTCTCTCCCCACCCACCTCTGCCAGTCTCCCCCTCCATTATAATAATTTTATCATGCTTCTTTTATGTTTGGTAATTTACTCCATTCAATTCCCTACTCCTTACTTATTCCAGTGCAATTTTCTTTCTCATCCCTTAATTTTTTTTGTATCATTCCATCACAGTCACATTATACTCTCTCTCTATACTCCACTAATTGCTCTTACAGTAATAAAGTAGTTCCCTTAAGTCTTGTATTTGGAAGTCAAATTTTTTATTCAGCTCTGGTCTTTTAATTAGAAATGCTTGAAAGTCCTTTATTTCATAAAATGTTCATTTTTTTTCCCTGGGAAAATATAATATTCAATTTGGCTAGGTTATTCTTGGTTGTAATCCTAACTCCTTTGCCTTCTAGTATATCATATTACAAGCCCTTCAGTTTTTTTTTTTTTCTTTTTTCTTTTTTGTTTTTTTTAATGTGGAAGCTACCAAATCCTGTTGTAATCCTGAATGTAGCTTCATGATATTTGACCAAGATGCTATTCACTTGCCTATGGGACTGCTGATTTGCAGGAGGACAGGGCTTCTATGGTGGATTACACCATCTACAAACCCTTTTCTGTGAGACTGGCTGCTGCTGCTACTCTTAGACCTCACTCCCTTTCCACTCAGAGAGACAATCCTTTCTTGCCAAACTGGTAAGCTGTTTTTCTGTTCTTAGATCAATTCTGAGATGGGTTTCTGGTTATTTGGAGGGGAATTTGAAAGGGCTTAAAAAGGTTCCTTCCTTATTCCACATTTCTTCTTAACTGAATTATTTCTGTCCTGTATTCATGCCTTCATATGAGCTGTTCCTTATGCCTGTAATAGTTAACATTATACAGTGCATTTTCAAGTGCCATCTCCTATAGAATATCCTTTCAGTTGCTGATATCTTTTAAAAATATTTTGTATTTACTTTTTATGTACTTCATATTTACATACTTGTGTACATGATATTTATTATACAGTAGCATATAAGCTTCTTGAAAGCAGATTTTGTTTTTGGCTCTATTCCCTAGTACCCAAGGGTCAGTAGTTAAAATAAATGCATTATCTAACACAGGACTTAATATATGATAGCTGAATGAATGAATCATTATCTATCTCTCATAAAGCTGGACATGTGCTCTGGATCCTTGTTGGGGTACATGTGCCTTGCTTTGGAACTCCTGATTGGTTCTCAGTAGTTCAGGCTGTCACTGATGACTAGATTCTTGCTAAAGAAATCACCTCCATATGAAGACCATACTAAGGAGAAATTCTAGGCTTCACTGAGGACTTGCTTTCATATTTTTACTCCCCTGAATTTCTAGCAAGTCTCATTCTCTTTCTGTCTCTGTCTATCTGTCTGTCTCTGTCTCTGTATCTCTGTCTCTGTGTTGTTGTCTCTCTCTCTGTGTCTCTGTCTCTGTCCCTCTCTCTCCTGCATGTGTGTGCACACAATTTCTTGCTTTCCTTCCACCCCCTTCTCTGTCAGCATAATGGCAACTTTAGCAAAAGCATTTTTGAAAGGGAGCTTACTCTTGCCTAGTAGGGTTTGAAATTGGACCTTGAGCTGCTGCCTCTTCTCTTTTGCCTTCCTTTGCTTTCCTAAGTACAGTTCACTAACTAACAATCCTTAGAAAGGGACATTTTTAACCTTGGTGGTTACAGCATGAATTTATGAATGATAATAGTAATGGTATGAATGAATAGTATAGATTGACAAGTTTGATATTTGCTTAGCAATCCACATCTTAGAGAAGAAGATGACCATCAGAGGGATACTCTTCTAAATGAAGGTCTAAAGGAAACCCAGATCTTGGTTATCCAGGAGGCCTAGACTTTCTAACTTGCTAAGATATTTGAGGAAATTTCTATACAGCATTCCCATAATATTTTCTTTATTTTAGCAGGCAGCATAACAAGCAAAATAAGTTCTTGGGGTTTCCAAAGTGTTTTTCTCACAACAGCTCTCAGAGGTAAACTAGGGTAGGGCAAGAATCATTATCTCCATTTGACAGATAAATAAACTGAGGTCCCCCCCCAAAAAAAAAAAGCTTAACTAATCTACCTAAGGTTACCGACAGTGTCAGAACTGGGATGTGAATCCTGGTCTCCTGACTCCAGGTCTTATACATTTTCCATTATATCCTACTGTTTGCCATTTCCCTATTTATCAAGGTGAAAATCTAAAAATAATCTAAGTGCCTAAAGGATTAAGAGAGGGTAAACTAAAGTAAGTAGGAAAACTCAATCCTGTTAAGGATGCATTTAGGTCTTACATCATTGAATAAAATGGCAAACAGACAAATAACACAGAAATTTGAAAAAGTCTATATGGAATAATACAACATGAAAAAAGCTAAGTTAGCCATCCTGACCATAACAATGGTTAGGTTTGGATATGTGTATGTGCCCATATAATATTTAATATGATGTAACATGATATGGAATAATGTAATATAATTTTATAGACACAAGTTATATTATGCTATATAATATTATTTTATACGTCTATTTATGTGTTTATCATGTGCTTATAATGAATAAATATATTTATAATGATTTTTAAAACTTAATTCACCATATAAGTATTACATATTACTGTTGTTACTATTGTATATATATATATATCAAGATACATATATATGTGTGTGTGTGTGTGTGTGTGTGTGTGTTGTACATCTACTGTACTACAGAGAACAGTATTTGTTTTCAGGTTTATGTCGATCTAAAAAGCATAGTTGAATTTCCCCATCATTACTATCCATTTCATTGAGAACCAGAAACATTTCTACTGACCTTGGTTATTTGGGGGAGTGTGGCTATGGCAACAATATCTCAATGAGGAACAGAGCCATCTGGAATTGGAAATAGCTCAGAGAAATGTGTGTTGAAGGGCTGAAAGAGATAGAAATGAAGATAATTAAAATAAGGACATGAATAACACCAGTCAGTAAGCAGAATTTATTTTATGGAGTTGTTCTTTCACATTTCAATGTCTACCATCTTATGTTTTAAGAAAAAGATGGGCTAAATGTGGTGATTTGGGGAGTTGAATAGAATATTATTTCCTATCTTTGTTCATTATGTGCACATATCTACATAATCAATCAAGAAACATTTAGTAAACATCTACCATGTGTCAGATATTGTGCTAATTTCTGAGGATACAAAAAAAAAGCAAGAGATAATGTCTTCTCTCAAGGATACAAATTTCTGAGGATACAAAAAAAAAAAGCAAGAGATAATGTCTTCTCTCAAGGATCTTACAAACTATACAAAATAATGCAACATATCATAATTACATGAGTGAATACAATTAAGGGGGAGGAGTCCCTAGGACTTAATTTCCAATTATATAGAGATGAGAAATTAGGAGAACTATACTTCTTAGGTTATCATTTCCCAGAAGGCCACATTTCAGATTCCAGATATACTTGCATATAAAATAAGCAATCTAATTGGTGGAAAGACCTCTGAGAGGTGAGAAGTTTAAACAGTAGAAAGGCCAGATTGTAGAATCTGTCAAGAAAGGAGACAAGTGAGATTACCTGCAACTAAGAGCACAGTGGAATCAGTAGAGAAGGAATATCAGTCTCCAAAATTTTCAGCAGATCCCTAGCACCAAAGCACTCTGAGATTGAAGTTTGTTTCCCACTAGGTAAGAGAATCTCAGAGATAATGATGCCCTTTGCCAAATATGATAGATTAGTGGGGTATATAATTCTCCATAGAGAATTTAATTATAATGCCTTGAGAGCTTATGAGAGGGGGTACACCCATTTGTGTATGGAAGGCTAAGAATATTACAGTGCTTGAGTTTCTCTTATTATTAGTGTCTTGGTATTCTGCCTCAAGTACTTTTCTATCTGAATTAAAGCTTCTGCCTAGTTTGGGAATAGAATACATACTGAAATGAGAGATTGAACTAAATTTGCCTAATATATGATACTTGAAAGAAGTCACAGAGGTCTGAGGGGTTCCAGATCTCTACTTATCAACCTTTCACCCAGAATGCCTGTAGGCTTTTTTCAGGTTCTTTTACAATTCAGTGGGGGCAATGAATAGAAGTGTGTATATATGTATGTGAATGTACCTGAGCCATCCATTTCTCACTACATAGAAATGAATCACCCTATTTTCACTTAAGTCATCTTCAGTAATGAGTTGCAAACCCTTTAGAACTACCATGTATCTTTTCTTTCATTCTTCAGGTCTTTTGTAAATTTTATTCTTTAGAAATCATAGTGTTCCATAGTCACAGATAACATCACTGGGGGAACCCAAAAATACCCGCATATGACCCAAACCATGTCTCATTCAAAAAAACGGATTTTCAAAATTGTGTTTGGGAAACCCAAATTAAAAACCAACAACATCAATATCTTGTTTCTCTTAAAAGTCATACTGTTTCCCAAATTGATCTGGAAAATTGCCACAAGAAGAATGACATTGTTAATTTTTCCAGTCTAAGTCTTTGGAACCTGAAAACTTAAAATCCAGCACAAAAGAAAATTATTAACTTGTAGACTATGCCACATAATCTTTGGCATTCTAATTGATAGTTTTAAAAATAGTGTGCTTATAGTCTTCTCTTGTGCTCTGTTATTTTCTTTGTTTTAACTCAGTGACTGTACATTGTACTTAGGGATTCTTGCGCTTACTGAACTGACTACATTAATAGTGGGTCTGGAGAGTTAATTTTCTTTGTCTCTTAAGGTCTTCCTGGATGTACCCTGTGGGAACTATGATGATAATAAAATCCAGCTTGCATTGAAAGTAGTGTGTTTAGATAGTTTGCCATTGCAGAGCTCCCCTTGGAAGCTTCCAGGAACTCCAAGGATATGGTGATTCATTGCTTGGACCTTTGGGAATGATAAACTTCCCAGATTCTTCCAGCACTATAATGGCCAAGTGCTTAAAGGTTTTTGTATTTTAGAATGATGTGACAAATCTCGAGTGAAACCTTGGTCTTTCCCTGTCCTATAACAGCAATAAGTGAAGTGGGGTGCAACTAGAAAATGGCATTTACACACATATATTGTGTCTAGGTTATATTGTAATACATGTAAAATGTATGGGATTGCCTGTCACCAAGGGGAGGGAGTGGAGGGAGGGAGCGGATAATTTGGAAAAATGAATACAAGGGATAATATTATAAAAAAAATAAAAAAAATAAGTGAAGTGGGGTATAGCAGGTGATAAAATAAAAAAGAAACAGCTTCTTGTTCAGCCTTCAAATCAAAAAGTGAAGCAAGTAATATGTTCTGTCTCTAAACTCTCTGTGGCTGGGTTCTTCCAGGTCTAATTGGAATGTGAAATCCAGATTCAACGAGGTGAGTCTTCCCTGGGGTCCTGTCATTCCTTTCTATTTTTTCAAAGTTCTATTGCATCTCTCTCTATGATTATAAAGTTAAAAAGTTATTTTCTCCCTCTAGGCAGCATGACCTTGAGAGAGTTTGAAAAAAAGCCAAGAGCTGTTCCTTTAAGGTTCTCTCTATTAAGGCTTTCCTCTTTTCTATTGCTTGGTAGGTCATGATAACTCCACTTTGCATCTGCTGCCCATTTTCAACTCCCTGGAACAATTTGATCCTCCTGGGATAAGCTCATCACTTCTAAATTCACTACCATCTGCTAACTGAAGGTCTGATTGACACTACCTCCCTCAGACTCCTCTCCCTTCTGAGTGGAGATCTGGAGGGTGAAATACCAATGCCTTTATAAAGAGGACAGAAACTGGACTTAGCTCACTCCAATATGCATATATTGACTCACCTGGTTTCAACTCCAAAATATATAGGATGCGTTCCTGGTTACTTTTATTTGCTGTCTTCTTCTTTATATTGTAAGCTCCATGAGAGCAGGGACTATATTTTTGCCAGTTGTATCCTCAGTTCTTAGCACAGTGCCTGGAACATAGTGGGCATGTAAATGTTTTTTTGGATTAGATTGGTAGTCTATCTGAAGAAATATCGCTATCTTTGATGGGGAAAGGGGCTGGTTGCTGGCTTGAAAAGCTCTCTCATTTGGGCTTGTAGTATTTCTCTGGTATGGGGAGTCTGGCTTTAATCTCCCCTGCAGGAAAAATGTCATTTTCAGGCTTGAATATAATTCTCAGTTTGCCTTCTTTACTCAGGAGAACTCCTACTTTTCTGAGCACCTATTCTTCCTTAGAAGGTTGTTGAAGATTTGTTCCTAGATTCTAGCTCCCATGTTCAATATATCATAGATATTTAAATGATTGAATGACTCAGAATCTTAAAGTATATCCTGAGTTAACTTCAAGAAAGGAACTATTTTTGTCCTTCTTTGTGCAGCTCCTGGTTTAACGAACCTTTGCATGTGACTCTTTTTATTGTTTGAGATTATTTACTCAATGCTTTTCACTTGTGTGAGGGTCAGAATCATTGAGAGCTTGGGAGATGTATCTTGATCTTTTAGCAATTGCCTTTGAGAAAGCCTGGATTCTCTTTAGATCTCTGAAGGAAGAGAAATACTCTAGCAAGAAATTATGACAAGAAAAGCTTGTATTTTGTCTCTCTTAGAAGTTGGTCAATGGAAGAGACTCTAGGAATAACTTAATACCTCCCTAGAAACCACATGTAGACAAACTTATGTGATCCCACATAATCTATGTGGGCAATAGATAATACAAACCATTCTTTCATGTGTATCCCTAGTATTTATCACAGTATTTGGCCCACAATAGGAGCTTACTAAATGCTTATTGCCTTGACTTGGCTTTGTATTGCTACACACCATTTTGCAATCCTCTGAGTCACATTCTTTTGTAATATTTTTGTAATATCTTTAGCCATATTATCACAATCTATTTCTAATATGAAAGAACCTCTGAAACTTTTAGAACTTAGATGACAGCTCATTTAAACCATTTCATTACCCATCTTTTTTTTTTAAAGATTGTTCCATATTTAAGAAATTTATCAAGATCAATAATGTTGACTTAAATGGTACATTCAAATGAATATAGTGCATTCAAGATTGTACTACAATAAGACAATAAGGAAGTCTAAATATAATAATTATATTTGTATTTAAAACATAGAGCACAGTGCCTGTCATATAGAAAATGTTTAATAAATAAATCTCTTTTTTAATCAATCTATCTATGACATAGGCAAGTATGTAAATCATTGCCAGAGGAATGAACTCAAAATCATGAAAAAAATCTCAATAATTTTCTCATGTGCTAATGTCGCAAATAATGATGCAAATGTAGTGATTCAAAACCTCCTCATAAATGCATCAAATAAAATTTTCAATAAACATTTTGCATAACAATATTTTTATGTCGGCAGAAGACAAATTATGGAAGAATAGCTGGCCTGTATGAGTCTTTGAGACAACACCCAATAAAATGGAAAATAATAATGGAAAAAAACCAGGACTTTCCTGGAATAATCATTGAAAATGAAAAAATTATAGTAGATAACTCACAAATAGACCAGAAACCAAAACAATAGTTTAAAAATCTCATTTAAAAAACACTGGAAAAATATTTGGTAATGATGGGGAAAAAAGAAGAAATAAAATACTTTCCAAAGTTGAATAAAGAGATAAAGCTCTCTTTTGGAGGCAAAATGGCATGAGATAAAATTTAAAACAAAATGAAAACCTTAATAGGTTTTAAAATCTCCTACTGAAAAAAAAATAAATATTAATAAGTAATCACAGATGTTTAAAAATTCAGCAACTAAAATATGAAACACAATAAAATTACTAAGACATATCCTCAGCCAACATCATCAACAATCTCATTACAGGAACTAGTTCAGATTCAAAATCTGTCACTAATAATCCTGTGTGCTCTGGAGGATTAAAATGACCTCCAAAAATAATAGAACATAAATCATAATAATAAGAGACAAAGCAACAGCAAAAGAAAAATAACAACTTTGAAAATTAAATTCTCAAGGACTAAATCTCTACATGCAAGTTTAATTGAGATATTTCATTATATAACTTTTACTAAGAAAAAGGGTCTCACAAGGTTATTGGACATTACCACATAGAATTAAGAAGATATTTGCCCTGTGACTAAAGTGTCAAGGCTGGGGCAGGTCCAATATCACTGGGAGGGACAAAATATAAGCACCTTGATAGAATCTAAACTGGCCCCACATCCATATCGTATTGTAAAATATATAGTGCATGGTAAAGAATCCCCTTCACTGACTGAGCCTTTGCTTTCCTATTCCTCAATGCTTTATCTCTAACATATTGAGGTGGAGAGAAGAAGGGGAATTAATTACTCATTTATACTATTAGCCTATTTCTATTTAAAGACTTGCTTATAAAACTGGGAGTTTTAGGAGTAGTTGGGACAACGTGCATACAAAATATTTGTGACTTTTGAATGAATTCACCCTTCTCTTTTTTCCTCTTGTGCCTAAGTGAAGAAGAATGTTTCTTTCTCTTTACTCATAGTCAACCCTACCTCAAAAATCTCTATCTGCCATAATAATAATTACATAAAAAGCTTTTTCTCTTGTATATAAGAGAATAAAATAGCAATGAAAGAACAGAGAGTGATGAATATAGACAGCCAACAATAGTACTGTTAAGTGGAGGTGGGGAGATAGTAAGCATTTAGTAAATGTTTATTATATACCAGGCACTGTACTGAGGACTGGGGATAAAAATACAATAAAATAAAATAAAAAGGAAAGATGGTACCTGTCATCAAGGAACTTATATTCTAATGAGGGAAGATAATATATGAAAAAAGGTCAAAAAAGTGAGAATATCCATGTAGGTGCATGATTGTGAAATCTGGAGTCAGTCAGGAGGTGTCTGAAGCTTGGTCTGCTTGAGCCCATCCCCAAAATGAAGACCCCCAAAAGAACTCTCCGGTGGGAGAAGAGGACTAGCATGGTGGAATGCTATTCCAGGATGAGAAGGCCCCCAGAACTGAGGGAGGCTCTAAGGTGCGAGGGCAACTGAGTCCTAATGGCATAGGCTTTAGAATCAGAGGCAACATGAGGAAAGGAGTGAAACATGAATAACCTGAGTCCATCTCCCTAAAGCAGAAATTGACTTTTTCTAGTTTTAAAATCTAATCCCTTGGGGGAAGGAGGGAAAAATTCAAATTTAAGAAGAGAAGAGCAGTTAATGGGAATTGTTCTTGCCTTCCCTGAAGTCAGGGAGATACCCCACCAACTATAACTCTCAGTTCGTGGCAATCTCTCTGTCCAGCATCAAGTTCATGGGAAGTAGCAGCAACAGAAGTGGTAAGGGGCCTGACAAAACTGTAGAAAAAAAAGGAGGGGATCACAGACCTGGGATCCCAGCTCAGTGTTTGATCTTTTCTCACACACATGGACCCAAGGTGTAGAATGAATTCTTAGGTCTTCAAATTTGACAACAAACTCCTCAGCTTCAAACTCTGAGGATTCCCATTCTCTTAAATCCTCACCAAACATTTCCAGAAGTTTAAATTTCAAAACATCATCAACTAAATTCTGGGATAGTACCTGCTTGAGAGTATCTCATCTTCATGGCAATGCAAAGGTTAAAATCTTCTTCATGGGTAGATATACAAGGATTTACAGTCCCTTACCCCCCCTCCCAAAAAAAATCAGCTGGTATATACTTGAAATCCATAATTACACAACACAAGCTTAAGCATCAATCAACACTTTAGAATAAGGGGTGATTATCCTGGTGTCCCAAGTAATCATTTTATGATACAGTTGAAAACAAATGTGCATTAATAATATATGTAATAGACATTAGGACTATTCAGAGAATCACTTCATAGGGTGATTCAGGGACTTAATGTCTAAATTAATAGGTACATATACATGGTGCACAAGAAAATAATCATAAATAGCAAAAAGAAATCAAATATATTTAGATTTAGCAATATCAATAATAATATAAAGAACAAAGTTGGATTCATTAACTTACATATACCTAAGGGCCCTAGCTAGGTAGGTTACACAATGAGGAGAACACTGGCCTTGGAGCAGGAAGATCTGCATTCAAACCCTGCTTCAGGTGCTTACTAATTATATGAAGCTAGTCAGGTCACTTAATCACTACCTGCCTTAGTTTTCTAATCTGTAAAATGGGTATAATAATAGGACCTGACTCTTAAGCTTGTTATGAGGATAGAATGAGATATTTATAAAGATTTAAATGCCATAGAATTTTAAATAACATTACATCATAACTATTATTATTACACACAAATTAACAAATAAATAATAAACAAAACAGTTCATGATGTTATACTACAAGAAAAACACTAGCACATGAATAAGTATGCAAAATGGCAAAAGAAAAGTGTAATGCAGACATGAAATAATTGATTTGTATATTAATAAACATTCAATTAATTATGTACAAAATATCCTTTACATGGATATTCTCAAGTATTATTGTCTGTGTTTATGTGTATCTACCTTTTTGGCTTTCCTATAACATTACAAATCAATTTGGTGACTTATTGAATGGGTCTATTTTTTTTTTTTTATAATTTGCCCACCTCTCTGCCCTTCAGCCTGAGCTATTTGATGAGGTAGACTGACAATCTTCAACTTTATAGATAGAAGTAGTCCTGCTTTCCTAAAACTGGACTCATAAATAGGTCAGGTTGGCTATCAGTATTTCTATGCTCTGGGGATTTTCTTTTTACCTTAGCCATCCATCTGGCTGAAATTCCAACTAAGAAAGAAATTGCCTTTGGGTTCAGTTTTCCTACCTTGTCTGAATGGCTTCTTCCTTTAACTAGACAAAAGTGATAAACAACAGTGCTAAATGTCTCCTTCATAGGAGCATCACATTCAGAACTCAAATATGGTTCAAGTAATCTTTGTATAATTAATATTGACATGAAATGTCTTAATGGAATCCTCTAAATTCTCTAGAACTATTCGGCAAATAGACAAGTTATTTAGTGTCTTCAATTTTGTGAAGGTACTTATGTGTAGATTTCTTTGTGTGCATTCAGATGATAACAATTTATTATCTTAAATTCTCCTTTCCTCCTTTCCTATTGTTTATGAAGTCTTTTGAGACTTTCTTACATATTGAAAGACCGGGAAGTAGAAATATTTATTTAAGTATTTGTGAATTATTTGTAAAGATCATGAGGGGATGGAGGTCTCCAGTCAAAGAGTTACCTGACCTCAAAGACACTAAAAAAATACCATATCCCTGATAGAAACTAAGTGAGAACATCTCAATTAATCAATCAAAGGTAGTAAACTAATAATACTTATTCTGTTATGTTTTGTGGATTTTTAATAAAGAGATATTGGAACTCAGAATTTGAGTGTCTGGCAGGTTAGAGGAGACAGCAGTTCCTGAAAGGAACTCCTGAAAACTCCTGAAAGGAAATAAATCAGGAATCTTTATTTTCCACTTATTTAATCCAAGGATGATCTTGTGAACTTCAGAATGTCAGAGGATTTGGACTTCTCCACAGCATCCTAGGAATAACAGTGATCACTGGCAGAGTTTGTATTGGTAACAGAGGACAAATTAGACACACTGAGGAAAGTCAAATACAAGACTCTACAAGGAATCAAGGCAGTAAAGAGGCACAGTGGATAGAGTATGGGGCTTGAAATCGGGAAGACTCATTTCCCTGAGTTCAAATCTAATCGGATTTGAACTTACTAAATGTATGATCCTGGACATACTCAGTTTCTTCATCTGTAAAATGGGCTGAAAAAGAAAATGGCAAACCATGCTGCTATCTTTGCTGAGAAAACCACAAATGGAGTCATGACGAGTTAATTGAATATGAATCAAAATCAACAGAACCACAGAAAGAACTGAAAAAGCACTACACTCTGGCTGAGAGAAAATTTTCCACAAAAGAATTCCCAGTAGCTATGAATGAACCCTTTGCCACATGTGCTTTGAGCCTATTTCCTACTGAATTCTGCATATAATTGTGGGGCAATGTGTCACTTACTTTTAGGGGAATATTTTGTACCAAGTGGTTTTTTTTTTGTTTGTTTTTGTTTTTTTTTAAACCATGCAATCTTAGTAAGTGTTGTTGTCTAAAAGCTAAGTCTGGCTGGTTAATTTATATCAATTGATAAACTGGTGGAAAACACATCTGAGTGGAAACCCATGAACTATAGCCAGCCAACTTCTAGGAAGTCAATCTGACATCAGTCATTGGATAGGAGCCTTAGAGGATGTGCTATATATGAATATTGCCAACTTTTTTTTTTTTTTTTTTTTAATGTTAGGCTTAGCAGAAGAAAACCATTAATGAGCTAACTAAGTAAATTCTGACAGTGAAACTATATTCCCTTCAAATTCGAAGAATCAGCCTGTATTCAAGCTATAAAAGTAGTCTTAAAAGGAAATCCAAAGAAAAGGATTTGAGGTGAATTTGATAATTCCTTCCTGGTGCATCCCTAAGCTTTTTCAATTGAGCTCCTCCCCCCACTTTTTTTTTTTTTTCAAGACAGCTCCTTATGTCACTTCCTTTTTAGCCAAAGTCACTTTGGCTCAAGTTTCTTCATTTGGCAACTGCACATCATTTGTGTGGGACATATTCCATCCTGGAAATGAGAATTATCACAGCAAAGAAGAAAGTAGATGTGACCAGAATGCTATTCTTCCCTACCTTGGAATGTGTTGAGCTCTGGAATATGCAACATTTTAAATGTAACTCTTTTTATTGATTCATGTTTCAGTCATGTCTATCTTTTCATGATCCCTTTTGGGATTTTCTTGACAAAGTTAGGGGAGTTTGTCTTTTTCTTTGACAACTGGTTTCAAAAATGAGAAAGCTGAGGCAAACAGGATTAAATGACTTGTCCAGAGTCCCATAGCTAGTAAGTGTGTGAGGTTGGATTTAAACTCAAAGATACTTCCTGAATATACTGACAAACTTCCTGATTCCAAGCCCAGTCTTCTATTCACTGAATCTTCTAGTTGCCCAAAAAACTGAAAGGAGGAACTATTTTATTTTTTTCTTTGCATTCTTGTTGCCTAAGACAGTGTCTTGTGCAAAATAAGTACTTAAAATACTTATTGATTGATAATTGAATGATGATTGGAGGAATTAATTTGGTAGAACATAGTTTCATAACTACACAGAAGACAAAAGCAAACTTGCCTTTTCTCCAGATTTTACAAAGGTGGCAAATCATCCAGGAGAGGACTTGAAAAGCTACCACTAATAATTGCCATTGTCAGAGCCACTCTTGTATCCTGGAAAAAAGAAACCCTGAGATAATTTCTGTTGGGAGAAGAAAATGTTCCTATCCCACTCTCTTATCTTATGCCCAAGGCTCATGCACAATGCTATTATTAAATATTGATTTTGCTCAGAAATTAAGCTGACACAGCTGTATAGCTTTCTTGGGGGCAGGGTGAAATCAGGAGAATGCACATGTGGCAGTGTGGTCCAGATTTATAGATATATTTATTGCATGCCCATTGTAAAAGTCCCAGTCTCAGGCTGAGCTTCAGCCACTGGTCCAGAAAAGCAAGATCCTTGAAAGCACAGCTTATTTTAAAATTTATTTTTAATAGTATTTTTTTTAAAGGCAAAGATAGTTTTCAACAATCACCTTGTGTTCCAAATTTTTCTCCCTACCCTTTTTCCCTTCCTCAAGAAAACAAGTTAACCTATAGGTTAAACGTGCAATTTTTCTAAACTTATTTCCATGTTAATTATTCTATGTAAGAAAAATAAGATCAAAAGGGAAAAAAACTTGAGAAAGAAAAAAGCAAACAAACAACAACAACAAAAGATGAAAATACTATTCTTTGATCCACATTTGGTTACTATAATTCTCTCTCTGTATACAGATAATACTATCCATCACAAGTCTATTGGAATTACCTTCAATCATCTCATTGTTGAAGAGAGTAAAGTTCATCATAATTGATCATCACATAATCTTAATGTTGCTATGTATAATGTTCTCTTGGTTCTACATATTTCACTTAGCATCAGTTTATGTAAGTCTTTTTAGGCTTTTCTGAAATCAGTCTGTAGAGCACAGCTCTACAGGTCATGTAAAAATTTCTTAGGTGAAAAAGGACTGCAAGAAGAAAAAGTTTAAGGAGCCCTGCTCTAGGAAGACAATGACTAAATTCTTCCTTTCAGACATTGAGTCCTTAAGCATTGCTATACCATCTTGCTTTTGATGGGAATTATCTGTAGTCACCACTGTAGATCCTCAGAGGCCTAACTTTTCGTCAATTTAGGCATGAAACATTCTATTAAGAAGGAATTCTCCTTCACATCCTTAGATTGTAAGCTCCTAGAGAACACAAAATGTGTCATTTATTTTTGTATCTTCCTCTACCATCTCATCCATAGTGGAGATTTCTTACCTTTCTCCAATAAAGAAGTCCTGGCTCTGAATTTGGGCAGACCAGATAGAACACTGTGGGAAACTGATATCAAAGAGAAGAGATTCAAGCTTTTCTCTCATTCTCTGGCTTATTGTTGCCTTTCCCCAAGAGTCTCAGGGTTAAAAAAAAATCTCAAATAAAACTTACATGTGATTCCTGTCTAGGATCCCCTAAAAGGGATTAAAATAAGATTGGGTTCCTTTGAAAAAGTTACTTATTGTATATTATTGTTATTGTTGAGTGATTTTTCAGTTGTGTCTAATTCTTGATGACCCCATTTGAGGTTTTCTTGGCAAAAATATTGGAGTAGTTTTCCGTTTCCTTCTTCAGCTCATTTTATATATGTGGAAACGGAGGCAACACACATGTGTAAGATAGCTGATAACAGACGTAGGAAAGCTATATATTTTTTACACCACAAAAAATATTTTAAACAAAAAAGACATGAGTTCTGACCTCTTACTAAAAGATATTTGAGACAAAGGCTCCTAATTGGTCCCTTGGTCCTTTGACCCCCATGATATAAGGTAGGGTAGTTACAACTTTATCACTTGGACTAGGTCCATTAGCAAACACTTAAAACAAGGAACATTAAATCATTGCTTCTAATATTCCTTTTTCCTTCCCATTCTAGAAATAGGAAAGATTCCTAAGAGACTTATGGGACTGCTAAACAGATTTCAGTCTTACCCTTGTCGGCATTATCTGAGCAATAACTCAAGGTCTTCTGATCAAGTCAGGACATGACTCATTTTTCTTGTGGTGGTCATCTCTTCTAAGTACAATGTGGATAGCATTTTCTGCGGTCAGTCAGTACTTGGGAACTCCTTATTTCTTCAACTAATGAGGTGACTGAGGGAAACATTCATTTCTGAGACGTTATTTGGCCTTGGAGAACAAAATAGAGTAGCCAGGAACTTGACATATAGTATCAGGATCAACTGAGCAAGAACATATTCTCATTGTCCTATGAGTATAGGTACCATATCTGCTGTTGTTGAGGGATGGGTGAGAAACCTCTTCTTTTCCTCTCAAGGGAGAAATCCCAACAAAAAAGCTGTCTCATGAGTCCAGAAGCTTCCCCCCTTGCTCTTATGGCTCACGAAGTGGGCAGTTCTTCCTAGATCAGTTATAGTGATCTTTGTCATAGCCTTCCTATTTCAGTCCAGGCCTGACTTAGGACAGTGGTTCTGACTTGGGATTGAAATAAAATAAAATCCTTTTAGAGCATCCCACATTAAAGAAAAAAGGAGCTTGTTTGGGAATAGCATAGAAAGGATTCTCAGCAAAGATAAAGCACTGGGTCAATTAGATACAATCCTGTCTCATCTGATTCTCCTTTGGTTTCCATAACAGAAAGTATGGTAGGAATAATATATACAAGGGTTCTTGTTTTTGTTGTTCAGTCATTTGAGTAGTGTGTGACTGTTCATGGACCCATTTAGGGTTTTATTGGAAAAGATACTGGAGTGGTTCATTATTTCCTTCTGTAGCTCAATTTATAGATGACAAAACTGAGACAAACAGAGACTTGCCAAGGGTCACATAGTTAAGAAATTTCTTGGGCCATATTTAACTCATGAAAATGAGGCTAGGCATTCCATCTATGACCCCATGTAGTTGCCCTATAAAGACTATCTTCCTTTATCCTATACATCAGAGTGTACTGGATAGGTTAGGTTTGGTAAATCATATGGGTAGCACGTCAAGCAAATTTGAAGGAAAATGATTTTTTGTAATTGGTCTTTTTATGACCTAGGTGAGTGGGAAGCCATATCAACAGCTTAAGTCCTAGTTCCCAGGACCAATCAAATCTTAGAGAGAACTTTTTTTTTTTTTTTTTTAAAGGGGAAAAAATAGTATAATTCAAGAAGTAAGAACTCTTTCAGAAATATCTCTTGCATGGACTAAAAGACCAATCTGGCCTTATACTGCTTTGCTTGTTTGTTTATCAGTTTATAGTATTCTCTTTTTCCAAATACATGCAAAATAGTTTTCAATATTCATCCTTGTAAAGCTTTGTGTTCCAAATTTTTCTCCCTTTCCTTGCAAGTAATCTGATGTGGGTTAAACACTGCATGCCTTTAAAAAAGAGTCAAAGCACAAATGTCCTACTACAAGGACCCAGAACAAAGACTTATCTTTACACATGCTCTCTGAACTATCCCCCACTCTATAAGTATTGTGTGTTTAAGTTTTAGTTAAATTAATTAGCCAATTAATTCCCAAGTGTTAAAAAGCCTGGAGTTGAGTACTATAAATAGATACAAAGAATTAGAAGTTAAATTGATATTAGAATCAATTCTATAATAAAATTGCAACAATATTCAATCTATACTTTATCAAACTAATCCTCCTACAATACTTCTTTATGTATGCTACTCTGCTACTCCTTGGCTTCATTATTTCCCATTATCTATAGACAAAATCTTCATTATTTCTCATTATCTATAAACAAAACCTTATTGTTTCCTACTGTCCATAGACAAAATCTTCATTATTTCCCATTGTCTATAGAATAAAGCTCAGCCTACTTAGCTTGATATTCAAAGTTATCCATAAAGGAAAAGGACCCACATGTGCAAAAATGTTTGTGGCAGCCCTTTACATAGTGGCAAGGAATTGGAAATTGAATGGATGCTCATTAGTTGGAGAATGGCTAAATAAGTTATGGTATATAAATGTTATGGAATATTATTGTTCTGTAAGGAACGATCAACAGGATGATTTCAGAAAGGCCTGGAGACACTTACATGACCTGATGCTAAGTGAAATAAGCAGGACCAGGAGATCATTGTACATGGCAACATCAATATTATATGACAATTAATTCTGATGAAAATGACTCTTTCCAACAATGAGATAGTTGAAGCTAATTCCAATGATCTTGTGAGAAAGAGAGCCATCTATACCCAGAGAGAGGACTGTGGGAACTGAATGTGTATCACAATATAATATTCTTACTCTGTTTGTTGTTGATTGCTTGCATTTTGTATTCTTACTCATTTACTTTCCTTTTTTAATCTGTTTTTTCTTGTGCAACAAGAGAATTGTATAAATATGTTTACACATATTGGATTTAACCTATATTTTAACATATATAACATATATTGGATTGCTTGCCATCTAGGGGATGAGGTAGAGGGAAGGAAGGGAAAATCTGAAACACAAGGCTATGCAAGGGTCAGTGTTGAAAAATTATCCATGTATGTTTTGAAAATAAAATTTAAATAAAAATTTATTAAGAGAGAGAGAGAAAGAGAGAGAGAGAAAGGGCAGCTAGATGGCACAATGAATAGAAGTCAGGAGGACCTGAGTTCAAATCTGTTCTCAGCCACTTCCTGGTTGTGTGACCCTGGGCAAGTCACTTAACCCCAATTGCCTCAGCAAAAAAAGCAAGAGAGAGAGAAAAAAGAAAAAGGGCCTTGGGAAAAAATAACTCCACAAAGTTAACCATAATGTGGTCCTGATTACTTTTTCTACCTTATCTTTTATAAATTTCATATATGCAGTGGATGTAGAGTCTTGCCTCTGATACATATTGGCTGTGTGACATGGCTTCTGCAAGTTGCAGGTTGCCAGTTGTTAGTGGTAGAGAGAATTTTCTTCCCAGGAGTTTCCTACCTCGACCAAAACAAACAAAAATCCCACTATTAGCTGCACTAAGTCTCTATTCAGATCAATTTGGTTCAGTCCCCAGATTTCCCCCTCTTCTCTGATGATCTGACTCCTAGCTCAAGTCCTAGTTATTCAATGAAGCTTTCCTTATTGGAGGCTCTAGCCTCCAATAACACCTTCCTCTTCTAGCTCTTATCATCCATGGAAGTGGTGCTGGCTTTGGGGTTAGGAGATCTGGATGAAAACCCATAAAATGGACATAATAATTTTTGTACTACCTACTTAATGGTGTTGTTGGGAGGAAAGTGTGCCATAAACTTTAAGGTGCTATAGGAGTGTGACAGCACTTATAGAGATAGATGTAGTGGTATAGTGGATAGAGCTCTGGACCTGGAATCCGGAAGATATGAATTCAAATCTGGTCTTAGACTAAATTTAGCTCAATTTTCTCAGCTGTAAAGTGGGCATAAGGAAGTCACTTACCTTATAGGGCTGTTGTGTAGATCAAATGAGACAAGATTTGCAAAGTGCTTAGCACAGTGCCTGGCACATAATGGTTTCTCTATAAGGGCTTATTCCCTCCTTTTCATTTGCAGTTATAACATAATACTTTATATACTGTTAGATTTTCTTCTACAGTGGAAAGAGTGGGAACTTCAATAGCTGAGTAACAGCCCCAGTGGAGTCACAATGTAGCTTATCATTAGCTGTCCTACTTCCTCTCTGGAGGAAAGGTGACATTTTCTCTGGTCACCATCCTGTTCTGCTTAGCCATACCCTATTATAATAATTAGTTAGCTTTTAATTTTAGAGGCAATCTGAAGGTCCCTCAGGTCCATATGGTCTTCTCCACTGCTGCTTTATGGTGTTATAGCTATGAAAGGTTAGCAGTACAATCATAATAGCTGAGTCTCCTCCTTTTCCTCCCCCTATTGCCTCTTCCTACCCTTCCCCACTCTCTTCATTTCTTCCCTTTCCTAACGTTTATCATTTAAATAAAGTTTTGGTTCTCAGCATTATTTAAATTTATCTTTATTTCTAGCTAACCTCTGGACTCTTTATGTAAGAGACAAAATAAAAACTATATAGGAAATATTTGTGTAAAAGAAATAAACAGACTGTACTGGGCAAGAATGGATGGAGTCAAGATCAGGATTATTATTATTATTACAGGATGAGGGTGGGGAGGGGAAGATAAAGAAATAACAATTCCTTTAATCCTTCAAAAAGTGTGTTCAACCAGAATTCTAAGGCTTCAGTTCCAAGATGCGTGTAGGTAGTTTAGTCTTCCTTGAAGTTTCTCCTTTCAATCTATCCTTGTTTTTATGTAGTTCTTTTCTGGATAGGACTAGGGATAACACCCCTCTGCTTCTCCTCGACTATTGGAGTTCCTACTTATGTTTCTCATTGTTTCTCACAGACTGTTTGTCCCTTTAAAAACTCTAGGCGTGACTCCTTTACTTTCTGGCTCAAAGATTGTGATGATTCCAAATCACTCTGAGAATTGAGAGGGGGAATGCTTGTTCTCTGAATTATAAATCCCAGGATGCCAGTCAGTTCTTAAACCCCTATTACATTGTTCTCTTTCGTATGGAATTTTGCAGAAGTTTGCAAAATAGGATACGGTACATTTGACATCTGCAATTATCTGGTATAACATCAAAATTACACCAGCATTTAACAGAACAAGGATGATTAACCCAACAGCCCAGGTAATCACCTTAGGGTGTATTTCACAGCAAATATACATCAGCAATCCATGTAATAGACCTAATACAATGGAGAGCATCATTTGACAGACTGCTTCAGTGACTGCATGTTTGAATTTCAATCTGGATATTACAGATTTGTGTCTTGACAGTATAATCAGATTCATATAACATGAATAAATATGCATGAATAGTAAACAAATGTGAAGCATAATAGGATAATAGCAATGGTGTTGTTTAGTCATTTTGGGGTTGTCTGACTCTTTGTGACCCCATTTAAGGTTTTCTTGGCAAAGATACTGGAGGTTTGCCATTTCCTTCTCCAGTTCATTTACCAGATGAAGAAACTGAGGCAGGTTTAAGTGACTTGTCCAGGGTTACATAGCTAATAAATGTCTGAGATCAGATTTAAACTCAGGAAGAGTAGTTTTTCTAACTTCAGGTTCAATGCTTTATTCATTGTACCACCTAGCTTCCCAATAGCATTGGTAAGGCTAGGAAAAATAGCCATATTATATGCTAATAACAAAATTAAGCATAATTAACAAACATTTATTAAGTACCTACTATTTACCAGGCACATGAGATATAGATGATATAGATGGATGAAACCCTTATTATACTTATATATATCCTATATCACAATTAGACCACATGAGGAAAGTACCTTATGCTGTGCATAAGACAAAGCCTTGTACTTAATAATAACAGCTACTTTGTATTTATTTTTAAATTTTATTTGTTTATTTATTTTTATTTTTTTAATTATAGATTTTTACTTACAAAATATATGCATAGGTAATTTTTCAGCATTGACAACTGCAAAGCCTTTTGTTCTACTTTTCCCCCTCCTTTCCTTCCCCCGCCAGATGGCAGGTTGACCAATACATGTTAAACATGTTAAAGTATAAGTTAAATACAATATATGTATACATGTCTAAACAGTTGTTTTGCTGTACAAAAAGAATCAGATTTCAAAATAGTGTACAATTAGCCTGTGAAGGAAATAAAAAATGCAGGGGGACAAAAATAAGAGGGATTGGGAATTCTATGTAGTGGTTCATAGTCATCTCCCAGAGTTCTTTCACTGGTTGTAGCTGGTTCAATTCATTACTGCTCTATTGGAACTGATTTGGTTCATCTCATTATTGAAGAGGGCCACATCCATCAGAATACATCTTCATACAGTATTGTTGTTGAAGTATATAATGATCTCCTGGTCCTCCTCATTTCACTCAGCATCAGTTCATGTAAATCTCTCCAAACCTCTCTGTATTCATCCCGCTGCTCCTTTCTTACAGAACAATAATATTCCATAACATTCATATACCACAATTTATTCAGCCATTCTCCAATTGATGGGCATCTACTCAATTTCCAGTTTCTGGCCACTACAAAAAGGGCTGCCACAAACATTCTTGCACATACAGGCCCCTTTCCCTTCTTTAAGATCTCTTTGGGATATAAGCCCATTAGAAGCACTGCTGCATCAAAGGGTATGCACAGTTTGATAACTTTTTGAGCATAGTTCCAAAGTGAATAGCTACTTTTTATATAGTGTCTTAAGGTTTGCAGTGTCCTTTATAAATATTATCTTATTTATAAATAGTATCTCATTTGGTCCTCCTAACCCTGAGAAGCAGATGAGGATGTTGAGTTGGCAATAGTTAAGTGATTTGTCCAGGATCACACAGCAAGTAAATATATACAGCTGTATTTAAACTCATATTTTCCTAACTCCAGGTACCACATTCTATTTGCTGAGCATTCTAGCCGTTTGCTAATGGTTTGTCAAAATAATGCTAGTTTTTGGAATCAGAGGACTAGATCCAAATCCTGACTTTGATATTTGTTCCCTATGTAACTTGGGGCAAGTTACTTTGCATATCTGCAACTAAGTTTCCTTGTCTTTAAAATAAGGAGATTGGAATAAATGATCTCTGAGGGTTCTTCTACTTATAAAAATATTATTCTATGTCTTATAGAAAAATGGGATTATTTATTAAACTAACATATATGTATCCTGGGGCAGCTAGGTGGCGCAGTGGATAGAGCACCAGCCCTGAATTCAGGAGGACCTGAGTTCAAATGTGGTCTCACACACTTAAGACTTCCCAGCTGTGTGACCCTGGGCAAGTCACTTAATCCCAGCCTCAGGGGAAAAAAAAAAAAAAGTTGAACCTATATGTATCCTCATTCAAGGGGACTTATTTGATAGAAATAACAGACAAAAAAAAAAAAACTTTTAAAAAATCCTTATCTAATTTTGCCTTCTTTCTCATCTATCTTCATCTTTTCTTTTTCATTCCACTCCCTGTTACATGCATAACAGAAATGCTTCCAATGAACCTGCCCAAAGTGGGAGTAAAGAGATAGAGTAGGTCCAAGTTCTGGACTTTTAAAGAAGGAAAAACCAAAATTTTCTTTTGAAAGGCCAGAATGAATGGATTAGCTGGAATAGGACTGATAGAGGAGATAGTAAGAGAGAAAGGAAGTTTAAGGAGAAAAGGAAGGACAGAATTCTGGAGAGGGAGGGGTCTCTATGTCTGGACTGGGTTTTGTCTCCAATACAACAATACAACATTGTATTGACTAGGTGATAATGAGGGCCTGTGTAGGCCAGCTGGTGAGGCTGTTATAGTAGGAAATAGTAGAAGGTAGGATCAGAAATCTCCAGGCAATGACAGAGTAGTGAAGTGAAAAAAAAAAGTGGACTTAGAAGAGAAATCAAAAGGATCTGGGCTGTTAATAGAGACAATTTACTAGCTGCTAGAGGAGGAGCTGTCTAAGTACCTGAGTTGTGTTTTGTTCTCCTGAGTTTGGGGCATTTCTAAAGATTGGTTAAAGGCAGCCTACAGCTTTTGATTTTGCATAATACATATAAACAGTAGAGAGGTCATGATATTAACACTAGTTTAGATAGCTGAATTGAATTAAGCATGTGGCCAATAGTTCCTTCTGTTGGATTAAAAACACAATAACTCAATAGTGAAATGGTACCACCATGTTTATTATATCTTATTTCTACAGTTCATTATCCCAGAATTGAGTTCAATAAGAAGTTGTGACAAATATGCATTGTTAGTCTTCTGAAACAGATATTTTCCTAATTCTCAGCTTTCTTTGTCTTCTGGTTTGATCTTATTTTTATTGTATTCTTCCCAGTATTAGAATTTGGTTGAAATAGAAAGACTGAGACCCAGCTGGAAAATGTAACATTAAGGAACTAATTAAGTTAAACTTAGCATGGAAACATTTACCACTTTTATTTTGCTGTAACTTGTTTATTATGTGCCAAAAACACTATATCACAGCTTACTCCACACATCTGTAGGAAAGTGTAATCTTGCCTGCATATACTACAGTGAGATAGAAGCTTCATAAACACCTTCATAAAAATCTACACAGAATAGCTGGAATGGACAACAATTCACTGTGAAAATTAATCTGGATTAGATGTGAGAATTTTGGTAATTATAATAAAATAAATGAATGTTGATTCTATCTTTATCACATACTTCACAACTATCACCTTTTCTTTCATCATACTGCCTCTAGCCTAATTTGGACCCTCAGAAAATCTTCTTTGGAATATTGCTCCTAATTGTTCTCCATTTTTTCTGGCAACTCTCTTCTCCAAACTATCCTCTGTCAATTTGATATTCCTAAAACATTGATATGGTCATATTTCTACCCTTCTTGAAAATCTTCAGTGGTTTCCTATTGACTCTGAGATAAATACCTAACTTCCATTATTTTAATTAAATTAAAATTTTAGTTCTGTAATTAGGCTTCATTAAAAACATATCCTTTATTTTAACTATAATCTTTATTAACTTCTGGCTTTGATCCAAAATGCCCCTAATGTCTTTTGATTTTCAGAATTTCTAATTTTGTATTTAATTTGGGTTTGTTCTTTTTCTTGCTTTTTTAGTTGCATGACTAATTTATTGATCTTCTATTTCTCTATTTTATTCTTGTAAGTATCTAGATATATACAATTTTCCCTTAAAACTGCTTTGGCTGCAACCTATAAGTTTTGATATGTTGTCTCAATTATTGTCAATTTTTGGATGAAATTATTGATTGTTTCTATATTTTATTGTTTCAGCCACTCATTCTTTAGGATTAGGTTATTTAATTCCCAATTGGTTCTTTATGCTATCTTTCCCTGGACTCTGTATTGAGTGTAAATTTTGTTGCATCATAATCTGGAAAGGATGTATTTACTATTTTTATCTTTCTGCATTTGATTGTGAGATTTTTATGTCCTAACATATGGTCTTTTTTTTTTTTTAAGGTGCTATATTTATATGTTCTTCTGAGGAAAAGATATATTCCTTTTATCCCCATTAAATTTTCTCTAAAGGTCTATCATACTTAATTTTTCTAAAATTCTATTCAACGCCCTAACTTCTTTCTTGTTTATTTTGTGTTTAGATTTATCTAGCTCTGAGGTCTCCCACTAGTATAGTTTTGCCATTTATTTCTTCTTTCAACTCACTTAACTTCTCCTCTAGAAATTTGGAAATATATTACTTGGTGCATATATGTTTAGTACCTATGGCACCCTACAGCAAGATGTAGTTTTCTTCCTTATTTCTTTTAATTAGATCTATTTTTGCTTGATCAGCATCGCTACCTTTGCATTTTTTAATTCAGCTGAAATATCATAGATTATACTCCAGCCTTTTATCTTTATTTTGTTTGTATCTCTGTGTTTCAGATATGTTTCTTGTAAACAACATATTGTAGAAGTCTGGCTTTTAATCCACTCTATTACTATTTGCTTCAGTTCCCCCCTCCCAGCCCCAACCCCCAAGGCTGGGGTTAAGTGACTTGCCCAGGGTCACACAGCTAGGAAGTGTTAAGTGTCTGAAACCAGATTTGAACTTGGGTCCTCCTGAATTCAAGGCTGGTGCTCTATCCACTGCACCACCTACCTGCCCCCTATTTGCTTCAGTTTTATGGGAGAGTTCATCCCATTCACATTCACAGTTAAAATTACTAATTCTGTATTTCCAGCCATCCTGTTTTTTTCCAAGTTATACTTTTCTTTCTCTTTTCTCCCTTTCCCTCCTCATCAGTGTTTTGCTTCTAACCACCAGTCCTCCCTCAAACTGCTCTCCCTTTTTTCAGCCCCTCTCTTTTTCTTATCCTTTTCCCCTTCTACTTTTGTTCTCCCTTTTATTAGTTTCCCCTTTCCTTTCTCCTTTTCCCTTCTACTTCCTGATGGAATCTCATAAATTTCTATATCAAACTAATTATGTATGTTATTCCCTCTTTGAGTCAAATACATTGTGATTAAAGGTCAAACAATGCTCATTTCTCTCCTTTCTTTCCCTCAATTATAACATCTCTTTTGTATCTCTTTGTGTGATATAATTTATTATTTTTTTACCTCCCCTTCTTCTTACCCCCTTCTACTCCTAATTTTTTTATATCATCACATTAAAGTCAACTTATACCTACACCTTCTAAGTATACCCCATCTAACTGCCTTGGCAAAGATGCAATGGTCAAGAGTTACACCTATCATCTTCCCAGCATGCCTCTAATGTCTTAGGAAGTTGACATTGTTGATTTCCACCATCACTTTGCCTTCTATAGTCCTTCATTTGGTGGTCTTGTGGATGCTATTAAAGGAACCACTTCTGCTGTTCAAGGCATGTACAAGATTGAACTCTTCCTTTTTCTCTAGTCAATTAGTCAGCTAGCATTTATTAAATGACTACTATTTACTAGTTGGTGTTTCTTTGTGCTTCCAGGTTAACCTTCATGTTGATCAGGGCTTCATATTCCTTAGCCTAGAGCTATCTTTCTGTACTGTCTGCCCCAATCCTGCCTCTAGATATAGCAAATCTGTGTTGATCTGTTTTCATCATTACAAGCACAACACATCACTATTTCCCTCAGATTCTTCTCTGAGCTGGTATTCAGATTTCAAAGTGAGTCCAGGCCAATCTCCAGGGTTTACATTGTGGTTTCAGATCAGTGGCAATCTGCTCTACATCCTGGGATTTTTGTATTGATCACTATTGCGCCTTTCTCAATCTATTAGGACCAATGCTTATGAAACTCTTGTCATAGCTTTGTACTAAGCTCATAAATCAGCCAGGAGTT